>NC_141776.1:6834166-7160833 GCF_051362555.1 Lingula anatina
AAATCAAAATAAAATAAAAGTTGCATTGCTTTTTTTCCCAAAACTGATCTCAAAGGCCTATCAATTTGTTTTTTTTTTCTGGACCCATTCATTCTTGTCAGAAATCCATGACCTTCAAGAGAAAATAGTTAGTTTCAGGATTTTTTTTCTCTATAACAATCTAAAGCAGTAATACTTTTTTTTTCACAAAAAGAGTTGGCAATGTAGCTTGTAAAATAAATTCCCTTGTCATGTTATTGTATATATGTTAAAAACACTCAAAACATTAAAAACATCTGTATGCCTTCAGTCAAGTCCCGTAATTTTTCTCTCCACTTGAATAGAATATGGTTCATTTTGCGATCACTGAGAACTTTAAAGAAGATATATCTAGAATTAACTTCAAATTATTACAACTAAACCCAACAAATGCCACCATTTAATTCATCTACTATGATAATCATGTATTTACTTCCTGTTACAATCATAATAAATTTAAAGAAAAAACTTTATAAATGAATAACTGCAATGTTAAACAAATGCCGATACAAGTATAACCAATAAATACACAACCCCACATAGAACATCTTCACACATTTATGTGAGCCTCACTAATACTAAAATTCACCTTTTTATTTCCATAGCCTTCCTATGTAGATATACAGCAGACTGAAACTCAGGCCAGAAATGAAGGGGACATAGTGCAAAGGTGAGTATCTGGAAAAGTTGGAAGGAACTGTCAATATTTATATATATACACTCTCCCAGTACAATTAACCTATAAATATTAGTTTACATTTCAAATAATCCAGATATGAGTGGATAATTTTAAGCAACTGCCATTAAAATCTGTCCTATTATATAATGTACAGTATCCCAATTTTTTCTCATTTTTCCTTAAGTACAAGTAATGGTGAAAATAAAGAGCCTCAAAGCGAGGAAATTGGTGAAGCTATTACTCAGGTATATAGCATAAGCAAATAACAGCATGATATGTTAATCTTCAAAATATAAAATTCAAGCATTATTAATATATTAATTTACAAGAAAACAATTAAATTTAAGAAAATTGTTCTAGTCAGGCTGGTTTCAATTCAGGATAATTACTGTCAGTTTGTAACATGGCTTTCCTTAATGGTGTTTACAAACTTCATCAGTAGCTACAAAACAGAAATTGAACAGACACAGGTACATACATACATACATTACCTAAATATACATTCCAATACATTACATCTTCACACACCATCATGAACCTCCTTATTAAATCTAAAATCCTTTTTATTTCAAAAGGCCTCATGTTTGGATATACAGCAGAATGAGGCGCAGACCAGAAATGAAAGGGACAGAGTGCAAAAGTGAGTATCACTAGCTGCTTTAGTGGAAATAAACTATCAACCTGCTGTACATACTTAAGTATAAATTGTACAAGAATGAAACTATTATGTACATACTGGGGTATGTTCCACAAACATTTCATTGACAAGTTGGGTATAGTTGCAGAAAATCAAATTATTGCCACAATATTAACAAGAGCACTCAAAATGCAGACCTATGCCAATTAACTAATAAGTAATAATTAACTAATAAATAAGCTTTTATAACTTTACAAATGGTTAAAAAGCTTATAATTAACCATTAAATAATAGATGGATCATGACAATAATCTTTCCTTTCAAGATTCATTTTTGACCTATCCTGAAACATTTTATCAAAGTCTATCCATTACCCTTTGTATTACATTCACCAGTGTTGCCACAGACAAAAAAAAATGGTAACAAAAACAACCTCCTTGTTGGAGGTAATAAACAAAAATGATAATGTTATTGTCTCTTACAGAACTCAAACAGCTGACCAACAAAATGGCCAATATCAGCTGTACTTGGAACTAAAACCAGCCACAGGTCAAGACATTCCTTACTCTGATCAAAATGCAGCCAGACTGACCAATGGTCAAACAGGGAATGGACAGGTAACATTTGGTTAAGTGACTTGGGTTTTTGGGTCAAACAATCTGCCCTCTTTGAGGGGAAAGGTGTGCTCTTGGTAAAATTTGAGCCAAGTCCATAAAGTATTCATGGTAAATGGTCCACTTTTACAGAAAAAAACCTACTCCCTTTGAAATTGTTGACTATGGGCCTGGTCTTACTGAAATGTGCAGAAAGAAGACATAACAAAAACATGCGCCGTTTGGCGATTGGAAAAAAAACAGTTATCATAAGAACCCTACTTCCAAAAAAAAAAAAAAAATTATGGACTAACAAATCCGCGGATCAAATATGGCTGACCCACTTGAAGGGTTACCACAGGGAATCTTTCCAGTGTCTATTATGGGATGTTATAAAGCTTTTAAGTGGGTTGGCCTTATTAGATCCACTATAATCTGTAAGTCCATGGATCAAATTGTTCTGAATTTACCCTTTAAAAAAGTCATTAATGCCTTGTACCAGTCAGAATTTATAAGATGAATAACACTTGTAGCACAGAAATGATGAGAAATCAAAATAAAATAAAAGTTGCATTGCTTTTTTTCCCAAAACTGATCTCAAAGGCCTATCAATTTGTTTTTTTTTTTTTTTCTGGACCCATTCATTCTTGTCAGAAATCCATGACCTTCAAGAGAAAATAGTTAGTTTCAGGATTTTTTTTCTCTATAACAATCTAAAGCAGTAATACTTTTTTTTTCACAAAAAGAGTTGGCAATGTAGCTTGTAAAATAAATTCCCTTGTCATGTTATTGTATATATGTTAAAAACACTCAAAACATTAAAAACATCTGTATGCCTTCAGTCAAGTCCCGTAATTTTTCTCTCCACTTGAATAGAATATGGTTCATTTTGCGAGATCACTGAGAACTTTAAAGAAGATATATCTAGAATTAACTTCAAATTATTACAACTAAACCCAACAAATGCCACCATTTAATTCATCTACTATGATAATCATGTATTTACTTCCTGTTACAATCATAATAAATTTAAAGAAAAAACTTTATAAATGAATAACTGCAATGTTAAACAAATGCCGATACAAGTATAACCAATAAATACACAACCCCACATAGAACATCTTCACACATTTATGTGAGCCTCACTAATACTAAAATTCACCTTTTTATTACCATAGCCTTCCTATGTAGACATACAACAGACTGAAACTCAGGCCAGAAATGAAGGGGACATAGTGCAAAGGTGAATATCTGGAAAAGTTGGAAGGAACTGTCAATATTTATATATATATATATATACACTCTCCCAGTACAATTAACCTATAAATATTAGTTTACATTTCAAATAATCCAGATATGAGTGGATAATTTTAAGCAACTGCCATTAAAATCTGTCCTATTATATAATGTACAGTATCCCAATTTTTTCTCATTTTTCCTTAAGTACAAGTAATGGTGAAAATAAAGAGCCTCAAAGCGAGGAAATTGGTGAAGCTATTACTCAGGTATATAGCATAAGCAAATAACAGCATGATATGTTAATCTTCAAAATATAAAATTCAAGCATTATTAATATATTAATTTACAAGAAAACAATTAAATTTAAGAAAATTGTTCTAGTCAGGCTGGTTTCAATTCAGGATAATTACTGTCAGTTTGTAACATGGCTTTCCTTAATGGTGTTTACAAACTTCATCAGTAGCTACAAAACAGAAATTGAACAGACACAGGTACATACATACATTACCTAAATATACATTCCAATACATTACATCTTCACACACCATCATGAACCTCCTTATTAAATCTAAAATCCTTTTTATTTCAAAAGGCCTCATGTTTGGATATACAGCAGAATGAGGCGCAGACCAGAAATGAAAGGGACAGAGTGCAAAAGTGAGTATCACTAGCTGCTTTAGTGGAAATAAACTATCAACCTGCTGTACATACTTAAGTATAAATTGTACAAGAATGAAACTATTATGTACATACTGGGGTATGTTCCACAAACATTTCATTGACAAGTTGGGTATAGTTGCAGAAAATCAAATTATTGCCACAATATTAACAAGAGCACTCAAAATGCAGACCTATGCCAATTAACTAATAAGTAATAATTAACTAATAAATAAGCTTTTATAACTTTACAAATGGTTAAAAAGCTTATAATTAACCATTAAATAATAGATGGATCATGACAATAATCTTTCCTTTCAAGATTCATTTTTGACCTATCCTGAAACATTTTATCAAAGTCTATCCATTACCCTTTGTATTACATTCACCAGTGTTGCCACAGACAAAAAAAATGGTAACAAAAACAACCTCCTTGTTGGAGGTAATAAACAAAAATGATAATGTTATTGTCTCTTACAGAACTCAAACAGCTGACCAACAAAATGGCCAATATCAGCTGTACTTGGAACTAAAACCAGCCACAGGTCAAGACATTCCTTACTCTGATCAAAATGCAGCCAGACTGACCAATGGTCAAACAGGGAATGGACAGGTAACATTTGGTTAAGTGACTTGGGTTTTTGGGTCAAACAATCTGCCCTCTTTGAGGGGAAAGGTGTGCTCTTGGTAAAATTTGAGCCAAGTCCATAAAGTATTCATGGTAAATGGTCCACTTTTACAGAAAAAAACCTACTCCCTTTGAAATTGTTGACTATGGGCCTGGTCTTACTGAAATGTGCAGAAAGAAGACATAACAAAAACATGCGCCGTTTGGCGATTGGAAAAAAAAACAGTTATCATAAGAACCCTACTTCCAAAAAAAAAAAAAAAAAAATTATGGACTAACAAATCCGCGGATCAAATATGGCTGACCCACTTGAAGGGTTACCACAGGGAATCTTTCCAGTGTCTATTATGGGATGTTATAAAGCTTTTAAGTGGGTTGGCCTTATTAGATCCACTATAATCTGTAAGTCCATGGATCAAATTGTTCTGAATTTACCCTTTAAAAAAGTCATTAATGCCTTGTACCAGTCAGAATTTATAAGATGAATAACACTTGTAGCACAGAAATGATGAGAAATCAAAATAAAATAAAAGTTGCATTGCTTTTTTTCCCAAAACTGATCTCAAAGGCCTATCAATTTGTTTTTTTTTTTTTTCTGGACCCATTCATTCTTGTCAGAAATCCATGACCTTCAAGAGAAAATAGTTAGTTTCAGGATTTTTTTCTCTATAACAATCTAAAGCAGTAATACTTTTTTTTTCACAAAAAGAGTTGGCAATGTAGCTTGTAAAATAAATTCCCTTGTCATGTTATTGTATATATGTTAAAAACACTCAAAACATTAAAAACATCTGTATGCCTTCAGTCAAGTCCCGTAATTTTTCTCTCCACTTGAATAGAATATGGTTCATTTTGCGAGATCACTGAGAACTTTAAAGAAGATATATCTAGAATTAACTTCAAATTATTACAACTAAACCCAACAAATGCCACCATTTAATTCATCTACTATGATAATCATGTATTTACTTCCTGTTACAATCATAATAAATTTAAAGAAAAAACTTTATAAATGAATAACTGCAATGTTAAACAAATGCCGATACAAGTATAACCAATAAATACACAACCCCACATAGAACATCTTCACACATTTATGTGAGCCTCACTAATACTAAAATTCACCTTTTTATTTCCATAGCCTTCCTATGTAGACATACAACAGACTGAAACTCAGGCCAGAAATGAAGGGGACATAGTGCAAAGGTGAATATCTGGAAAAGTTGGAAGGAACTGTCAATATTTATATATATATATATACACTCTCCCAGTACAATTAACCTATAAATATTAGTTTACATTTCAAATAATCCAGATATGAGTGGATAATTTTAAGCAACTGCCATTAAAATCTGTCCTATTATATAATGTACAGTATCCCAATTTTTTCTCATTTTTCCTTAAGTACAAGTAATGGTGAAAATAAAGAGCCTCAAAGCGAGGAAATTGGTGAAGCTATTACTCAGGTATATAGCATAAGCAAATAACAGCATGATATGTTAATCTTCAAAATATAAAATTCAAGCATTATTAATATATTAATTTACAAGAAAACAATTAAATTTAAGAAAATTGTTCTAGTCAGGCTGGTTTCAATTCAGGATAATTACTGTCAGTTTGTAACATGGCTTTCCTTAATGGTGTTTACAAACTTCATCAGTAGCTACAAAACAGAAATTGAACAGACACAGGTACATACATACATTACCTAAATATACATTCCAATACATTACATCTTCACACACCATCATGAACCTCCTTATTAAATCTAAAATCCTTTTTATTTCAAAAGGCCTCATGTTTGGATATACAGCAGAATGAGGCGCAGACCAGAAATGAAAGGGACAGAGTGCAAAAGTGAGTATCACTAGCTGCTTTAGTGGAAATAAACTATCAACCTGCTGTACATACTTAAGTATAAATTGTACAAGAATGAAACTATTATGTACATACTGGGGTATGTTCCACAAACATTTCATTGACAAGTTGGGTATAGTTGCAGAAAATCAAATTATTGCCACAATATTAACAAGAGCACTCAAAATGCAGACCTATGCCAATTAACTAATAAGTAATAATTAACTAATAAATAAGCTTTTATAACTTTACAAATGGTTAAAAAGCTTATAATTAACCATTAAATAATAGATGGATCATGACAATAATCTTTCCTTTCAAGATTCATTTTTGACCTATCCTGAAACATTTTATCAAAGTCTATCCATTACCCTTTGTATTACATTCACCAGTGTTGCCACAGACAAAAAAAATGGTAACAAAAACAACCTCCTTGTTGGAGGTAATAAACAAAAATGATAATGTTATTGTCTCTTACAGAACTCAAACAGCTGACCAACAAAATGGCCAATATCAGCTGTACTTGGAACTAAAACCAGCCACAGGTCAAGACATTCCTTACTCTGATCAAAATGCAGCCAGACTGACCAATGGTCAAACAGGGAATGGACAGGTAACATTTGGTTAAGTGACTTGGGTTTTTGGGTCAAACAATCTGCCCTCTTTGAGGGGAAAGGTGTGCTCTTGGTAAAATTTGAGCCAAGTCCATAAAGTATTCATGGTAAATGGTCCACTTTTACAGAAAAAAACCTACTCCCTTTGAAATTGTTGACTATGGGCCTGGTCTTACTGAAATGTGCAGAAAGAAGACATAACAAAAACATGCGCCGTTTGGCGATTGGAAAAAAAAACAGTTATCATAAGAACCCTACTTCCAAAAAAAAAAAAAAAAAATTATGGACTAACAAATCCGCGGATCAAATATGGCTGACCCACTTGAAGGGTTACCACAGGGAATCTTTCCAGTGTCTATTATGGGATGTTATAAAGCTTTTAAGTGGGTTGGCCTTATTAGATCCACTATAATCTGTAAGTCCATGGATCAAATTGTTCTGAATTTACCCTTTAAAAAAGTCATTAATGCCTTGTACCAGTCAGAATTTATAAGATGAATAACACTTGTAGCACAGAAATGATGAGAAATCAAAATAAAATAAAAGTTGCATTGCTTTTTTTCCCAAAACTGATCTCAAAGGCCTATCAATTTGTTTTTTTTTTTTTTCTGGACCCATTCATTCTTGTCAGAAATCCATGACCTTCAAGAGAAAATAGTTAGTTTCAGGATTTTTTTCTCTATAACAATCTAAAGCAGTAATACTTTTTTTTTCACAAAAAGAGTTGGCAATGTAGCTTGTAAAATAAATTCCCTTGTCATGTTATTGTATATATGTTAAAAACACTCAAAACATTAAAAACATCTGTATGCCTTCAGTCAAGTCCCGTAATTTTTCTCTCCACTTGAATAGAATATGGTTCATTTTGCGAGATCACTGAGAACTTTAAAGAAGATATATCTAGAATTAACTTCAAATTATTACAACTAAACCCAACAAATGCCACCATTTAATTCATCTACTATGATAATCATGTATTTACTTCCTGTTACAATCATAATAAATTTAAAGAAAAAACTTTATAAATGAATAACTGCAATGTTAAACAAATGCCGATACAAGTATAACCAATAAATACACAACCCCACATAGAACATCTTCACACATTTATGTGAGCCTCACTAATACTAAAATTCACCTTTTTATTTCCATAGCCTTCCTATGTAGACATACAACAGACTGAAACTCAGGCCAGAAATGAAGGGGACATAGTGCAAAGGTGAATATCTGGAAAAGTTGGAAGGAACTGTCAATATTTATATATATATATATACACTCTCCCAGTACAATTAACCTATAAATATTAGTTTACATTTCAAATAATCCAGATATGAGTGGATAATTTTAAGCAACTGCCATTAAAATCTGTCCTATTATATAATGTACAGTATCCCAATTTTTTCTCATTTTTCCTTAAGTACAAGTAATGGTGAAAATAAAGAGCCTCAAAGCGAGGAAATTGGTGAAGCTATTACTCAGGTATATAGCATAAGCAAATAACAGCATGATATGTTAATCTTCAAAATATAAAATTCAAGCATTATTAATATATTAATTTACAAGAAAACAATTAAATTTAAGAAAATTGTTCTAGTCAGGCTGGTTTCAATTCAGGATAATTACTGTCAGTTTGTAACATGGCTTTCCTTAATGGTGTTTACAAACTTCATCAGTAGCTACAAAACAGAAATTGAACAGACACAGGTACATACATACATTACCTAAATATACATTCCAATACATTACATCTTCACACACCATCATGAACCTCCTTATTAAATCTAAAATCCTTTTTATTTCAAAAGGCCTCATGTTTGGATATACAGCAGAATGAGGCGCAGACCAGAAATGAAAGGGACAGAGTGCAAAAGTGAGTATCACTAGCTGCTTTAGTGGAAATAAACTATCAACCTGCTGTACATACTTAAGTATAAATTGTACAAGAATGAAACTATTATGTACATACTGGGGTATGTTCCACAAACATTTCATTGACAAGTTGGGTATAGTTGCAGAAAATCAAATTATTGCCACAATATTAACAAGAGCACTCAAAATGCAGACCTATGCCAATTAACTAATAAGTAATAATTAACTAATAAATAAGCTTTTATAACTTTACAAATGGTTAAAAAGCTTATAATTAACCATTAAATAATAGATGGATCATGACAATAATCTTTCCTTTCAAGATTCATTTTTGACCTATCCTGAAACATTTTATCAAAGTCTATCCATTACCCTTTGTATTACATTCACCAGTGTTGCCACAGACAAAAAAAATGGTAACAAAAACAACCTCCTTGTTGGAGGTAATAAACAAAAATGATAATGTTATTGTCTCTTACAGAACTCAAACAGCTGACCAACAAAATGGCCAATATCAGCTGTACTTGGAACTAAAACCAGCCACAGGTCAAGACATTCCTTACTCTGATCAAAATGCAGCCAGACTGACCAATGGTCAAACAGGGAATGGACAGGTAACATTTGGTTAAGTGACTTGGGTTTTTGGGTCAAACAATCTGCCCTCTTTGAGGGGAAAGGTGTGCTCTTGGTAAAATTTGAGCCAAGTCCATAAAGTATTCATGGTAAATGGTCCACTTTTACAGAAAAAAACCTACTCCCTTTGAAATTGTTGACTATGGGCCTGGTCTTACTGAAATGTGCAGAAAGAAGACATAACAAAAACATGCGCCGTTTGGCGATTGGAAAAAAAAACAGTTATCATAAGAACCCTACTTCCAAAAAAAAAAAAAAAAATTATGGACTAACAAATCCGCGGATCAAATATGGCTGACCCACTTGAAGGGTTACCACAGGGAATCTTTCCAGTGTCTATTATGGGATGTTATAAAGCTTTTAAGTGGGTTGGCCTTATTAGATCCACTATAATCTGTAAGTCCATGGATCAAATTGTTCTGAATTTACCCTTTAAAAAAGTCATTAATGCCTTTTACCAGTCAGAATTTATAAGATGAATAACACTTGTAGCACAGAAATGATGAGAAATCAAAATAAAATAAAAGTTGCATTGCTTTTTTTCCCAAAACTGATCTCAAAGGCCTATCAATTTGTTTTTTTTTTTTTCTGGACCCATTCATTCTTGTCAGAAATCCATGACCTTCAAGAGAAAATAGTTAGTTTCAGGATTTTTTTTCTCTATAACAATCTAAAGCAGTAATACTTTTTTTTTCACAAAAAGAGTTGGCAATGTAGCTTGTAAAATAAATTCCCTTGTCATGTTATTGTATATATGTTAAAAACACTCAAAACATTAAAAACATCTGTATGCCTTCAGTCAAGTCCCGTAATTTTTCTCTCCACTTGAATAGAATATGGTTCATTTTGCGAGATCACTGAGAACTTTAAAGAAGATATATCTAGAATTAACTTCAAATTATTACAACTAAACCCAACAAATGCCACCATTTAATTCATCTACTATGATAATCATGTATTTACTTCCTGTTACAATCATAATAAATTTAAAGAAAAAACTTTATAAATGAATAACTGCAATGTTAAACAAATGCCGATACAAGTATAACCAATAAATACACAACCCCACATAGAACATCTTCACACATTTATGTGAGCCTCACTAATACTAAAATTCACCTTTTTATTTCCATAGCCTTCCTATGTAGATATACAGCAGAACGAAACTCAGGCCAGAAATGAAGGGGACATAGTGCAAAGGTGAGTATCTGGAAAAGTTGGAAGGAACTGTCAATATTTATATATATACACTCTCCCAGTACAATTAACCTATAAATATTAGTTTACATTTCAAATAATCCAGATATGAGTGGATAATTT
Organism: Lingula anatina; assembly: GCF_051362555.1. Lineage (NCBI taxonomy): Eukaryota > Metazoa > Brachiopoda > Lingulata > Lingulida > Lingulidae > Lingula > Lingula anatina. The sequence continues at coordinate 6,844,911 of NC_141776.1, forward strand.
TAAGCAACTGCCATTAAAATCTGTCCTATTATATAATGTACAGTATCCCAATTTTTTCTCATTTTTCCTTAAGTACAAGTAATGGTGAAAATAAAGAGCCTCAAAGCGAGGAAATTGGTGAAGCTATTACTCAGGTATATAGCATAAGTAAATAACAGCATGATATGTTAATCTTCAAAATATAAAAGTCAAGCATCATTAATATATTAATTTACAAGAAAACAATTAAATTTAAGAAAATTGTTCCAGTCAGGCTGGTTTCAATTCAGAATAATTACTGTCAGTTTGTAACATGGCTTTCCTTAATGGTGTTTACAAACTTCATCAGTAGCTACAAAACAGAAATTGAACAGACACAGGTACATACATTACCTAAATGCACATTCCAATATATTACAGAATGAAGCGCAGACCAGAAATGAAAGGGACAGAGTGCAAAAGTGAGTATTACTGTTTAATTGGGAATAAACTGTCGACTTGCTTTTTAAGTATATATACTACAAAAATGTAACTTTAATATACATATGTTACGCAAGCATTTCCCTTACAGCAGCAGGCTTGGTAAAATATTCCATAGGATTTTAGGATAATTCAACCTGGACAAGTCCCCCCCCAGTATAATTCCCCCAGAAATGACAATCCCCCCCTTCCCCCCCCCCCCATTCATTAATTAAAAGATGGTTAATTAGCTAACTAACACACCAAAAGTACGGAGATAACATGTTAAGCCCCAGCGACAATATTTTAAAAGAAGACACATAGTCAGTGCTTTCCCCTGATAATTACTTCATTTCAAACAGGACAGAAATTCTGCATGTTTGGCAAGTATCAAGAGTGGACCCTGGAGAACAATTGCAACACCCACCACCCCAACACCCAGTACAAGACCCTGAAGAACAACCGGGAGAATTGCAACATCAACAGCTACCACAAGAAGGTATTAACCTAGCCATTCCCCAAAACTCCTGCAATGAAAACATAAGATTGCCTATACAGGTAGAAGGTGCTCATCAGCCGGAACCCCAAGCACAGCAGCACCTTGTGCAGTACATAAATCTGCACCCCGAAAATTTACCATTGCCTATACAGATAGAAGATGCTCATCAGCCTGAGCTCCAAACACAGCAGCACCTTGTGCAGTACATAAATCTGTACCCCGAAAATTTACCATTGCCTATACAGGTAGTAGATGAGGAAACAGAGCAGTACGTAGATCTGCACCCCGAAAATTTACCATTGCCTATACAGGTAGTAGATGAGGAAACAGAGCAGTACGTAGATCTGCACCCCGAAAATTTACCATTGCCTATACAGGTAGTAGATGAGGAAACAGAGCAGTACATAGACCTGCACCCCGAAAACATACCATTGCTTATACAGGTAGTAGATGAGGAAACAGAGCAGTACGTAGATCTGCACCCTGAAAACATGCCAGGATATCCACTAGCCTGAGCACTATAAGCATAGCAGCACCCTGTGCAAGATGCTGGGGGTGTACCACCATTCCTGGCATAAATTAGAAAATGATGATGTAGATCAAAATTTCAATGAGGGCATACAGTAGCAATCCACATGGACATGAAAGAGCTGTTATAGGTATCCCCCCCTTTCAACAGTCATGGGACAGTGCAAAATCAGAAATAACTTAGAGTCAGAAATAACTGAGAAAATATTCTCTTTTGGGAGAAATTGCAAACACTCAAAGAAGCCATTTCACTGTATTAAGAAAGTGAAATGTCAAATTCAAGGTTACATTTTGATTTACCATGTACAGCTAAATGACAGCATTGCTTTTCAGTTGTTAAGTCAAATTAAGGAATGTGCATGACCAACAGCCCCTGTCCCAACAAAGCGGGCAGAATCATATAAGTACAGGCATTATAGTGTCTGTACATAAAAAATAGAATATGCAACTTAAATTATGCATTCTACACCCAGTCTGAATTGGGGGACCAATTAAAACATTTCCAAGCATAGTGTCATCTTATGTAAATGTTACCAAGATGCATGTGGAGTGTGGTAAAGAAGAACCAATTAAACTTTCCTTTTATGTAAATTCTTTCTGCTGGACAATAAGTTGCAAAGTAAAACAAGGTCAAGTCCAGCTTGTCACATCCGTCTCCTGCTTGAATGGTCCAGTGGTTAGTTAAATTCTCTTCCATTTCAATTCTGCAATATAATGAAACAGCAATGGTTATAATGCAGGATCTGATGGAGAAACATAATTAAGAGATAAACATATTATTTTATTATTATGCAATAAATGTCTTCAAATTTATGTAGAATAGCAAGCAGTAAAAGAAATTGAAACATAAGTAAGTTGATGTTTATTCACATGTATTGAATTATAAGGTATGATAAGATATATTTATATATGTGTGTTTATACCCTGAAGATTTTGTTGAAACAGCTGCAATTGGGATCAAAAGTCTATTCTTTTTCTTTATTTTTCTGTTGTATGAACTTGTGCAGTTGACTTTATTTTCAAACTTTTAAACTCTCTATATTAAGTATTTAGAGTATAAACATGTATGTATGTATATATATATTTGAAAAGTGTGTCAAACTGTTGAATGTTAGAGTCCCAGAAAACAGTGGTCCGTGTTACGAGGCAGATGATGGTTACACTAATTGACTACTGCAACCTCTATGTTTCTCTTGCCCAAGGCAATACAGCACCTACTATATATATTTCTGCAAGCATGGGTTATTAGTATACTGGTATTTAAAATACTAAAACATAACTTTATTCTTGCATTTAAAATAGAAATGTTATCTTATATTTAGACTGTGTATAGTTGACATTAAATTATTAATTAAAGTGGAGGGTTATCAAGTAGTTTCTTCATTCTGTGCACTTAGTGTACTAATTAATTTAGTTTATCTAGTTAAGTTGCATTGTACCAAATACTGTGAGTCAAACCTATTGCTTAATATTTGGAGTTATATGTCATTCAAGCATACTAGCAATTGGAAAGATATGACTAAATTTCACTCATATTTTACACAGAACATAAGAGAAATTTCTTAACATCTAGAGTATGTTTAATATTGTGATAACATGTTGGAAAATTTCACCATACTTGGCTTTGTTTTCTTTACTCTTTGTCTTACATCTGTCATATATACTATTGCTTACCTCTTGGCCTAAAAGTAGAATAAAAGTCACATGTATGAACAGCTTGAACAGCGTATTCGTCTTTAATTTTATGCAATTCTATGACAACATCAATTGAATCTTTTAAATAAATTGGTGGAAAACTGGTCCATCCTTTATCAAAACATTTTTGATGTATATAGTTCAAATTTGATTATAACTAGGGCTCTATTCCCATAGATTTTAGATCGATTTATCCCCGCGGGGAGTCTCACTAGATTACTTTCAGATAATCCGACTTAAATGTCCATCCCGAAGATGCAATGCTTTATTTATGCTATATAATTTTGTTTATTGTCTGACGAGCCTGAAAGAGGCGAAAACATTTACGACGAATAATTAAATTAACCATTCCAATCACTATGTGACTTGCTTTGACTTTTAGACTTTTAAAATATATTTTCTGTACCGCGAGTAACTGACTCTCTTTCAAAAAACCCCTGAAGATGCAATGAAACCGGTCGGGGTAAAATAACTGCCATTTTTTTATTTCTTTTTGTCACATATATATATACTCGTACAGGAAAAACACTTTTACTTTCAATATATATATGCATACAAAAGAAATTGATTTTTTTAAACTATACATTTAACTGGGCTTCCCGTTAGATGGGATTTGTCAATCTTGTCACGTCTTGCTTCAGACGCAGGTAAAGGTACTAAATGGTTGGCATATATATGTATACATTATAAAAATATTTCAAGATGAAGGCAGATGTCTGGAGATTCCACATTATATACAAATGAAGATCCATTAAAAAAAAAAAACATGCCTCAGACACATTACCCATAGGATACATCTGTGAAACTCAGACAGAGTCAGAGTAGAGGTGTCTTATTAATTAATGTATAAATGCTCCCTTCAACATTGACAGCTCTTCAAACTTTTCATATGTATATGAACGTATTTCAAGATGACAGCGGATTGGTGTTTTTATGTAAAAGAAAATTAGACTAAATAAATTTATATACTTTCATCTAGCGGGGTCATAGCAGAAAGGTTTGCAAATGTGTACAGGGCGGCGCTTGAAACGGCGGGATACAATGGAAGGTCGGTGAGCAGTGGCATTAAATTAAGCCATTCTCACTCCAGTGAAAAGAGAAGACGCAACAGAAGAGTTATTTGGTTCAACCCACCTTACTTAAAAAACGTTAAAACGAATATTGGTCATAGTTAGTTACAGTTGTATGAAGAGCATGTGGCAGATTATTCAGGGCCATAATAAGAAAATACTAAAAAATATATCAGTAAGTTCTCAAGATAAAAAAATGAAATTGTAGATTTCAAAACAAGTGTTCTTTGCGAGGGGAATTTTTGTCTAGCAATATTGTGTACCAAACAAGTCACAAAAGCTTTTGTTCTGTTTGCGCCCCTGACGAGGCCTCCGGGCCGAAACAGCGGTAGGGACAAATTAAAATGGAGAGAACAGATTAACTTTGTTCGCTTTCTTGTCTATCTATCTATCTATCTATCTATCTATATATATATTGCTGCACCCTGGAGATCCACACCCGTGAAATTGGGCGGGGCAAGAAGTGAATAAAAATCACCAAACCTCATGTGTGAATTTATGTCAGCAAGAACAATAAGATAATAGGAGAATGAGATTCTTTACCAACCATCCAAAAGGATAATAAAATAAATAAATAAATAAATAAATAAAATCATATATATTTTATAACTCTCAAGAAAAGTTATATTATGCCATACTAATCCTTTGAGCAATGGCATTGTGCTCACTCGTTATGAAGAAGACTGTCTTGTATTGACATCTAATCACCCTTCTAGTTTGGATCGTTCAAGTTTTACATGTGATGTTCCAAGCTCCGAAGGACCATGGCTCTTGTCTATTAACATTACATTAACTTGTACATCCACGGTGAAATCCCATAACTGCATGACTCCTTTTCAGTTGGTGTCTTTGAGCACATTTTTAAAAAATTTTTAGGCCTATTTATATAGTAGTCTGGTATAGTAGTAGGCTGGAGTCGTACGATAGACTGCCAAAAGTCGGAGAGGAATTTGCTTTTGGAGATCTTCAGTGTTTAAACATTGAAGATCTAGCATTAAGACAATCGTTGAATAAGAGAATTAAAAAAGGGCCTACAAAATCAAGGCTTGGTAGCCATCCCGGCAGCGGCAAGTGGACAGGGGAGATGTATTGATTTTATTGAACTTCTAGTCCGTGTCCCGTAGCTTCTCTGATTCACTTTGTCGAAATAAAAACTCTCTGTCACACAGTACGTGTAGGCCTACCAGGATTGGGGTATGCCTATACATCTTAAAGTCAGGGTGGAAAAACGCGTCTGTAACGATCTGCTGAAGTTCTAGCCAGCCTGTTTTATGATCTGAGTATCAAAATCAAACTTGCTGTATTTGAGGGATTCGTCCCGTCCAAGTCGTCCAACGGGGGCGCAGCACACGTTGGTTTTGGACGGTGACAATAAGTTCACATGGCAGTAGCTGTGGGCATCGTTGTATGCCAATAAAAGAAAGGTCCAAAATCCAAACAATGAAAGGATGGACAAATTGGCCATGAGAATGACTGCAGCCAAAAGCCGCCCGTGCTTCAGCAGTGTTATCCTAGATAATCCGTCGGTGATGCGTCACGCATCCTAGGAGTTTGATTTTCACTATATTTTTTTTTAAATCCCCGAAGAAGGCCTAGGGTCCAAAAGCTTGGATGACATATTACATCTTTAATGTAGATCTTCAAAGATGCACCAGTGTTATAACTTGTTTACTTCTTAAGATCTATACGGTGATTTGATATGAATCTTCGAAGTTTTCAAAGACACATTGCGTCGTGATGAGAACGGTGCAGATATGACACATCGCCGCAGACTCAACTGAAACAATCGACGTACCTGCAGTTAGGTCTTCTTCATCGCAATAGCAAGAAGTCGAAATGTCAATAAGACACAGAGATTTAACACAATCGTCTCATGTGTTGTGTCCTAAAATTACACTACACTGTACGTGATGCGGTGAACTGAAAATACCAGCGTTTTCAACGTCATGACGCTTTACGTGTTGTCTACGTCGCTGGTGCCCACGCTTCGCTCGAGGCAACGCATAGAAACGAGCAATTTTTTTAAATATCATGGAGATTTTTCATTTGTATTTCTGTCAGTAGATTCTATTTCTAACCCAAGTTATTACTGGAAAAAATCTCTCTCTTTTTTTTTAGAATTAACTTTTAGAAGCATAAGATTTTAAAAAGGGTTTCCCAGCTTAACGCATCTCTAATGGCTGAATAAAAGTTAATTTTCATTTTTTTTTAAACTATATGCATGCCTCTGCCCGTTACTTAAAAAGTGACTGGAAACGGCAGATTTATGCTTAGAGAATAGTGTTTAAATTCATCTGTGAGAATTCAGTTGAACACCATTCATTAGATAAAGCCACGACTGTCACCTGAATCGTGAAAACATGAAACAACAGAAATCGAGAGCATTGTTTCTAGATAAAACTGCAATATTCAATTAATAGGCCTATTTTAGAAACATTTTCAAACAGTAATTTTTGTTTCGAAAGAGAAAGAAAATATTTTGCAGGAATATGGCAATTCCAGGAGTTGTAGCCTATGCTATAACGTCAATCAACTGTTGTTACTGAAAGAAAAAAAGAAAGAGATTCTCGACTATTATCGACATAAATTCACGTGGATGATCTTCTTTTAACACACGGGGGCTTGGAATTGGAACAGAATATTTTGCAAGTAATTTTTCTAACTTTCTTTTCTTTCTACTTCAGTAGTCATTTTTTTTGCATAATCAAACAGGTAGTTATGTGTAGAAAAAGATTCTAATAATTAATTCCTCTTCATTTTTTTTAAAATTATTCCCATACCCATCCTTAACCTTCCCTTGGTGTCTGTATTATTATTTATTTAGGCTAATTTGTTTTCGTACAGATGAACCTCGGGCATTTTAAAAATTGGACCTTATATTTGAGGAAATTCGATTTTTTCATACCTATTTATTTATTTAAATGGAAAAAGGTATTGGTTTGATAAGTGCAGGAGGAATTTCGCAATTGAAACTTGAAAAAAAAAACTTGTTGTCGATGTTTTATACTATGTAATTGCCCTTTAAATTTGACATTTCCACTCCACCCCCACCGTGCCCTCAAATTAAAATTGATATAGGCTACACACACAATCACAAACACACACCGAACAACCCCAGGCCCGTAGCCAGTAATTTCAAAAGGGGCGGGGTCCTTTTTCTCCCTTTTACCATAAAACCGTCGTTCACTTTTTGCCCAGAGGGGTCCTTTCGCGTGGCCGGCAAAAAGAGGGGTGATCATTTGAAACCCCCCCCCCCTCCCTCTACCCCTACTACAGCTTTGGGCCTCAACCTGAAATTTAGCTGTTAAAATATGTTTTCACAATTAGTCTACCGGACCTGTAACGTTTTTGTATTTATGGTTATATCATTTATATTTAATTATCAGTTCTATTTTATTTTTGGCCCCCATGTCCCCCTCGATGTTATCCCTTGTCCTGCTTTGTAAGGCAATGTTGCTCCTTTGTTATCAGTGCTCGCTGACTATTGGAAGTCATATATCATTATTTGCCATCGGGGATATGTTTACTTGTCCTCTCCAGCAGTGTTGACATAAATAGTGTCTATTAGGACACGCGTGGGCTACGTGTTTTCATTCATACATGATTCAGATGAAGTTTGAGATGAGAACGGTTTTTGGCAAAGAAGATCTAGGCTTTGAAAAAAAAAAAGAAGAAAAATAAAAAATAAATAAAAAACAAATTTTCAGAAATGATTTCTAGTACTGGGCTACAAAATGATTAACCGTGTGCTTTTTTCAGTTTACAACTCGTGAGGATAAAAAGTTAATTTTCAAAACAAATATATGTTTATAAGGCAATTTTTCACATCAAATGCTGCGCCTCACCTCGCCTACTAAGCCTAGGTGGCCTGCGAGTACCTGATTACAATATACAGGAGTAGGCCTACAGGTAGACTCTTTGTGTCTCACGGTGTGTTTTGGTGCAACATCCGAAATTATCATCTTCAAACAACAAAGGTGGGCATCGTAAATGCTAGATCTGGTATGCAGCAAGCACGGTATTTCACTAACTTATTGTTTAGATAACCACATTTGCGAGAAAGCAAAAGTTGTCTGCTAGAAGTGACGTAAATAGGTCAGTCCCATAATCCCTCATTGCTCATGTCCGCCATATTGAGAGTTGTGACAGAGAGATCTCTCAGAGGATGTGGTATTTTATCAATTAGAGCTGTTCTTAACAGCGTGAGACAAAATTCCGGTCAGAATTGGACAGGTATGCTGATATGGAGGTGGGTTGAGCTACAAAGGTACTGTAGTATTACGTTTGGACTTTGAAAACAGCGAGAACGTGACTAATTTTCTTCAGCAGCAAGTCTCGCAGTCAGTGCAAGTTGTGTCTGTTGAGCTTGGTTCAATTTGGTTACCAGTAAAAATGGCTACCCAGAATAATTCAGACCTTCTGGTATCTGGTTCTACATCAGAACCAGGTAGTGGCGTTGTAAAACCTACTGAAAATCACGTTGGAGTGCCTCAAGTAGGGTCGGAGGAAGTCGTACCCAGTGAGGAGGGCGGAGAGAAGGGCACCATTGGGAATAAAAAGAGGAGCTCTTTCCAGATTACCAGTGTTAAAATAGCCAAGTCAAATCGCCAGGCAAATGACACAATCAATGAGGGTGATGCTGATTCTATAGACGAGCTAGAGGAAAGTCACACTGAGGATCTGAGTTCAGAATTATTGGATAGTTCCAAAGTAACTGAGATTCATGATGGGAATGAATCCTCTGATGAGGAAACCACTACAGATCAGCAGTTAGAAATTGAGGGTGAGAACAAGGAGACTGCCTCAAGATTCAAAGTGGTGAAAATTGCCAGCAAAGAGCCATTTTGCAGGGGCAGGTGGTCTTGCTTCGATTTTCTCGACCCTCCAGTAGTGGAGAAAATGGACGGGGTAGGAGAGGGATCCGGGACTGGGTCCGGTAACTCAAGTGCTGCAAGCTCCGTGCATTATATCCCAGGTGTTGATGACCCAACCAAAAATCCCTTCAACCCCCTCAGCCCAATCAAAAGTCCTCCCAATAGTATGGAAATGATGGTGCCTGTTATATTACAGACTGAGCATCACAATGTTATTGTAGTCCCACAGCCAGTGTACGGGATGGGGGAGGAGCACTCGGTTACTAATGAAACTGGTGCATTGCCCCTCAGTATGAACAGTCACAGTATTGGAGGACAGAATGGGGCCATGACTCAAACTGTGCCAAGTACGGACTATCCTCAGCCTCCCATTGCGTCTTTGCACCTATCAATGCCACAGGTACAGGCTGCCGAAGGAGGCGGCTATGCTCAGTCAAATCAACCAGTATTAGGCACACAGAATAGCAATTTTATCCCAGTCGGTGGAGGTCCGGGTGGAGGTCCATCATCGCAACAACAGCAAAAACAACAGCAACAACAAGGACAACAGCAGCAACAGCATTATCACCAGTCACAAGGCCCGAGTGGCCAGGTAGCTTCACAGTCACAACAACAACAACCCGTCAGCAGTAGTCAGCAACAGCAACAGAATGCAGCAGCAGCAGCAGCAGGCCAAATGTTACAACAGCAACAACAGCCACAGCAGCAACAACAACAACAACAGCCAGGTGCCACCGGTGGTTCAGCATCCCAAGCTGGTGTACAACAGCCACCCCCACAACCGCAACAACAACAGCAACTACCCCCAGGGACAGAGGGCTTGTTGCCCCAGGGGATCCCACCCAAGCAACCCTCCTTGCCAGGCTCGGACCCTTCGGCTCCACGCCAACCCTCATCCCAGGCGCAAGGGACCCAGGACTCGGACGACTTACAGCAGATGGTGCCAGCCATGATGACAGGGAATGCTGGGTACCCTCTCGACGGCACCCCTGCCACTGACATGGATGGGAATCAGCTGAGTATTGATGTAAAAGAAACGGCAGCACAGACGGCAGCAGTGCTGACGCCACCATTGTTAGAGGTTATGGGGACGGCCATCGGTCCACTGGCAGGCAGCACTGAGACCAAAGGCGAAGAAGGCGATGAAAGGTAGGTCGTTGCTCATGTGCTTGCTTGTGTTTCTTCTCACATTTTTTAATACCAGAGAAAGAAGAACATTATGTTAGAAATCTCAGCTTCTCCCCTCCCCCCCCCCCCGAGCACACATGTGGGTGTACAGACACACATATACACATGAACACAAATACGTGTGCGCGCGCGTGCGTACACACACACACAGACACACACACACACACACACACACACACACACACACACACAGAGGCACCACTTCCTTTACTTATACTTTCACATTCTTATTCTGATACTTCTACAGCACACTGAGAGCTTAATTGCTCATGTTGGTGCCATTTCGTTAAGTAACAAATAGCAGACAAAATGTTACTTTAACCCATTTGCAGGCTTTTTATGCTGCAATATATATTTAAGGCCAACATACTAAAAAAAGAACAGATTACAACGTGATACAATGCATTGATACATCCTGCATCGTAACTGCCACATATATCCTATTTAACATGCCCAGCTATGTGAATAAACAGAATAGGAGCTTATTTCCCTTAATCCCAACAGCTAGGGAGATTAGTGTCTGAAACCTACGTCTCCCTCTGGAATGTGAATTGTGTGTTGATTTTGTTAATTTGATGGTTACATGTATATGTAAATACACACAGGAATGTGTATTATGAAGTATGATGTATTCTAGTGTGTGTATTTCACTGTTGCATCTCTCCTGTGTTTTGTATTTATTTGCAGGAGATACAGTATATGTCCTTGGGTCACTTTAGTTCAGGGTAAATTTCAGTCTAATGCTTAAATGTAACATATATATTTTAATTTAGTTGAGGAAGATTTTTTTTAAGTCAAAATTCTCATTGATAATTAAAAGTTATAAAATTTAATATGACCTTAATTAACTTACTTTTCAGATTCTGTTCCAGGATAAACCAGATTATAACCTTTTTTATCAATTTTAAAGTTAATTCCATTTTGATTCCATGTGAAATTATTTGCTTATTTGACTAAAAGAAATTTTATCCGAAAGTGAACCAAGGTATCCTCCTTTTAATTGCCCAGTAAATTCCATTCCTCATTATCATCAATATTTCAGGTTCAAACAATCCTTTTTTTCAGCAGAAAGTGCAATTACAGTATCAGCAGTGGTTTGAGAATGTTACATATAACCGAGTTAACAGAATCCTACACATTGTCTGTAATGAATAAATAAGTAAAGGATGTGTGAATGGGGTCACAGCTGTATATGTGTCTGTGATCAATGAAGTCTTGTGCATGTACATATGTGTGATGGTGGCTGTACATGTGTATGTATGAATGTATGTATGTGAGGAAATGTACTAGTATAGTCTGTCTGTGTGTAGGTCTGCCTGTCTCCCCTTTGGCCCTATTGTCAATAATTTTGTCTATCTGTCTGTAGGTTTATCATTCTGTCTTCCTGCCTGTCTCTCTGTCCATTGCCCTTCTGTTTTTTTATTCATGTATATATATGTTTATGCATTGATATGTATATATCAGTTTGCAGAAGTCTGTCCCTATCTGATTTTTGGTGACTATACACTTTGCATTCATTTGTATGCCTGCCTGTCTGGATTCTCATGTGTACAGTGTTTAATGCATTGGCAGGTGAACACTACAGGTGTATAGTACATGTCTGAATGCACATGGGTATAGGCAGGTGTAGAGTACATATGTATGTCTGTCAAATATGATGTGCAGGCATGCACTTGCAGAGTGCAAGTATTATGAATAAAAAATGGTATTCTTTGGAAGAATGTCTTTTGGTAAATGAATGAAGATTATGGTGGTGTTTTTTTAAATGTAAGGTCAGAGTTTTGTAGGCGTGTGAAGCCAAAGATCTGAAGCTAAATTTTGACACTTTGTGGTCTGGTTAGTTTTTAAGGTCCTGATTGTTTTTTAAATAGAAATAAAACAGGTCTCTGATCAGTGGACCCCAAATTCAGTTTTTATCTTCATATTGAGTGTTGTTAATAAAGATAGTCGCAAAAGCTGAAATGACCATAAAACAGAGCAAAAAATCTTTGTCTTTTTTATTTTTTCCCCAAAAATCTGTAGCTGTTTTAAAAAGAAAGACATATATGATGGTATTAGACCTGTGTGTTACATAATGTTGTGTAGTTAGTTCATCATGCAGGAGTGGGAAATAAAAAAAAATATCTTGAAATAAGAAAAAAAGTACCTCAGTTCTGTAGTGATTCACATTGAGTTAAATTGAGCATGTATGTCTTACATTCTGTAAGGTGCGGATTGCAGTAGAATATGGCATGAAGTCCTCACTTATGTCATCTTACAAGGATGTATCTTTGCAAAGCTGTTTTGTGGTCTGCTGTTGATTCCTCGCTTCTGGTGCAAGCTAAGGCTCAAATTGAGAAGATTCTTGGCTAGAACTTGATCTAGTCTTACTGTGTAATTTATTAGACAAGGAAAGCAGTGGGAGCATTACCAAAGACTTGAATAGTTTGTGCCTGATGCTAGGATCAGCTTGGTTTATGTATTACAGTGTGCTGGTACTTACCAGAATTTTGAATTATTTTCCTGCATTTTTCAGTTAAGTACCACGATCCTCAGATCTAATGATCGCTAGCTTTTCATCTCTAGATCTCTGCAATGTACAAGTAAATGATCCCTTATTTAAAAATAAAGCTGTCCCACATCGAATCTGCAATGCCTGTTAGATTTTACATGAAGTAGGAAAAATCCATGGGTTGAAGCAGAACTTAAAATATCTGTGGTGCTTATATGACCCCAGTTGAGGCAGCTAAAAAGGACTAAGCCACATTAATGGGTTTCGTTTCTTTACTTTTAAAGTGGAAATATGAGTTATTGTAAGCTCTGTTGAACTCTGTTGAATTCAACATGCTGGTATCAACAGACCACTGCATAGTTTTCTTATGTATGTCATGTTGGCTGTACTTGAACAAGAATTTGTGGTAGTGTCTAAGTCATGAAAAACCAGCACCTTCCACAAAAAGTGTTTTTTGGTCACATACCCATAGAAACTATTTGTGGGCAATTTTTGAGGTAATTTGTTATCTAATAAACAGAGGCAAATGGACATATATGGATAAAATAATGCTGATGAAAAGGTAATCCCTGTTCATGATGGAGGTCTACATAGGTTACATCTAGCATTGTTTGAATAAAGTCTTCTTTAACACTAACTGCAGGAAGTAGACCACTTGATTGCTAATTATAAGTGTGTGGGTCAGGATAGTGAGCTTTGTTAGAAATTAATGTTTGTTGTGAATTCAAAACAGAAAGAACGAGTAGCTTCCCAAAAATGTTTTGTTATTAATGCCTAAAATGTTCATTTAGATGTTTTAAAAAAGTTAGTTGGCTTAGTGTTAGAATGTACATTTTGCATATAACTAAAGGTGATCAATCTTACTGCATATAGAAAGCAGAAATTTCTGTTTAAAAGCTTGTAGTTCTTTTTATTTTTTCATTTTCTCTTTTTTTGGCAAAGGGGTCCTTGATGAGCAAACAATTATCATTCATTGACGCAATTCTCTTCAGTGAACTGTGAAATGGTGCAAACAGTTGATGAGAAATAAGGATCGATTTTATGAGAATAGCGTCTGTGAAGTTGTGATCGAGTCAGAGAGATATGTCATGATGTCTGCGAGTACATTCTTTCACCTACTGAACTTTTCATATGCACTCAAAGGGAAATGTAACACTCAAAGGAGTTTCCTTTTTGTGATCATGTGATTTATGCTGCTTCCATGCTGGAATTTTGTAAAATTCATCTTCATAGTTATCATGTTATACACCAGGGGGCAGTATTTTCCAAGAAATGACAGATAATCATTTTTTTTTTTTTGTATGTTGTCTGATATGTAAATATTAGATCATAGCCAGTCCACCAAGCTTAGGATTTTTAAAAAATAAAAGTGATGGAATTCTGATAATTTAAATTTTTTCATTTGGAAACTGCAAATAGGTAGATATTTAACCTTTTAAAAAAGATATTTAACTTGCAGACTTTGATATATAATTAGCTGGTCTTATTATGCCAGTATATGAATTTGTCTGTTTACCACTCAAAATGATTTACCTATATATGTTATTGAAAATAAAATAAATCTGACATTATTCACTGACGCCTTGCTGGGCAGCTTGTCCAAATAAAGGTGAAAAGGGAAGGCTATAATATACCTTTATTGATACAAGATCATGTTAAATAACATGCAGTAGCAATTCTAACATGGTCAGTATTTGTCTGCAAATTCCATCCAAGCCTCACCTTTGCTGCCTGCAGGTATTTGTTGATTTATATCTGCTGTTCAAAGGGTCATTTAGGTTAGTGACTAAAACTGTACTATGTTTGAAGTGTTTACATTTATATGTATCCTTGTAAACAGGTCTAATGTCAAAGTGACATACTGCCAAAAAGTACCAGTTTGGAACATGGAATGGTGTCTGTTTGTGTGTGGTTGGGGCGGGGAAGGGGGGGGGGGGGGAGGGGGGGGCATCTATCAAAGTGATACTGAAGGTAAAGGTTAAATAACATAGTAACCAAGTCTTCTTTGTATGGAATGGATTACAGGGGCGGATCCAAAGATATTTTCTGACAGTCTTCCAAATTATCTTTGTTACCATCCTCCATTTTTGACCGTCTTCCGACAGAAAAAAATAGATACCTGTCAATGTAAACTTGAAAATCTGATCTTCTTCCAGAAGACCCAGAAGACGGCCTAAATCCGCCTCTGGGTTAGATACTGATTATCTGAAGAGGTACGGGGAGGGGTCTTTATGTTGTTTTGCCAGTAAGACTAAACTTTAAAGGAATAAAAAAAATGGCCATTGGCTATGGAATTAAGGTACAAGTATGTCAGCTGAAAGTGGATATAAAACATGAATATTAAAGCCTGAAATGATTGTAGGCATTCTTGGCCTTATGATAATCAATACAGCATACTTCACCTCCCAGGGACAAGTTTTATGTCTCATCTCACAAACTTGTAGATAGAACTGTGTTTTGTGATATATGGGAGCCAGTAAATAATGGCAGGAATAGGTGGAATTAGTGAGAATGTGAGGCATGGTTATGGCTGTTCTGAATGCTTGGAAGTGGAGTTAATGGGATGATTGGAATGTAGAGGGGCAAATATTGCAGCATTATTTTGTTAGAAATCCTCTGACCAAAATAAATAAATAAATAAATAAATAAATAAATAAATAAATAAATAAATAACAGTAAGTTAGGAATATATAAATTATTTAATAAGTTATATTGAATAAATGAATAAAAAAGTTAGTTAATAAAAGAACATTAGAAATACATATTTTAAGCTTAGTTTCTACTCATAGATTTTAGCAACAAAATAGAAAGTGTTATTTTGCCGCGAACACTCCCCCCCCCCCCAAAAAAAAAATAATAATAAATAAAATAAATAAGAAGATGAATTAATGAATGAAAATAAAACAATTTAAGAAAATCCCTGCATAAGATATATTTCTACTTAGTAGATATGCATTAAAATGCTACCACTAATTGCACAGATTTACTGGTCAAAGAAAGTAAATGATGTGCCTGGTCACCTGTGAAAATTGACATTTTTGCCCCAAAGTAAAGAAAGGTCAAGTAGCCAAGTTTATAACACCCTGAGTATCAATCTTTACTGGAAACTGGTTTCTGTTTATTTATTTATTATTTATTTATTTATTTATTTTCATTACTAATAAGGGGGATCTGTAATTGGAGGTGGGAGGTAATTTTTGCTCCTCCGCCAATCTGTGTTTAAGGCCGCATTCAGAACAGTGGACTAACTAGTCTGAGGGTCAAATATGGCGACATACTACAAAGCTTGCTGTCTAATCCACTAATAGACGCTGAATAGATTGCCTGTGGGGAAGTATTCAAGTGGGTCGGCCATATTTGAACCTCCGACTAGTTAGTCCACTGTTCTGAAAGTGGCCTTAAAAACAGATTGGGGAAGGGGCACAAATTAGCTCCCCCCTCCACTAACACTGGACACTGTTCTGGATGAGGAATAAGAGGCTTTGCTTTAATAAAAGAAATCATTGGCTTTAAGCTTTTGCTTAGTAGACTTTCAAACAGGGAGTAATGAACTGTTATCAAATTGCGATAAGATAATCAGCAGTGCAAGTGTATGGGCCTCCAGAGTTTTGGGTTCAGAATCATTTTGACCTGATTCTGTGCCAAAAAATGTGTTATTATTGGAACCCTCTCTGATTACGTAAATAATAATACTTTGCCATGTGATAGACTGAGTTATAGGTCATGATGCTATGGTGATTTTCATCATTGATTTTGTTGATGGGGATTGTGTGTGTGTGTGTGTGTGTGTGTGTGTGTTAAATTCGAAAAGGATCTCTTAATTTATTTTTGAAATTCCTGTAGTAGCATTATTATGAAAGGGATGCAAGTATTACTGTATATATGAAATTTTAATTAAACCACATAGTGAATATCAATCATAAAAAATCTGTTGCTTTGAAGAAAAGAATATATATATATATATATATATATATATATATATATATATATATATATATATATATATATATATATATAATATCACTCACTGATTGCACCATCTTTTCAATGGAAATAAAATTCCACCTGCCATCTGGTAGTTTTGAAGGTGATAGACAGGTCATGCACAAATGTTTTGAAATTTATACTCTTTGATGACAGGATACACATTATAGGATTCAGCTAGGTGTTAAAATGAGTGCATGGGTCCTTGAATTAAGTTATGTCGATGTCAAATATATAGCTTTGTGCAGGGTATTTTCAAGTAAATTTCATATATATTGGCAAACAACCTATTTAATTTCATCCACTTATTTTTTCAGTTGCGCAACATGACAGACAAATGATTTCAGAGATTTGTAAGATGTAATTACATTACAAGAAGGGCATTTTAAGAGCCTATTAATATAATAATAATAATAATAATAATAACTTTGAGCACTTCCTCCCCTCCTCCCCCCCCCCCACACACACATACACAAGGAAAAAAATAAATCAAAATCATGAGTGTAAGGCTTTGTTCACATGGAAAGTCTATTTTCTAAAAATCTATTTTCTATTGGCAGTATCTTATGATGCCCTGAATATCCCGCGGCGTAATTACTGGCAGCGCGAGCCAGTTACTTATACAAAGCTGTAATTAATTCTCGGCTGTGCTCGCATTCTATAAAATCTCATCCTCCGTTGCCGCATCGCTTGCCATTGGATCATGACAGTTGCACTCGTATCTGTCGTGTGTATAGCTTCTTCATCTTCTTCGTCTTGTTGTTTCACAAAATCGACAAACACATTTTTCAAAGGAACAGCAACCGCCATTAACTTTCTAACTTCCTACTACGCATGCGTCAAGGTATCAGAATCTCCTCCGAGCACAGCCAAGAATTAATTACAGCTTTGGAAGTAACTGGCTCTTGCTGCCGTAATTACGCACAGACCGTGATCACAAGATATACTGCAAATAAAAAACAGATTTTTAGAAAATAGTCTTTCCATGTGAACGAAGCCTAAGTTATAAAATCAGGAAAAATTTAAAGAATTTTATTCTGCATTCTTTTCAGATCCATTTATCATTGAGATGTTTTCCTTCTTTTTGTTGACAATAATATGATACATGCACATTTTGGCCGTCTGGAATTTCCAGCGTGGGGCAAAACGTGTAGACGCTACAGGGTGCTTAAAAAGAAAGGGTCCAAATATCTGATGATTAGAGACATTTTAAACAGATTTTGACTGAAAAACTAGTATTAGAATTTGATGTGGAAAAGTATATACTTGGACCAAACTTTGCCATGCTGGTATTATGATTCGGTAT
This sequence comes from Lingula anatina, assembly GCF_051362555.1. NCBI lineage: Eukaryota > Metazoa > Brachiopoda > Lingulata > Lingulida > Lingulidae > Lingula > Lingula anatina. Next base: position 6,862,984 of record NC_141776.1, read on the forward strand.
CATGTTAGTCCACATTAGAATTGACTGGTAAATTTTGGATACCCTGTACCTTTTGTGGAAAGCAGGTGGAGGAACACGTGTTCTCTAAAAGGAGCACAAATGTGGGATTTGCATGTTGGCCTGTGAAATTTTGTCTCATTTTTCTCCACGGTTCATGAGCATGAGCAGGATAGGTGATCAATCATCCATCATATTTCACATTCTGTATCCCTATGCAGGGCCTTGCCATAAAACAATGGGCACTGATCCATGGATGGCTTTGTCTCAACTAATGCAATCGTCACATCCAGCACAATCAGAATATTATCCATATCAGGTTTTTTTAAAAGAAAATATGTAATTTTCAGACTGCATGCAAAATTGTACCATTTTTGTAAAAGTCAGGTGGAAATGAAATAATTTCAACTTATTAAGGGGCTGGTGTTGATCATTACAAGCCAATGTCATTATTATTTTATTGCCATTCTCATACATTTTACTTTCGAACTTTATGCAACTATACTGGTCATTCTGTAGTGTACAAAATACCATGTACCATGTACCATGGATAGTGATGCTGTCATTTTTGCTATATGAGCCCCAACTCTCACATTTTTTATTTACTGACCAATGGGCACTTACAGTCACCAAGGGTCATCTAGAGCCGTTCTAAATGTTAAAAAGTAAAAGAAATTGTGTCTATTCACTCACACACATGAAAAGTGGTCCACGAGGAATGGTACCAACTTTGCTTCCCTGGACGTCGAGCATCTTGACATTATCAAGTTATGCACTAATTGACATGGCTAAGTGGTAAAAGATGTGAACTACATTCGGATTGGAATATTTTTAGACATAATGACTATGACAATGGGAATTGTCTTCCTAGCATTACCAAAGGCGATAATGACGTTAAGAACCTGCTGAAATTTTATTTCATGGTAGAGTGGATACCATAGATAACAGAACAGGGGACAGACTGTAGTTTTGTAAAATTAAGTTTACTTAGAGATTTTTTTCTGGTGTTTTGACTTTGCATCATCTACTGAAGCAAGTGCACTGGAAAAAGTGGATACTATAACAAGAGTATACATCTGTTATTAAATATGGACATTACAGTAGAAATGGGCACTAGAACGAGGGACGATATATACCTTATAAATATTTGACTTCAGAAGTGATTTCGATATCGAAAAAAGTGGACACTCCTACAACTATCAGTATCGGTTGTGATGGGATAAGAACACCACAGTGAAATACCATTAAATTCAGCCCAGACTTTTAATCAGCATTTGCAGATTATGAAATTGTGATAAAAATACAGTCTGTAATTACTGCCACGCACATGACAGTGGCATCATCAACGTCATCAGTAGAGTACTTCTGTTTCAAACCGGGATACTGGCAGCATGGCAGCGTCAACAATGTCACAATACAGTAACAGTATGTCTCGGTACAATAACAATACAGTGCAGCCCTGCAGTGACAATACTAATGTGGTCATTTTGTGTGTCCAGAGTTGTGATGTCCAGCAGGTGTTCAGGCTTGTCCAGTTCATGGTCAAAAAACGGAAAAGGCTTTTAAGGTAAGAGTGATCAAGATCTCTCACTCAAATACTGAAGACTGACTTCTACTGTTTTGTGCCTGGTTATTTTAAGTTAAATAAGCAGATGAACCAAATTTACAAATTGACAAAAAGAAATTTGGGTTGTAGCCATTTAGTTAGGCAAAACAAATAACTTGCTTTTTATCATGACTCCTCTGCTATAATTGTTTGCTTATGTATTAACTCTCTCTCTCTCTCTCTCTCTGTCTCTCTCTCTCTCTTTCTCACACACACACACACACACACACACACACACATTAGGCCTTAGTTATAATTTAACAGTAGGTAGTTTACTCCCAGAAAAGGATACTTAATATTCCCCTCTCCTGAATGGGATTTAACCCCCCCCCCCCCCCCCCCCCCCCCCACCTTCAAAAATGCCCAATCTACATACTACTCATAGTTAATTCAGTGTAACTAATACAGTGCTTTAGAATGTGGACATCAGTGATTTTGTATTGGGATAAGATATAGCCATTATCATTTTGAAAATAATTGCTGATTATGTAGTAGATGAAGCTGACGTTTAGTTTGTATTATTAGTTCACCAATAATGTTCAGGTGTCACATCTGAGTTATACAAATTTATTTGAAGTTATCAGATCATAAATATAAAAGTTAAAAGATATATTTCGAAAGCAAGGTCAAAGCCAAAGAGCATTGTTCGTAAATTTTTCTTAGGAGCTTTTATTATTGTTACCTACTGCTTCTTATTTGCTGTTGTATGATGCTGACATCTGGTGGCATTCTTGGCAGAGGCTCTGTGAGGTGCTGCCCTCTTTTGCTAAAAAACATCAGTAAAAAATGAACCCCATCGAAAGTTATTCACAGACTACTCATGTGCTGCCATCTGGCAACAGTTGCTGGAAGTTACTTAGGTTTCAGGAGTCTGTAAATTTAGAACTGAATGTGATTTCAGTACACAACTAACACAATTTGGTTAGATTGGACTGTCTAATCTGGGTCCTTCAAGAATTGGTTACATAAGCAACCTATCGCCATCCCCCCCCCCCCCCCCAATAAAATAAAATTAAATTAAATTTAAAAAAAGAAAAAAGAGAGAAAGAGTTGATAACACAAACTTACAGATAACATGGCAAGCATGAAAAAGAAGTTTCTTTTTACTGACACTGACTTCCTCACTGCTAATTGGAAAAAAGATGAAAGGAAAAATAATTGAAATACATCATTAACAATGCATCAGTGATGGTTTTATTTTGAGTCATCCTGAATTAAAAAACATGTTTTATGCATCTCCAGATGTACTAGAGCCTGTGTTGTTTACAATAAGTGATTGCATCAGTGAAAATGCTGTTTGGATTTTTACTTTATTTCAAAATCTGATAGCAATGTAACAGTATATGTGCACCATTATATTTTTTGTCAATGCAAATGAATAGAAGTAAAACAGTAAATAAATATTAGATAAAGAATAAATAAATAACTTGATGAATAAATAGATAATATATGTGTATTATCATTTATAGATTTTCACTTAGAATTACCATTGATTATGTAGTTAACAGTGAAAAAATACCAGAAAACAGTCAGGGGTGACTAGCATATGTCTGTGTGTGAAGAGCTTGAAGAGATGGAGTAGTACGTTATTCACTGTATGCTGTCTGATAGATGTGGTACAGAAATATAAGAATACACATGGACTATCAAGAAGGTAGTTTATATTTACCTATGTCCTGTAATTGTAACCAGGGCACAGACAACAGCTATGTCAGACAGATAGATGGGCAGAAAACTGTGTTGTGAGTCACATAACTGGGGATTTTTTTCTGCCAACAACTGTCTGTGAAACGAATCTGACCTACGACAGAAATTTTTCCCTTTTCCAAGAACTTTATTTTTAGCGTCTGAGTTTATGTGGATGCAGTCCTTGGTGTAGATTTTTATCAGGCTGTATTTGTGTCTATGCACGTATTTGTGCGTGTATGTGTGTATGCCTTTTTTCAAGGCATGGCCATTGTGGGAATTTCCTTTCACACATCGTAACATGTTATTTCTCTCCTCAGAATTCTCCTCAGGTGGTACTTAACCTTGCCTATGCTTTTGTATAGGTTGCAACTAAGAGATGCCAGTTGGATCCAAGTAACAAATGGAAATCATCTCAGTGTTTTTGTTCCTTTGGACCTCAGACAATATAAAATGAGAAAAAATTATTTAACAGTGAAAAAAATTCTTTTTCGAAAACAAGTATTTAATATGCTGGAGGCAGCATACCTTTTCCAAAGCATCCAATATTTCGCTCTTTAAATTCTTAGGCTCCAGGTAATTTCTTCTTTTTCCATAAGTTTGCCCTGATGGGGGTAAATTTGGGTAATCAAAAAAAGGACGAAACTGAAATAAGACATTTCCTGTCTTCCAGGTGATGAAGATTGTAGTTGCGGGTAAAAACAATTTTAACATGCTGATCTCAGATATATGTAATAATCAGCGAAAACACTTGCGGCATGCTTTTAATCAGGCCAGGATGCCAGGAAATTTACAAAGTTACCTACCGTTACCAATAATCCTGGCATTCAGGGAAAAAATCCTAGGAATTAGTTAGTAATTTTTCATTGTCAGCTTTCCTGATGGATAGATTCAATTTTAAGAAAAGTGTTTATTTTTTTTTTTGAAAAAAATGACACCTTGCCTTTAATTTGTACTTGAGCAAGTTCCACCTGGAATGAAACCAGACATAATACCAATTGCATTCTGACATTTTGGTTTTGATTCGATTTGTTTTTACCTTTATTGATCAGGTGGCATGGAACGTGGATATTGGGCGCTTGGCAGGTTGCCACACAGTTTTAGCTTATAAAGTTGAAAGTTATGGGGCGCGACTTGTCTCGCTGCCATATTTCTGGCAGTGAAAGTGAGGCTGGTGCCAGAGACGTGCATTTCTAGGAAAACTAGGAATCTTTGAGAAGCTGAGTTTCTTTGATGAGGCTAATTGAAAGGAAGTTTTGCGTAACCTACATTTACAAAGTAGATGATAGGGGAATTTTTGCTCATTGGGGTTGATAACTTTTAGCTCTGTCTGAGAAAGATATAGTTAATGGAAATTATATTAAAGCAATTTCTTTAGCAGTTTATCAAAATTAACCAAACATAAGAAATATAAATGGTGATGTATTGTTGTACACATTTTTTTCCAATTTGCAATGTGTGACTTTGCTGCATATTGCTTACTCTAGTTTAGAAAAAACTAAATTAAAAACCCACAAAAAAACTGCATACTAGATGTTTTCATGTAATTTTGGAGTGTTAAATAATTATAAGGATTATAACCACAAACATAGTGATGGGCACCTAACATTAATTATTGTGATGAAAAATAAGAATATGTTCATTTTTGAAAATATGAATGTCTTGTCTGTCTGCCGTATTTCATTTTCAACCCAAAAGACCTTTGATTTATTTGTTATGAAAGGATGAGTGGGGGGGGGGGGGGGGGGGGGGGGCACACTGGTTTACAAACACTTCAGATAATTATTCTCTCCACCACTCTGCAATCTCTACAGCCAGTGGATAAAAATAGTCCAAGACGGCCACTTATTTATCAACACCAGGTCCTGGATCTTTGTGTGCCCTGTTATCTAAAAAGATGGACATGATTACCTCCATTCCCCTCACACGACCCTGTGTTGTAAGTGAGAAAAACATGTTTTTATTTGGCTTTCCAAGTCAGAGATGAGTTTTATAAGAATGGCTTGGGCTGAATGCTCAGCTGGGCTGTGGTACGTAATCTATTTAGTGGATTAGGTTAGGCAGGATGGTTTGTGTTAGAGAGGAGGGGCTAAGTTTGAGGATTTTTGAAGCCAGCACTAGCCAAATGTAAATATAAATGAATAATAAATAATGGTCAAATATTTGTCATATAGGCAAATTTTATTCGCGCGCGCGCGTGCGTGCGTGCGTGTGTGTGTAGGCGGGTCCTGTTGCAACTGTCACTGTTCAAGTGAAATACCATGTAGTATTCCATACATGAGCCACCAAACTTGAAAAAAAAAAAAAAACTATGTTGTCATAGGAAGCTGTTCTTTGATGGTCTGTGAAATCATTATTTGAAGATATACGATTCTCTTGGGAAACATATTTATGCCGTGTATGTTATAATTAATCAAACATATGTTTTTGTTTAATATCTTGCTTCACAGAGCAAAATGGCAACATTTATAATCAGTTTCAAGGAAGATCCATTTAGAAAAGTCCTTTGGGCAGATCCGGAAAGCAAAATACTAATAAAAAAATGGATACCAACTGTGTATATTGTCCCCATACAAATTTAATAGATGTATGACATGCAGTATCAATGGCAAGATGCTGTAACACTCAAAATACATGTTCATATGTTTCAGGTGGAGGCAACAGTCTTGATGTGTAATTTAAAAGGGGTTGTTGGTGGGTTTACATTTGGTTCAAAGAATGTGCATGGTTGTGGTAATGATAAGTGCATTGTTATGTTAGGCTTGATGGGTACTTATGTACATCATTAAATGAAGAAGTAAAGGTCTGTGTGTTTAGTTACCTGCTTTTTCATAGCTGTTAGTTTAAAGACTAGCATAATGAAGGGAAATTCAGATAGAAAGAAAAAGAGGTCATGGGGATGGTGGTAAAAAGGAAGGGAGGGAGGAGATTTGTGAGAGGAAAGAAGTGAGAGAAGGGAGAAGAGATTTAGGGTGCACATGTCTGTGTGTCTATGTGCATACGTGCGCCCATGTGTGTTCGTGTGTGTGTGTGTATGTGTGTATCTGCATCATGTCACTGGTGTTTAGTTGCTGATGGATGTTAAAACCTCAATTCCCACGTAAATGATGTACAAATGAATGACACTTTACATATATATAACTAACCATTGCATAATTTTACATACTTGACCTGGAATTGTTGGGAAAGAAGTGGACCTAATGGAACATCACTAGAGATTTAATATGGTTGGGTGGAGTTGTTTTTGTTGGAACAAAATGTGTCTTAAATACTAAGTGGTCCCCTTGGGAACGTGGAAGTCTGTTTTTGTGAAATTTCTATCTACAGGAAAATGACTTAGATTTGCTTGGCTGATTTTTCTTTCACTTCAAGTAGGCCCTCAGTTGTGTAAGAATAGTTATTTTTTGAGTGATTAGCAGAATATTTGTCTTTAAAAATGAGTTTTCAGAGTGGGAAAATGAAATGAAATAAATAAATATTTGAACAAATAAAAAAGAAAAGCCATTAGAAAATTGAATATATTTAGCAAAGTGATCACCTTTTCAAGCCATTTTATTTTGAATCGTTCTTAGGGGAAATCATTTGCTGCTTGTTACACTAAAGACAAAAAGAAAAAAAGGAGACAATATGGCCTTGTGTAAACTGGTTTAGGATAAGGAGGCTTTTGTTAATTATCGTAAGATAAGAGGTGCGTAGGAGGGAAGAGATCTGCTTAGGATTGGGTAAATTTTCTCAGCTGATGCTCTGTGCTCTATTTAAAGGCTATTTCTTTGGAAGATGAGAAAGCAAGGATGGTAATTTTTTGTGTTATTATTTCCTGGTTATGTTGCAACGTAATAAAGAATGATATTCTGAACAACAGTAGTTTCATGAGATTTCTTTCTTGTGCTCACTTCTGAGAGGATGTTCTTGTCGGAAAATGTCAATATTTCACTAAAGGATTACTTGGGGAATCTTGATTCTATTACTGACTCATTGCTTTTTTTTTTCACTGCACGTGTAGTGCTGTAATCACTTCTGACGTAATCTCTGTAGGTAATTGTACAACAAGAGACGGAAAATTCTTTATTTTTTTTTCTTAATCAGTGCTGGATTAAGCAGCTTTGGCAAGGAAGTCTGCCAAATGTCGATAATTGCGTGAGGACTCCATGCAAGCTACCCCTGGAATATACTTTTCAAGCAGAAGGAGCTTGAATACGTCTTGAGCAAATGTTTATGGGACAGACGTGATGTGCCAAGTTTAGGATGTTAAATTATACTCACCATTTGTTACACATCGCTGGATTTTTACAGTAATATCTGGGTGAAGTGATCTCTCACATATATTGGTGCAACTCTACCAGAGGATATTGGCCCAGAAAGTGCTTAAAGAGCTAATAAAAGTTATTTATTGCTCATGATCATTTCTAGACTATATGGTACTAGGACTATCATATAGGAATAATTTATCAGACTGAGAGTACATTTGTACTTAATGGAGAGGAGTTTTCGTCCATGCATTGCTCAGTTATGAGATTTTTCTGACTATCGGCAGATTTCCGACTTTTGGGGAGCCAAAAATATCATATGTTGGGATCGATGCAAAGGGACCCGTGGAACTCGCGCCATATTTTCAGACTTAATCACTAATTGGTAATCTCATCCCTGCCCATTGAAGGTTCATAAGAAAGTCTTGAAAAATCACAATTTTAGGTGAAGGTGTTAGGACTTGGAAGAAAGAACTCAAGCACTTGTTTTATCAGAGAATACATATTAACCACTTAAAGGAGCTGAAGCACTTCCTCTTACTGAACATCACAACCAAAAGATATTCAGAATGGAAAGAAACTGTCACATTTTGACTTGAGTTTTCTTGTTATCTGAGGATCCCTGAACTGGTTGATTGAATCTTGCCGTCTGTTTGCTGATCTTTGAAGAAAATATCAGTTTCGTATCCAGAGTTGCTCATGAATTAACTCAACTTCAGCAAGGATGAATTCCCCCTGGTGGCTGCTTACTGAGACTTCTTCTCAATATCATTATAGACAAGGATCCGTCCTACACCTGGTTACCCTTTCTACTTACTAGAGCAGGAACTAATAATAGCTAAAGCTAAAAACTACATTAGGACATATATATAGTGCCTTTGAAAAACCGGCTAACAGGGAAGTGTGCCTTGTCATACAAATAGACAGATTTTGGGGGGTAGATGTTGCAGCATAGGAAGGATAACATGATATAGGGTGACAAGAGATTGAACAGAGAGTGGATCCAAAACCAAACATAAAGTACATGTTTAAGACGCAGGGCTGGTGGTCTGACGTCAGGTGTTGTACAGGTAGTCGGTGCATCAGAGTTGAGTTCTCCATCTTGTCTGACAGGGAGAACAGGAGAACAGGAGAAGAAGGTGAGGACTTGTGTGAGTATAAATTTTCAGGCAGCCAGCTCACGGCAGGGTGTGAACATTAGTATGGGATTTTTTTTTTTGGAGGAGGGGGGGGGGGGGAGGGAGTTGTACTGTGACTGAGATACCTCACTTCAAGGTAGCCAATATTTTTTTTCTAGATTTCTTATTCAGAGTAGTGGAATTGAATTACAGCAGAAAAGGGAGGGAGAGATTTGGTAAAAACAATGATGAATAAGTAAAATGTAATAAATTGAAGAGGAATCTTAATACGCACTGGACTAAAGCTGTTTCAATTTGGAAATAAAGAATAGTTTACAGACTATCATTCTTATACTAAAAAAAAAAAGAATTTGTGCAAAATAACAGATTTGATAACAAAAAAAAAAAAAGATAAACGAATGATGATGATAATTTATGCAATTTGAAATCAAACCGTCTATCACCGTGTATAACCCCAATATATTTTCCCACCACAGAGCGTGACTGGCAACGTAAGCAGTAAGGGAAGAGAAATAAATATAACCATTGACTGGTGAATAGCAGCGAGACTAAGATTAGCACAGGAGAATAACAAGACTGATCTATCGACGTATCACGGCCTGTGGCTTGTAGGTAACTGGTCTCTCGCTGGGAAAAGCAAAAGTACCTCACGTGCAGATGTAACCCGTGCACGAGATAGCCCGTAGTGAACATGCAGGGAGATCCGTAGCTGTATCAGTGGGATGAACTCTTTTATGGCTGGTTGATAGGTGAAAGACAGGACTTGAAGCTGTTATAGACAGAACTTGAAGACACTAGAAGGAACTACAGGTGGACAGGAAAGTCATGGAGGGGTAGCCTCTATCTCTTTTAGGAAACTTTATGTTGAATATTTATATGTAGCATAGAAGTTTGTCTGGAGTTCAGATTGGCTATCATCTCTGCCCAGTTTGTGCTTCAGTGCACTATCTGGTTTACTCAGGGCAAGATTCCAGGGAGGAAAATATTGATTTCCAAGATTCGGCAGTTCCCCCTCTAAATCAAAAGAGCGCTTCGCACATGCATCAGTTTTAAGCCAATGACACACTTCATTTCATTGTTCATACGTGTTGTTATCTCTGTTTGATTTGCCTTTGAGTGCAGCGACTGAGGAATCGAGGACAAATTTCAGGGGAGGCAAAATATTGATTCCGGGATTGGGCAATGCACTGCTGAAAATAGATCATTTCACACGTGCATCAATATCGAGCCAATGATATCATGTACCATGTTGTCTGATCAAGCCGTAATCATAATAACACAAAGCACTTCAAACCAAACCGAACTGGTTATCAGCAGAGCAGATCTCTGGTAATAAGGAGTTGTGGATCTAGTTCATTAGATCATCCAAAACACTGGGAGGTGTCTGTATATTGAGTGGAAGCTTAGTGTATCAGCCCATTGACTAACAGTAGGAGGTTCGAGCTTATTGGGTATGGTTGCCAAATTGAATGAAACGAGCCCAGACACTAACGTATTGACTTTATGATGAGACCGGGCAAAGCTGGAAACTGCACCCAAACTTGGCAGGAACATTTTTGGAAAAGGATTGCAAGTGAAGTTGGAAGTTTAAAAGCACTGGTTATACAATGAACGCCAATATTTTGACTCAATGAAGCAAAGATTTGAACACCTGTTTTGGCAGACTCTAAAATGAAAGTTTGTTAAGTTTTGTTTTAGGAACGGTTCTATTGAACTTGTTACGCAAATGTTCTTAAACTTAGGGAAGCTTTTTTTTTAAAAAAAGAACCGATTGCTGGGTCTGTAACCTTACACCACAGCTGATTAGTCTATGACAATCTGGAAACCATTGCTTCCAGCCAAAGGAAACAAGTTCCAATGGAAGGTTTTATAAACATTATTAAAGAAAACCACATAATTACGTTTGTATGAAAGCAAGAAACTGGCTTGTTGGCAGCTTTTGAGTGCAAGTGCAAAGGGACTCAAACTGGGAAGTACTTAGTTCCTCGACTTCACTTTTTCAAGAAGCAGTTCAGAAAGAAGGTACCCAGTTGTTGACCGTTGACCATTTCACATTTTGAAGAAGAGGCCAGAAAAGAGCATCTGTCCAACGGAAACTTGGCTTCTTTTTGCTAATTTTGCATTAATGAGAAGCAATTCAGAAAAAGGAAGTCTGCCCATTCAAAATCAGATTATCGCCGCTTTGTTATGTCCATTACCATGGCCTCATTTGCATTCGATGATTCGTTGACGGTAACACAAACCCGCCAGACTTCGATACAGGGGCGTTCACTATCCGTCCCCTCTACCCCGACCCTCAACAAGGGACTTGCTAAATATGGAGAGTGCCAAGAGGACATCTTGTTTGCCGCATACTTGATGATAAAGTCTCTTGTATGGTAAGAATGTGTTCCATTACTATGTACTGTCAGTAACTCAGCAGATTCCTTGAAATTGGCGTGTTCTGAAAAATATGTATGCTTGTTCTTGTGCTGGTTTTTGCTTTCAAAATATATGTGCTCTTACTTTCTGAAGATGAGATGTAATTAATGCTGCTTTATTCATCACTTTTATTATTAAGACATTAGAATTGTTCATATGCAATTTCTGTGAAATGTTGGACAGAAAAATTGAATATGCACATTGTGATACTGTGCAATCAGTTCTATCATAAGTGATAGGTGGGGCTCCTTGTTTGTTTCATAGAAAATAAATAAGGTGCTATGTTCTTTACATTGAATACAAATGAGGTATTGTTTAAATTGTGTGACTCTGATACAACATGGGGAAGAAAATGTGACTGGACTGACCTTGGTTTATGCGGGTGTGTAAATATAACAATTATTTATAAATTTATATTGAAAAAGCGAGAGAACTTGACAGAATGTGTGTGTGTGTGTGTGTGTGTGTGTGTGTGTGTGTGTGTGTGTGTGTGTGTGTGTGTGAGAGAGAGAGAGAGAGAGAGAGAGAGAGAGAGAGAGCTTGAAAGCAATAAGGTGTGACTTCATTTCTAGCTATTAAAATTCAGCATACCACCTCCTGGCTAATTATAGAAAGGTTCTAGTCCTTTAACTGTGGCAGGAAGACATTAGTTTTTTCATCAATGGCTCCAGTGTTCACTACAGTATAAATTGACATAGGCGTCCTTTAACTGGGTGTTCTCGTCTATGAAATCAAATCTAAGCCAATTCATCACATGGGCCTTGCCATATACTAATCTATTGTCTTTCGTTCTTGCTACAAAATCAATAATTTTCTGGGCTGTCTACAAGATGTGTAGGTAAATGGATCTAAATAAAGCACATATTGCCTGCAGCTTTTTATAAATTTTTTTCTTTTTGAATTTTTTTTTCTCTGTTGATAACATTGTGAGTGTTTTATTTTAGGTGTACAAGGTATGCAGTGCTGTGGATAAACATGTTTTTATCTAAAGTAAATGTATTAGATAATCCTGTGGTCAGCGTGGTCTCTTTTAGAGTGACCAGCATGGTGCTGTGTTTTCCCCTTTTATTTTGAGTACCAGAGAAGTTCACAGATCTTAAGTTTTCTTAAGCTTTTCATTTTTTTTCTTTTTTTTTTTTTTTATGGTTCACCCAAATTCTCTATGGGTGTTCAAAAAACCCTGTCCCAACTTCCTAAATTTCCTACCTGTGACGACACACTTCCCTGAATGTTTTCGTCATTTTCATTGGCTTAAAAGTACATCTGCCCTCATTAGCAGGTGCTTGTTTGTGTGGTCAGTAATGTCGTTAATGTGGTCAGTAACTTGTGACCAGTGGTTAAGAATGTACCAAGATAGAAAAGGGTGCTGCTATGTCGGATGTTGGGCTAACTCAGTAATTTAAAAAAAAAAATGGGGAAACTTTCTGAATAAAAAGTGGACCTGTGTACTTCCTTAGTTGACCCATCTTGAGAAATGGCATAAAACCAATTTTTATTGAGAATGGGTCTTTTATAGCCAAAGGGAAGAGCAGTTCTTTTTTACCCCGACCTACCCCCCCAACCTGACTATGGGTCTCATGCCATAAACCTCCCCCTCCCTGCCCAAGTCTGCTCACTTATGATATCTGCCTTCCCCCCCCCCCCTCCCCCTCCCCCCCCTCCCCCCACCTTGGACAATGCCCAGTGGGGAGATTTTTGGTGCATGTATAGAAATAATTGTAATTGATTATAAGTAAGTGGCTGGAGAGAAGTTGAGGTGAAGTCAGAGGATGTAAAACATGGCTGTGAAATTAACCGCACTATTAAACCAGGTGGTTTGTATCATGTAGGCCATATGGTGGCTTGTGTTGTGGGGAAAGAGAGAGAGAGAGAGAGAGAGAGAGAGAGAAAGAGAGAGAAGAAGAAGAAGAAGAAGGAATAGAAGAAGAGAGAGAGGGAGGAGAAAAGGATATATATATATATATATATATATATATATATATATATATATATATATATATATATATATATATATATAAGAGAGAGGAAGAGAAGAGGCATCATTTGAAAGAGATTCCTTAAGTGGGATTTCTCAAAAATTGAACAATCTGTATTGATCTGTGAAGACTTTTTTAATGGATCCAGTGATAACAATCCCTGTCCTTACAATTTTTTTTTTCAATTTTGACCACCATGAAATATTAGCTTTTAATTCATCAGTTTAACATTCATTTTTCTCAATTTGGCAAAGGTCAACTCTAAAGCAAGTATGAGCTCAGATAAATCTTGAATTTAGCATCGATTTCACTATGAGCTTTGATCATTGCAGAATTCAAAGTTGGCTGTCAAGGTTTTCATTATGTTCAGTTAGCCATACTTACTTTTTTTCCTCACCTTGAGGTGTGTTGAAAGGGAAGCAAGGTCGTGGCATCTGTATCTGTTATAGACATAGCTTTTTAAAAGGCCACTGCGAGAGGGACGTAATGCTGATTACCTAGATGATATTTAGGAAGTAGCCGAAACATTTTTTAAAAAACCTGTGATGTCCAAACCCAGGGTTACTTCTCGGTAAGATTGTTTTTGGTTGGTTGGTTTGTGTATTTGTTTATTGGTTAATTAAGTAGTTACTTTTTCCATTCGTTCAACTTTAATTTTTTTCTTATGCACACTATTAAATCAATGATTGGTTTATTCAGAGTCAATTCTGTTATAATTTCAAGGGCTGTAGATTTTCACAAATGAACTTTCTCCAAAGAAAATTGGTCTAAACTTTTCTGAAACATAAGCTATATCTTACTTGTTATAAAACAGACACAATATTCCATTTGATAAGGCTTATACCATTTTTTTCTTTGATCAAAGTTGACTGAAATTTTGGTTTTAAAGTTTAAAGCAGTTGTAGGCCGACATTCTCATGCTCATAGCCAGCAATTTCAAGGGGGGGGGGGGGGGGGGGGGGGGGGGCTTTTTCAAAAAATGTAGACCTTTTACCATATAACTTTTATGTACCAAGTTCAAATTTGGTCCAAAGTGGACCTTTTCCTGGCATAAAGGACAGTTCCTTCCACCACTACCCCCCCCCCCCCCCCTCCCCCCCCTCCCCCCCCCCCCCCCCCCCCCATTCCCCATAACCTTTACACTGGCCCCATGTTGGATTACACCTGGTGATCCTGCAATTCACTTTCCTGGGTTACACCTAGATGCTCTTTACCAAGACAACAAGTATGATCTCGATGTCATATGCAACATAACTAGGGAATCATTTTTGTCCTGAATTACAGCACAGTGATTTGTTTGGAATGCCTTTGGTTTTTATTGCTGATTAGTTTTGTAACCACCTTTGTACTAGATGTATCTTAGGGTGTGTTCACAGTGAATCTGTCTTGGCGTTGAGTAGAATGTGGAAAATATTGTGTTTATATAAGTATGTTGGAAAAACGAGGTGGTGTGTTACACCCCATTTCCAGAGATTAGATCGACCTACTTTAGATCGACCTAACTCCCTAGGGGTTCACGCTAAATAGCTGTCAGCCGGGCGGACACGAAAGTTAATTACCCCCTTACAGATTGTAGTAGGTGGGACGGACATTTAAGTCGGATTATCTGAAAGTAATCTAGTGAGACTTCCCGCGGGGATAGATCGATCTAAAATCTATGGGAATAGAGCCTTAGACTGCTTTCCTATAACCTTATCGTAATAGCAATATTGATCTATCTCAGCGGGGATTCTTGCACAGTCAGTGAAATCAGCTTAATTGTCTGGCACGCCCCCCTTGCAAAGTGACATGGACAACGTGGACCACAGAGTTTTCCCCAACTTTACCCAAGTGCTTTAAGTAACAATGTGGCGTGCCAGACATTTAAGCCGCTTAAAATGAATGCAATTTAGTGAGAATCCAGAGGAGTTAGTTTGAACCAGCTAGTAAGATAGGATTATGGGAATGGGGGTTTAGTCTGTTTCTCTGATTGCTTTCAGTGAGAGAAGTTAGTGCACAGTAACTAGTATGACCGTGAATGTTCCTATAGACCTTTGATGTGAGGAAGTTGATTGCACAGTTTTACTTCAACACTATCGAATACTGGATTTTGCTGGTTGCAGATGATGATGTGTGTGTGGACAAGGAGGGGGGGGGATGGGGGGGGGGGGCTCAAGGACAAAAGGAAATTGCCTCACTTCACTTGGCTAATATAAAATAGTAGAAGAGGACAATTCTACCACAATATGCTGGACACGGGGAAAGAAAAATGCTTATATTAGTTATATGTTGTTGAGGCGAGAAGAGGTGGTACCTTTAAAGGGAAAGAAGGCACGTGACCATAGCGGAATATTAAAGGGTTATTTTATTTGGCTCATTGGTGTTTTATATTCTTGGAAAAGCCATACAAATTACAAGTACTGCTCAATACTTGTTGTTGCCTTATATGACACCCTGTATCTACGTGCTCTGTGTGTGACCATAGGCAAAGCTATAAAAAAGTTTATAGTTATTGGATCAGTCCCATGTATCGGATATCATGACCTGAAATGTCACAGAATGGCAGACTTCATTGCTATTTTTAATCTCCTGTGTCGAATTCAACAAACATAATGACACTACAAATGGCTATTGTTTTTTGTTTTTTTTTTCAGAGATCTTTTAAGTGAAATGGTGTTTGAATTTTGTCTGTGAGACAGGTTTCTTATACCCTTTATTTATTTATTTATTTATTTATTTATTTATATATTCCAGTTTGATGCCAGCTGGTAGTTTTTATGTGACATTTGCCTTGTATCTTATTTTCCTAACATCCCAAATTTCTTAAAGATAATCATGACAGCCATTGGTTTGTTTTTAACTGATGACAAAATAAATAACTAGATGTAACAGTGTCAAGTGCCTGGTTGACAGCTTATGGGTAATTACTTTTTTGGGACAAAAACAGTTTTGAAGTATTCATAAAAATTGTTTTTGTACTTCACCTAAGAATACGAAAAACGGTGAAATGTCAACTGTCATTTTTGAGGTTAAGAAAATTGGTAGCAGTGTAGAGTGTTAATGGGATTATATTAATCAAATATCTCATTTGTATGCAGTCAGCAAAACAACCGGGAAACAGTATAGGAAAAACTTACCTGTAGCAAGAAGAAAATCTAAATGCTAGTTTGTCACTTTAAAAATACATATGTACTTGTCCCATTTATTTTTTAGTTGTGCACTTTAGTAACCCCCATTGAAATTCTACAATATGCACTTAGTGGTCAGTATGTTAAAATAAATGGGAGATTTATATGAATAAATCAGGTACTTTGCACCCCTTAAGCAATTCAACAGTGCAGCTTTAATTTACAGACAGGTAGTCCCCTGCATAACACTTCAGTACAATTCCGTCTATCATCACACTAGTCTTATGTCATTATTTCTCCGACACTGGTATTGTGACAAAGACATGCTTGTATTGTGTTGGGTAAAAACAAGATCGGCATTTTGACCTCTCCTATCCCCTTCCCTTCTCTGGTCGTTTGTTTGTGTGTGTGAATACGGTAATTGCTTGAAATTTTCAAACTCCTCACTCAATTTTCTCGTTTTCAAGATTTATCATTTAGTTAATCCCAAAAACTTAATCTCTGGCTTGAAGCCAACTTGCTACTCAGAACTATTGAATCAGCATTTTCATGTGTTACTTACGTAAGTTTGTTTTGGAGAATGTCATCAATTTATTTGGTTTGAATTTAACAAATAATCGCCGTATATATATATGTATATCATCCTACCTCTCACAGTTGGAATGCTGTACTAGTTCAGTTGGGGAGCACACACATGCTAGTTTCACACCTCGGATTATGGCGTCAAAACTGGGCCAGACCAGACCCATCCCCAAAACAGTTCATCAGGAAGGACTAGTAAAAAATTTGCTGTGTGTACATGACTTAAAAGACGCCAATTTATAGGGTCGTGAACTCTAACAGTGAATTCGGGTCAAAGTAAACATTCGAGGACAATAGCTCTAATGTATGCAGTGGCCAGAGGAAACTGATTGTAAAATTACAGGGGGGGACAGCGACGGGATTATTGTTATCAGGGACAGCGTTATCAGTGATGGAAGGCACTGCTTTGTGTTATAATTACAATGTGGCGTAATACACATATCTAAATGACTGGCTCAACTTTGGGTGAAGTTGACTCCTGCTAAGTGTGTGTTCTCTTTAAGGGGACAGAGAGGACAGAGAGACAAATATCAGCTAGGAGAAATTTTAGGGGGGGAAAAAAAGAGAGAATCGATCTACTATCTGGATAAGGGAAAATTGTATGGATGCTTATCTGGGATGTGTTAACTGCAAGGCGATTGAAAACAGTTTTGAGGAAGAATTGTTTTGAAAATAGGACAGTGATTGTTTTGAAATATGACAGCGTGACATTTGCACATGATTTTTGCAGTGTGAACTTTGTTAACTTGGTGAGAAGATTGTAGGATAAAATCCAATTTATCAAAGAGTAAAAGCATATCAGGAAAGACACATTCAAAGCATTTTATTTTAAAATTTGGAGTTTTTGATATTCATATGTTAGACGAATGCAGGTTTATCAGGATAGCAGTACTGGAGTTGCAGCAGAAAAACTGGACATGTGACAGACTTTATCAGCAGACTTTATTGAAGAGCAACTTTTGGATTTATTGAGTCCTCTCAGGATAACAGTGTTTTCTAGTTGGTGGGGTTAAAGCAGCAGTTTGGGAATTAGCCAGCTGGTTTCACATCTCTTCGACAATTGCATATCGAAATGTATAACACTTCATAAAAGACGGGGAACAAGTCCACAAGTTATAAACAGAGGTCAGGAAGTTCCACGTGTTAGGAATATTTTCTGTCCTCAAAGCATCATGTTGCATGACTGCCAAAAAAAAAAAAAATCTTCGGTTTTTGTTTTAGAGGCACTTAACTGAAGTAGCTCTAGTTAAGATAAGCCAACTGCTGGTTTTATGTGCTAACTTACCACAGTGACTATACTTCTATCATACTGCAGAGTATAAAGTTGTAGAAGGCAGAGAGGGCATAGATTTAACAGGAAAAAAATTGAAATCCTGCATGTGCAAGAAATATTTCAAGGCCTCCCAGCTTTGAAATGTTATGTAGATTTAGTATTTGACAGTAACAGAAGCCTGCTGTTGATTTTGATATCAAGATTCTTCCTAGAGCTTGTAGTGCTCCTACTGTTTGGTCACTGGGCGAGAAGGACACCAGTGTTACTCCGCACCAAATGTCCGTCATGGAGAAAAAGTACAAGTTCAACTGGCGCAGGCACCACAGTGCGCCGCCGAGGTTTTACAAGGAAACTCTGCACGAGGAGGATAACAATGGCAGGTGTGTTTGTGTGTGAACGTGTGTGCGTATGCATGTGTGTGTGTGCATGCGTATGCGTGTGTAAGTGTGCATGTGTATGTTTGTGTAGGATTGCGATTGGGAGTTTCCAGGGTTTTCTTGTATGATTTTTTTTACTAGGCTTCGCTGACTACAGGAGGTATAAGGTACTGATGAGTGGGATTACAAGTGCATGCATGTGTGTGCATCTGCGCACATGTTTGTGTCTGAGAGGAATGGGGGCTGGCTATTCTCATATAGCTTCTTTTTACAAGGACTCACCGACTGGAGACAACGTCAGCCAAAGAGTATGCTGCCGCGAGCAAATTAAGGGCGTAGGATCTAAAACGTTGAGGAATCTCAATGTGAAGAAAATAGCACTCACAATTGTACTGTAAATTACCTGGCAAAGAAATCAACATAAGACCATAATTTACAAAAATTTTATATACAAAATAATACATTAACCTAAAAAAGTCTATAGACAACTTGTATGGGAATGCATACACGACTTCTCATGCGTAGATAGTGGAGCAGATAATGGTTTAAATGAGCTATTATTATTGATGAGAGAGTAGGGAATAATTGGGTTGGGGGGGGGGTACAGGAGGGGAGGGGGAGGATGCATTTTTGCATGTTCTCTCAACAGACTATCATAAATTTTTAGCCAACAGCTTTTAAATTGTCAGGCTTTTATTCAGTTTTGTCTGATGATGGTACCGACTGGTCTACCCTATTGGTTACATTAAGATTACGTAGCATTTAGTATTTAAGTATGTAAAGTGAAATCTTCTTTTAACTTGCCCTGCTGATGGATGGTTTTTGGCTTTTCAAATTTACTCTGAAAATTTTTTAGATAAAATTGTGTAGGTCCAGCCAAAGGATATGCCTATTGGTCAGTGACATTTGAGCCAGTGGTCACTGGGCAGTAACATTCTATCTCCATTGTACTCAGCTCTCCGTGTAGTGGACGTGCATGCTCAACAGTAAAATAGAGAGGCATGAAGTTACTGCATTGAAAGTACCCAGTTTAAAATATTTGTGTCTCATGCCATACATATATGATCACAAGAATTTAAGCCTGGGGAGATTTCGTAATATGATTCATTGCTTGGCAGGAAATAACAAGGGGGGAAAAAAAACTTCAGATTTCATGGCAAAGACTAGAAGCAAAATTAGGCATTAAAGTTAATGGCAAAGTTATAAAGAGCACTTTATGTTACTGTTTAAATACAAATGTAAAAGTGGTTTATATTGGACAGAATTGCCAAAAGTAAATGTGGCAGTTGGAAAAAGGTTGAAAAAAACAACAACAATATAAAGGTTATAAAACCTGAAAAGGTAGTTATGGGTATTAAAGCAGCTGTTTATCTGATTAGATAGACAGATATTTAAATGGCAGCTGCGAAGACTGCCAAGGCCAACTGAAACATCTCTGTGACTTGCATGTTAAGCATAACTAGGTATGAGTTGGCTCCTTTGACTGGTTGTTTTTCTTTATCAGCTCTTTCTTTTTTTTTTTAATTGATGACAGTGCACTGATGAAACCCCTGAGGACCTCCTTAGTTAGTTCTTCTTGTCATGTTTTGATTAATTATTCTTGTATTATTTCCAGAATCCTACATTTTTATTTACAGGAATGGTGTTTTTTATAAGTCAGCTTCTGCATCTTTTTTTTTTTTTTTTTTTTTTAAATGAGATTTTGACTCATACCGACAGACAGATTTTTTTTCGGTAGTTAACAGGATACTCCAGGGGACAGAAAGTTAGAAATGTATTGAAAAAAATAATCAATTTGCTGATTTGATTATGAAAATAAAAGTAAGGTGACTATTGTAGTCTATACCACTGATTATTTAAAAGTGGAGTTAGACGAACTGATTTACTAAATTGGGAAATGTTATCAGCTTAAGCCAGATGTAAATTATAGAAGACCAGAAGCCAGTTATTTACATTGCCTGACTATGTAACACTCACAAATATCTTAGCACATTGTTGACAGCCTGGTGTATGTGTTTGTGTATATGTGTATGTTTGTATTCCTTTACACATATATTCTGTTATATCTGTTTCAAGATTTTTGAGGGCATTTCCTTTATTTACTGAAGTGCAATTCATTTATGTTACAGCCTGCAGACTTTTGTGACAGTCAGTCTGTATGAGTATTTATTTATTTATTTATTTATTTATTTATTTATTTATTTATTTATTTCAGCAAAAGCTGTCTTTTTACTTGTCCACTTTACTTCCATCTTACAGCCTTAATGAAACTATTAAATCTCTCAGCCGTGAAAAGTAATTTCAGAATGATAGGTCAGTTGTTTACACCCTTCCCATCAAAATGGAGAATTAATACCTTATAACCTGGCGTGGAACTCAATTAAGGATGAATTTAATTTAAGCCAAATATCCACAGAATTTATTTTCTAGTTAAATTGTCTTGTAGTCCAAACTCTAGGAATTAAGTAAAAAGATTTAGAAATAATTAAAATTCAGTGAAATACAGCATCTTTTTAATATTTGATTTGTGAGGAGATATATTATTGCCAGTTGGCAGAGATATATCAAGATAGGGTGCAGCAGAAAGAGGTCACTGTTGTTTATGTGTCTTCATATATATGTATATGGGTAGGTTGACAGTCAATCCCTTGAATGGAAATTTCCTATGGTCACCAGATGGCGCTGGTGTGGCTTTGGCGTATGTGTCGCCTTAACTGGTGTATTTTCTCCATTACACTATCATTTCCAAGTGCAAGCAAGTGCAGGAGTAGAACTTTCCAGAAAGTTATCTGTCATTGGAGATATTTGTTTGAATTTATGAGTGCTCTTCTCATTTCGAGATAACAATTTATCAGAGACTCAAAAAGTTTTGACTTCAAGAAGATTTGGGGTGCAATAGCCTAGATTTCAGTATCAGTAAACACGTGTTTGTTTTGTATACAATATCAAGAACCACATCAACAGCAACAGTAGTAAAATGCGTCATAACGTGGACGTTCTCAGTGTAAGCGTGAAGGCTGTCAACATAGACGAGACTCTTCTTCCTTCCTGTGTGGTGAAATTCGCGAGCCCCACCCCGTGTCCTGTGGAACACAGGGCTCTCGTTGCTGGCAGGAAGAGAACGAGACAGAACTCTGTGGACAAATGCGTCTTCACAGATGAGATTCCTATTGATTTTTTTGCAGACTGCACTGATTTGGACACAAGGTGAGAGAGAGAGAGAGAGAGGGAGTGGTGTTTGTAGGGATATAACATGGTTTCTGTACAGTGAAGGGGGGATACAAGGTTCAAGGATGTATGCTCCACCCCTTAGCTTCCAGAAACAACAGTAATCATCCAGTCTCCCTCATTCGAAAAAGGGAGTCAATTTTGAAAATATGTATATATGCCTTCTGTTCGTATTACACTTGTTTAAACTTTGTTAAATAATTGTCAATGACTTATGACGCCACAGTTTCTGATGTTTATTGAGAGATGTCTGCATAGGTATGGTGCTGTTTTCCCTGGAATGTAAATGTCAAAAGATGAAAGAGAGCCAAATTAATAGTTCTCTCTTAAATGTCATTTTGTTTTGTTTTGTGACTGACAGCTTTTCATTTAATTTGTCAGTAATGAAATGGAAAAGGGGCTCTAAACTGAAATCAGAGCGATGTCAGTTGGAAGACGCATTCGACTGTTCTGGATAATTGCAGTGCTTTAACATTTCTTTTCTTTCTTAATGCAGTATATTACATACTCGTTCATGTGCCATCTTCAGCAAATGGTAATTATACCCAACTGTTTTGCAAACTGATTGGTTTTCAGTCTCAGGAAGTAAACCCTGGGAAACTGAGCTGCACATTCAAGTTTCTTTTACTCTTTTTTACGTTCATGACAGGGGCCCTTTTATTTCATCTTATGTGCAGGTGAGCCCTGGGATGTTATTGAATTATACACAAGGGGCTCTATTCTACACATTTATCAAAGTTTTGTTGTCTTGCAAATGCCATCTTTTTTATTTCGGCAGCAGTTAGAGGGATGTCATTGGTGATTGCAGGAAATGCATTCTGTAGTTTATTGTTAGATAGAGTGTCTGCATGTTTGTGTGTGTGTGCGTCTTTGTGTGTGTGTGTGTGTGTGTGTGTGTGTGTGTGTGTGTGTGTGTGTGTGTGTGTGTGTGTGTGTGTGAGAGAGAGAGATAGATAGATAGAGAGAGAGAAATAGAGAAAAGAAGAAAGAGAGAGGGTCAGGGTAGTGATATAGGGCAGCAATTTATTTACAAGAGAGGGAGAGAGAATGGGAGGCTGAGAGAGCCAAAGAGAGAGTGACTTTGCTAATGTACCTGCATGAGAGAGAAAGTAGACTCATGCAGATGCATTTGCAACCATGTTGTACCTATTGAGCTACACCCATATCTATATACATACGCTGCATGGTGAGTGGCTATCAGTATCTACCTGTTCCCAGGTAACTAATACATGTCCTTGCCCCAGATAGACATCTGCACATCAAGGGTACATATATCAGGCCTGTAGCAGGGGGGGTTCGGGGGGTTAGGAAAAAACCACCCTTTTTGCTGGGAAAAGGTCCACTGTGGGTAAAATTTGACCTATGTACTTGAGGACTTTATGGTAAAAGGTCCACTTTTTCAGAAAACGAACCCCCCCTCTGAAATTGCTGGCTACGGGCCTGTATATTATATATATATATATAGATAGTGAACTTGATAACAACGTGTAGAAAGGCATTCACTCGTCCAAGCAACCAGGTACTGAAATACGAGAATTCTCAGAGAGAATATTGCTAGAATTCCTCTCATGAGTTATCATGGGATGGTTTTGTCCTTGAACAGTAGCTTTGAAATAGAGAGGGCAAGATTACTACATAATTTACAGTGTTAGATAAATAGAAGTCCTTAGTTATTTTCTCCTTTATTTTCAGATTTTGGTTTGTCATGTAACATGAAAGTGGATTTAAGCTATAAAACATGACGTGATGAAAATTCCTGACTGTTAAGAATGATGTTCAACGAAAAATGAATTAAATCTGAAAAACAACAGCAAAAGGACTGAGAAGTGATGCAAAGTTTGGAAACTTTCATATAGCCTCATTATTAAGAGATATTTACAGATATCTGTATCATTGTTTATTCAAGGTCACTCACGTCAATGATACAAATTATCTAAATTGTGCCCAGAATTCAAACTTCACTGAAGATAACTTTAGTATGAAATATGATAATAACGGCTAATCAGTGAAAAGTACAGCAGTGTATTCCGTGGGACTTAGATAGTTTTTATACATGGGATAAATATTGACAACCACTTGTAGTGATATGATATATCGGACGTGATACTTAATGTGATTCGTGAAGGGCTCTTGTGAGATGCCTCGGGATTTATCCAGTGGTTGCGTAGGAGATAGCAGTGATATACGTAGGATGATTCCAGGTCTTTCAGTTATTAACACTGCTAGAAATTTTGACAAGCAAAATTGAGTTATTGGCACACAATGTCTGTGAACTAACCACAACATGTGCACACGTGCATGCACACTGGCTCACATGCACGTGTATGCTCCTTCCCTTCCACACTCCCTCCCCTCTCTCTCTCTCTCTCTCTCCCTCCCTCTCTCTCTCTCTCTCTCTCTCTCTCTCTCTCTCTCTCTCTCTCTCTCTCTCTCTCTCTCTCTCTCTCTCTCTCTCTCTCTCTCTCTCTCTCTCTGATACGCACTTTTGTTCACACATGACCTGTAAATCACTTCATAAAAGAAGAGTGAACAGCGTTTTCAAACTTGTCACAGTGTCACTCTTAATATCCAGCTCCATCTTTTGCTTTTACATGCATGTTAAACATGGCATGACACGAGGAGGGTTACTCGTGTCCCCAAATGTTATTACAAATCTGCGGTTAACTTAATTGGTGTCAGTGAGGTGAAAGCTGCTCAGCTAATTGGAAAGCCACACGTCCTTAGATGGCTATATTATTATCCTTAGCTGGCTATATTATTATCCTTAGATGGCTATATCGATATAGCCTGCAGCTGGAGATATGACAGCGTTTGATCTCTGGGGACAGGTGTTTTATACACAGTATGCTGCCCCTATGAGATGTCTTGATATGTATTGCAGTAGCTTTGGAATGGCCTTGATGGCGAAGGCAAGTTGTTGCGTAGGTGTGACACCAGCTATGACATGTTGTATTGGTATAGTGGCATGTCTCAGGGAAATAAAACTGCGGGCTCAGGTGCAGTGTGGTGTTTTTATGTCTTCTTTGTAGGAAATTCAAGTTGATGGTTATTTAAAATGATGTTTTTTTTATTTTTGTTTTTTTTTTTTCGCCCTGTTGATGTAGTTATGGAATTTTACCAGAAAAGGGTAATGGGAAAGATGATGTATTAGGTATTGTGTTGGATTATAGATGCTGGGGAACAGGCAGACTTAGGAGTGTGCCATAAAAATAAAAATGTCCCACTTCAAGATAGGCTGATGATGTTTTTTTTTTTTTTTTGTCTTTGTGGTTGGTCAGGTAAACCACTGTTTGTTACAAGTTGTCAACACTTGAACCCCCCCCCAAAAAAAAAATAAAAATAAATAAATAAAATAAAAATTGTTGACTAATATATAGAGAAACCACATCTGACAAGAGGAGCTGCATATGGAGCAGATTCTTCACCTGTGCAACATATGCATTTAATAATTCACCTGTGCATCAAATGTACTTGCTTGTGCATCAGAGATACCCACCTGTGCATCAAGTATATTTGCCTGTGCATCAAAAATACATATGCATCAAGGAAAGTCACCTGTGCATCAAGAGATTGATATGAGTTTGGTCATATGTAAATGCTCATAAAATGTATCTTTGACGGATAGGAACATTCGAGTGACAGATTTCAGCAGATGTAAGCTTTTAGTAGAACATTTTCATATGCACACAATACACATGCAAGAAGCATTTGTTCGTTGGATGAGTTTTGGGTATGAAAACTAGAAAGAGAAACAGCATCGTTGCATGCTGCCAGAAGTTTACACAGAAGCAGATATGCAGGACTGGGGATGAGTTTATTTATATACATCTTGTGCTAGTGAGCAGAAAATACTCCAAGATCAATTATCTGTGACTACCTTTTGCGGAAGTATAGGTATTTTATATAGGTGAGAGCCTGTTTGAAGGTAACAGGTACCTTTCAATAGGTGAAGGCCATTCTTGCGGTAATCTGGAGACGCCGGCAGAACATCTATGGGAAGCAGTTTGATTCTGGATTGGGCAAGATGTTCCTTTCAGTGCTTTGTGTATAGGGATATGTGTGTTTTTAAAGCATTTTGTGTGCAGGAAAATGTCAGTTTTTGTTTGTTATTTTCAACTAGACTAGGTCTTTCTCTAGGTATTAATGCGTAGGGATGTATTTTTTTTCTGAGCTGTACAACATGATTTTTATTATACTTATATTATAGATGAATGTGGCTGTTTCTGGAACATTAGCTTGTGTGTAACTTTATCTGAGCGTACGGTATTAACTTTCTTGAACTAAGCTACCATTTGAAAAAGCACTTGATTTTTCCAAAATCTGCTTGTTTCTTCAAGTGCTCTCCTAACTCTTAAAGTCCTCTCTGGAAAATGCTTCGGAAAACTGAGTGGTACAGCTTAAGTAGGATTTACCAATAACATAAGTATTATTGCTGGTCATTGCAGCAGAAGAGTGAGGCACTGTAAAAGGATTTTTAAACCCAACACTCTGTTACCCTTTTCACATCGAGTAGTACTTGTATCAGAACTGAATTCGAAGTACTTAAAGAAATTGACAACTTAATATTATATAAAAGAATCACCTAAAAAAAGCTTCTACCCTTGACACAGCCAGTTAACTGGATGAATTTTGATTGGTAGAACTTCTGCAAAATGGCAGGAAGCAAAACTTTTGTAAAGGGCCTTATGGGGTAATTAATGTTAAATATTTCAATACTGATTGCGAAAGAGGTGAGAACTTGTACACCTGACCTGTATCAAGGCCAAAAAATTTCCGGCTTATCGTTACCTAATGTAAACTGCACTGAAACGCATATACAAGAACCAAACTTTACTTATACTTTACACGTACCATTTGATGTGAAAAGGTCTTAAATCTCGTGCATTATCAACAGTGGAAGGATTTTGTATTGGAAATGCCATGCATTTGGCAAGTTCAACTAAGCAATTCGTCTAGAATGTTCTCTTCAAGTAAATCTTATGGTACATGTCATATAATACTTTGCATTATTGAATGTTTCGAGAGTCAGATGGTACAGAAAATAGCCATTAGACAGGTCATTCCCAGGGTTCCATGCAGCCATTAATTTGAAACTAAGTGACCATTTCGATTCAGTCCGTCATTGCCAATAACATAATTATTACTGGAAATGGACGGGCGTGGGACTGAAAACCCATTGCAATCAAATTGAATATATTCGTCGATAATTATCAAAAGAGAGGCACTGTCATATAGTAATTTTTAAAAAGCTGAGAGCGTGTAAGCAATAGCAAGTAATCTATATCTGTTATTGCCTAAGACACTTATTTTATTAGGATGATAGTGTTTTTTAGAGAATACTCTAATGACACTACGTTGACTTCTATTTATCTAGTGATCTGTTAATGGAAGTGAAGATTATCAAATTGGAAAGCACAGCATTCTGGGGCAGTCTTTTTAGAACTATGATTTATGGTAGATTTTAATCAACAGCACATCTATTCAGTGCCTGTGCCTTCTTGCGTCTAATTATCAGTGAAGATATTTCTTATTGGAAACCCCAGGACAGTTGGGAGTCCGTTTGGAAGGAATCTGCACTGAACGATATTGGCAGATTGATGAATTAGGCTTTTAGTGTATTTAACCTGGAGATGTCCATTATACAGTGTGGCTCTACACTAAGCTGAATATTTCAGAGTAAAATGCGAATGGGTATTTTAGATAACTAGGACAAGATCGATGGTATAAATTTGACTCTTCTGATTGCGGAGTGTGATTTTATACTGTAACGTTACAAGGTCAAGGTCAATAGTGGGAATTAAGTGTGTAAGGATTTGGTGCTTCGAGAATTGGACCTGGGATGGAAAATTGAAATATCTGCATTGGTGCATAGAGATTCAATATCAGGAAAAACGAGATCGATGGTAAAAAATTTAAGCAAAAGGGATTTGAAGTAGTAAGGACAAAGTCCATGAAATGAGTTAAAACGTTTCTATATTGAAGTGGAGAGATTCCTCAACTCTAAGGAGAAGGTCACCGATGTGCATTTGAAGTGCAGCCATACAATGTCGAAAATTAGAATTCCAGTTAATAACAAGGACAAGGGACATCGGGGATTCAGCATTACGGAAGTGTACTATGAAAATTAATAGTGTGTCCCCATGGAATGCTAGCAGTATATTTAATGCAAAGGTACATATAATGTTTTTTTTATTATATTAGTGACATTTATGCCAGGATAGTAGAAGAAATATCACTGGAAGCAGAGGATGGAATTTCAAAACTGCAGCGACCTGGATAAAATCACCAAGAATGTGAGGAGAAATTCGAGCAAAATGTGACGGGTGATAAAAATGCTATAGAAACGTCAACTATAGTATGAAAAAAAAAATTCAATATTTATGATAGTTTGTACCAGTTTGTTTGATATGTCGGAAACCAATAGAAGTTCCACTGGGATTATAAACCACTTAGTAGATCACAATCTAATAAATAACTATTGCTGAAAACCCACAGAGACCTGCGAAGAACTGAGGTGTTCTGAGGTTACATTGTTTTGTTTCTTTTTTTTTTTTTTTACGAGCCGAGTGTTTGCCAAAGGATGATCTAGTGGAACGCTGTCTTGTTTTATGGTCCTCTCAATCATAATTGATGGAAATGGTTTATGATATGGGTAACATGCCTTGTTGTTTTTCACAGGTGTTAATACATTTATGTATGCTGTAGATACACATGGACTATCTGGTGTAAGGTATATGGCATTCTGGCAGCTCTCTTGTTCTGGAAATGTTCTGACTCTTTGGAGTGTTTTCTAGAGATTTGAAGAAACTAGGTTTAATATCAGCAGATTTTTTTCGAAACAAATTGAGTCATATTTTCTATATGGTAATTCTTTGTAGCTGGAGATATTTTTTATTAAGACTTGAAGAGAGCAGCTTGATGGATGTTAAACGATTGCCATATGGAAGTAATTACCTGGCGGAGGGTTTGTAAGGTTACTACAAGTGGCAACTGAAAGTAGGATTACAGATTTTTATTTCACCCGCCATTATCCAATGTTGTCAAGATGCAGTACCCTACAACGTCCACTACAGGAAAATATCTGGCCGCCAGCGATTGGCCGAAGCTGGACACCTCACAGGGGTCAAGGTCAGGCACCGCCATCACTAATGCCGCCGCCAGTGGTGCCGCAGTGCCGGTGTATGCGCCGTATGTGACACCGGGGAGTGCACATGGTGTTAGCCACATGCACCACTTGTTGTAAGTTTTATAAAGAATGTTTTTGTGTGTGTGATTCAAATGTTGGATCAGTATAGGTTTGATTATTCAACAGAAATAAATTTGATTTGAGCTCTGTGTTGGGGGGGGGGGGTATATGCACACGCATGTTTGTACATATGCATGCTCTTACATGTAGTTGTGTCTAGCAAAGGCATGTCTAAATTTTTTATGATACTAAATATTTTATGGTATTTATTTGATGCCATACTAAGGGTTTTTTTCGTTTTGAAATATTTTTTAAAAAAGAAGAAATATATTTGATCTTTCCTTCCTTCTCTCTCTCTCTCTCTCTCTCTTTCTCTCTCTCTCTCTCTCTCTCTCTCTCTCTCTCTCCACATCATTAAAATCCCAGATATGCATATCTTTGCTAAGTTCACATTGAATCCTTGAACTGTGAGCCTTGATCTGTAGGTTGCAAATATTTTTGTTTGATCAACCGAGACCCCGTCATTCTGATAATCAAAGTGGATTTCTAGTCCCTTGTCTTTATGTACCCTTAGGCTACAGCTTACACAGTGGTAATATTAGTTGGGAACGTTTAATTTTGTTTCTTTTAACGGAGAGAAAAAAATCAATATCCTTCAAGGGGGAAGTGCTATTAATGTCTGTGTGCTGTGATGTTGTTGAGATCATGTTTGAGTGGGATGTTGCGTGTGATCTTCTTTGCCGATATACCAAATTTGATATGTTTACTGTATTTTCAAAAGAAAAGGCACGAGAGGAAAGGAAGGAAGCGACAGTATGAGATGCTGTGCAGGGCATGAATAATTCGGTTGAAATAAAGTTGTCGGAAATTGAGGTTTCTTAAATGTTTTGTCTTGAATTTAATAGAAAGCATCCTGTGATATTGCATACTGCAGTGCTGTTATGTTTGACATTGTTTTTCAGTAGCTCAAAAAATAACAAAGAACAAATGAAAACAAACAAGATTCCACTCAATTACCAGTGTAGAATTAAATGCATCTTGAAATAGCACTGCTGTTTTTGTAATGTGTTAGCATAAAAAGCTCTGAAGCTAATAAGCTAAAAATTTCATAACAATGTCATTTAGATATTAGAGGACATTGCTGTTTTATTTATCAGTGATTGAATGCATCAAACCTGATCAAAAACTGTTTTCAAAGGTTGAAATAAGAGCTAGGAACAGACATGCATTTCCACATTATACGACAGCATGTAATAGGACCAGGAAGGCGTGTGCTCGTCACACTGTCTGAACCTGTTGCGTTGCCTGTTGATGCGATGTATTAGAGAGCTAACATTAATTGTGAAGTAGGCCAATGTAATGTAATGTAATCCCCCGTAAGCAGCAATATATCAAGGAAAGGCACAGTGCCAGGCCAGGGCTCGGTACCCTGAGTTTCACAGTGCACTGGAGACTTGTACATAATTATCAGCATGTCCCTGTTTGCCATTTCCAGTAGTAACCAGTCACTTAGAGAGCATTCACAATAAAGTTGATCTGCGGACAAACTAGTCCACGTATCAGATATGGCATGTACTTGACAATAGATTCCTACCTCCCATGAGCACTGTCCAAGCAGGGCCACAGCAATTAAATGTCGGCACGCTTTCAAGTGGGTGATGTCATATTCGATCCTTGGAGCTGTTAGTTCGTATCAAGTTGTTGTGAATGTGCCCTCAGATACTCAGGGTGGTCCTCAGATACTCAGGGTGGTCCTCAGGGATTTGCTGGGTGCTTCATGCCCCAGTTGTGGAAAAAAATGGATGAACGTAATGACATGAAGAAAAAGAGGAAGTAGTGATTAAAATTTCCCAGTAAGATTTATAGATGAAAGTGTTCTGTTGTAATTTCTCCTCTTCTTCTTCTTTGTTATGTGAGGTTATTTCAGGATTGAACAGATCCAAAAGACCAGGCATAAATTTTTAATCAGGCTGATGTTGTTTATGGAGGATATTAAGCTATAATCCCAACCTTAAACTTTACCTTTTAAAAATTAATTGGGGGTACAGTAAGTCTACATTGTTGACACCTTAACAAATTAAAAGGAGGAAGTGAAAGGGATAACGAACTTATGCACATCAAGTTAGAATGACTGATTCTTCCAACAACAGCTAAGATCAGAGCCTCACACCATGATGAAGATATTTTGTAAGACATATTGGAGTGGTAATTAACCTGATTTTTAGCTGATATTAGAAAAATCTATTCCGACCTGTAACTCAGAAGTACAGGGAGAAAGGATATCATGTAAAGAAATGCAATCAGTAGATAAGGGAAGACCAGAGTCGGTATGGCGGTGTAATTAGGAAGGCCATACGTATTATGCTATGGAGGGAATCCAGGGACCTGGCGCCACAAACCTTTTTATGTAATCTTGAAAAAAATAATGAGGCTGGCGGAGGGAAAATAGCGTGGCTTGTTGAAGAGTAAATGATATTGTGAACAGTTGATTTGAGTTATAAAGATAGGAAGTAGGACTGAAAGGATACTGAGGCAGAAGGATGCATGGTATTGAGGAAGGATAATGTATCACATGACATTTAGTACAATTACGATGCTATTCAGAGTTTGTTCTAGATAAATGTTTTATAGTGTATTTAAAAAGAAAAATAATGTTGAGAGACAGAATAATTAAGAAGCTTGTGGAGTGAGTTCCAAGTGCAGATTTATCTAGACAGGAATTTTGGTTTTGTGGAATATTTTGAATTTTTCACTTCTGTGATGTAATATGAGTGGTTGTATGTCTTTATTTACCTGGGTAGACTAGGCTTCAGCTCTGCTACCTGAAACTTTATTGCATTGCAGCTTTAAAAAGTATGTAGACCACTCCACTGAGATACAAATAGTATTTGCACATATTTGACACAATGTTTACATAGACCTTTAAGGCCCTGGATTAGAGGTCGAAAAAATTCTTTTCCTGTGCAAACACTAAGTTTTTCATGGATTTGTGACCTTACGATGACGAAGCATTTTTGTTTCCCAACTCTAGCTTTACACAATGTTGACTTTTTTTTTGAGAGAGAAATATTTAAACAAGCCAAAAAGACAAAGAAGCTAGTCAACAAGTGCAAGGAAGTTTTTTTTTTTTTTTTTTTGCTCTAAGTGCGGTTTGGCACTGCTACTGTGAACAAATGTTTTTAGAGACAGGTCTCTGTTTTACAAGGCTGCTGTTCCTTACGTAGTGATATTCAAGTGGTGATCTTAAAAGAAAATCGAAATCTGTGCTTTGTCAGATTGAACAGAGCTGGGTTCATTTTGGAAACAGTCATCGCAGAACTGTTTCATTGACGGAAAAGCACCATTGGACCGAGAAGATTTTGGGAACTTGGCTTACCAGAGAGCAGTGAAACAGAACAGCAGTTTTCTGTTTATACTGTCCTAGAACAAGACCTTCCTAGACTCGGTTAACAATTCAATACGCCCTTAGTGGTAAAGGATTTTAGTCTTAGTGAGGATTTTACCAGATTGCGTAACTTGTCGTCAGTGCATTTTTCTCCTAGCACGGGGATTATTGTGCCACAGGATACCTAACTTCCTAAGCCGGGGCAGCTTAATAGAACCATTTTACAAGCTGCTCAGATCTTTTTTGCAAAGGGAGAAAGTTCGGTGATGAAGGATTGTGATACTGCTGATCTTAGTGCTTTCTGCCACATGCATAATTTGATGATGGATGCATTGCACCAAATGTATGGCTGTGAATACAGGTAGGAGAGAGAGAGAGAGAGAGTGAGAGAGAGAGAGAGATAGAAAGAACATTTTTGTGAAAGACAGAGATAAAAGTGAAAATAAGGGAAGGAAAGGAAAGCACTGACAGGGAAAGAGAATTAGAGAGTAGGGATGGAGAAAAGAAGAGAAGGAGGGAGAGGCCATGTGTGTACCAAATAGAATCTATTGATAAGAGAGAGGGAGAGAGAGCGAATGTGGGGTGGGGTGGGGTGGGGTGGAGGGGGTGGAGGTTTAGAGAAGACAGGGAGGGTGAGGCTCAGGGTAGAGGGGTAAACAGAGGGCGCTGCCTTTCTATTGACCTGCAGCGCATATCAAGCCAGGCCAGTGGGCAGCTCTTTCAAAGAGGGGGGTTTCTTTTCCTGAAAATAAGAATACCTTTCTATCCCATAAGTTGAGAAATGTCATAGTGCATAGCTGTGATTGTGATTCAGACTATTTTTACCCAAAAGCACTATTTGTTTGAAACCCTACCAACACCACTAACCTATCAGCCTGCAAGCACAGTCTTCTAGCAGCCCTAGATGTTAGGCACAGGACTGCACAGTAACAGTGCTTGTCAGGATTATGTTATTGTCTGTTTACGTGAGGACAGCACCCCGGGCACCATGGCACTCTGAGGTTATCACAACCAGCTCCTTGTTACGCCCCGCAGATCAACCTTTGTTACGCCCCGCAGATAACACAAGAATGTGCCAGCTGACGTAATAGAAACCGGTCTTACGTTGCATGTTGAAACCATAGTACTGAGTAAATAAGTTTTTTTGCCAAAAAAATTATTTATATCTAACTAGGACTGAAAGATGAGGTTAGTTAATGAAACTTAAAAAAACAAAAAAGCAAAAAAATGGGTTGTGAATTTACAATAAAAGATATGATATGAAATTGTGCATAATAAATTTTCATAAATCTAACTCAGTTTTTATGATAATGTGATATGATAATATGATTATGATACAATTCTTAAACTAAAGAAGGACCCAATGTTTTGGTAGGACAAACTACAGTTGATACCTCCACTGTAAGCTACTATGGTAAATCAAACCTGCAGGTATGAAATAAAAATCCATTTAGATCTGATATGAAAGGACCAGGTTAGCAATTTAGACTTAATGGCTGTTGTAAGATGGGGGAAGGAGGGGATTAACAGGTTCTCAGTCTGGGTGATTTGTTTGATAAAGTGGGGTGTTTAAAGGTGAACTGTTTGTTTTCTTAATCCACCTCACCTTGAGATACCACAGGTCAAAAAGGAAGTCAGAAATTTATTTATTTTTTTTTAAAGATAAAATATGATTTTTAAGTTAATAACTATAATTGAAACTAAGTGAAATATGTGAGGTATTGCAGATCTTGTTAAAGGTAGATTTTGATTAAATTTTACATATTTCTGATGAGTTGTAATACAAGACGTGTGTATGTGTTAGACAGGTCTGAAAGCTTCATTTTGCCAGTGCTGTGTGATATAGATAGAGGAGGGAAGAAAAATGTCAGTTTATAGGTAAAGGTATTGAATATGCAGTCCCTGTATTTTCTTTTAATCATAACATGAGATATCATTGAGTGAAAAATGTGGAGAATACGGAAATGGTCATGTGACAGTATGCCTGTAAAATAAAAAAAAAAAACGTTTTATTGCTCCCCTGGGTAATTTGATTGAAGATTAGAATTATTATTTAGAACATACTTTGTGGAATTGGTCTGGTATATTATATGTAATTTTGCTGAATGTGAGTTAAGTCTGTCACTGTAGATGAATTATAGATGTTGTCCTGTCTGTCTCTCTGTCCATCTGTCTGTCTGTCTGGGGTTTTCATTGGCAATAAAAAATTTATGTTGCCATTGACATTGAAGATACATTTTCATCGGTATGTAGACAGTTTGATAGCTGGAATGATATTGACACTGTAGTGTCTGTGTAAAAAATCCCCCTCAGCCCACTTGGTAATTTTTTGTACACATTGTTATGAGCAATAAATGTGTCATTTATTTTTGGCTCAAAGTCATAATTTTTTTTTCTTTTTTGTTAAAACTCACAGTTTCCTATTTATTTATTTATTTTGATTTATCATTTTGATTTACAAAAAGACACTTTCTGATGGGAGTCCAAACCTTTCTCACACCCCCCCCCTCCCCATATTTTTCTTGAAGTAACTAACAAAAGATTATACAGGGAAATTCCACTGGCACATATCTGTGTTGACATATATGTCAGTAAGAAATTTCTGCATCTTTTGTAAAAAGAAGTCCCATGACTCACCTCTGGACTTCCCCATTACTCAGAACAGAAGGAAGACAGTACATATAAAAGAAAAGTCCACTGTCTTTAAGGCTTAATAACCTGTTCAATGCAGGGGATAAGAGTTATATGTGTGGTAAGGAACAGAGAGTGATCTTTTTAGTGGAACAAAAATCCGAGAAGGGCATGGAAAGAAGTCTATTGCCAGCAGAGCAAAAGTATTTAGATTATTATGAAATTGGTGATTATAATTACCACCTGGGTGGTAAAGTTGCCAGTAAGGACAGTGATGATTGTGATTGGAAATCTTGTGGAGGAGCTGATTTAAGTGATCTTGTGGTTTTGTTGCTCGGGACACTTTGCACATTTTCTCAGAGGTAGGAAGGGGTGGATAGTGTGTGTGTATGTGTGTGTGTGTGTGTGCGTGCCAGCATGTGTCCATGGGCAAGTTTTTCTGCTTATGATATCTCAGAACTTTTCTTTAGATAAGGAAGAAACGGAAGCCATCTTTTTTCTCAAGGGTGCTGAAAAAAGAGATTTCTATATTAAAATGAATTTACTTAAGCTTTCAGGCTAATATACTATGATAAATTGAATTACATTTTCAGGCAGATATGCTTCTATCCTAAATTTAATTTCACCCTGTGCATATTTCTCATTTTCTTTTTCTTTTGCTGTGCTCATCAAATTATGCTGCATTGAGAGAGGGAGGATATTGTTGGGGTAAAAAAAAACCAAAAATTATTCAATATTTCTAGAACCAAACATTTAACAGTTTTTTCTATTGTTTCCTTGCAGTGGTGGTTCCAGTACAGTGGCCATAGACAACAAGATAGAGCAAGCTATGGTAAGTCTCTTTATTGTACAGTGTCACAACTAACACAATTGTACTGTCACAATTGACACAACAGTACCTCTAACACATTTATCACAATGTCACAACTAATGCAATCAAGACAGTGTCACATTTGGTACATCTAAACTAACACAATTGATCAGTACATTTAAAATATTTGTCAGCATGCCACGATTAATGCCACATATGTTGTTGCCATGATTTCGGTATTAAATTCTTGCCCAAGCCCTGTTTGATAAACAACCTTTTTTTGAAAATGATTTTAATTGAAAGGGGCAACAACAGCCTCTTTGTGTTTGTCAGTAACATTAAGATATGCAATCTTAGCAAAGCAAAAAAAAATAAAAAAAAGTTGGGGGGGGGGGGAAGTGGTTAAACAGGTTCCATTTACCTGGTGACATAATCACCCAAGTATTTTTGGGTGACAGGTAGAACATCATGTTTTGAACATCAAATAAGTCACACCTGCACAGCTGTGTATTCAGGTACTTGCAGAATCATTTCACCTGTCTGTTCTTTGAAAAGGAAACAACCAATAGTTTTGGTTCTTAAAAGCAGTCAAGGTTTTTACCAGCTCTTAATCTTTCGACGTGTTTTTAAGCCCGAATTGAGTGGTACCTGGACGAGTTAAATGCTGGTAATAGCTTACTTATTGCACCTGTTTGTTTATGGTCTGGGATTTAATGCTGGAAAGGTTAAATGGGGAACTCGGAGAAAAATCTTGACGTCCCATGTTTATTTTACAGTCCAGTAGCTAGCCAACCAATTATTCCCAAAATAAAAAATTTGATAAAAATGCATTGAATATATTACTGAAGTGAAGCAACTGTCAAAAATTTCTTCAGCTGTGTTAAACACCCAGAATTAATGGTGTCAGTGTCTTACAAGATACTTTCAGCAGAAACAAAAGCTGCAGATGTTATAGCAGCCTATAAGATTTGAAGATACTACTATTGTAACTTTAAGAAGCATCCAGAAGTTGTGGCTTTTAATGCAGGCAAATTATAAAATATAAGCACCTTGTTTTCTAGAACAGGTTTTAAACATTCAGATAATGCCTCTTCAAAGATGGTGAAAAAGTAAATTGTTTCCTAAGAGTAAATATTTTCAACCTATGATCCAAGACTTCTCCACTCTTAAAAAAAAAATGTTGATATGAACAAGGCCTTTCGATGAAGGCTGTAAATATCATGCCTCATAAGAAAAAAAAACACGAAGACTCTCTTTAGAAGCGATACATGTACTTTTCACCATGTTTTGAACAGTTCAGTCAGGTGCTACCTGGAGATGTTTCTACCTGTGTAATACAGGTGATTGATGAACAACCTGAGTATACCTGGCCACATGAAGTACTCCAGGTTCCAGACTGTCTGGGCTACTCACAGTTCCAGTCTCCCTTCCAGACACTTGTCAGTAAAATTCAGCTTGAGTACATGACTAGGGATAGGCTGAGACAGGCGAGGCATGTGCCTCTTTTGAACTTGCTCTCAATAAAATTTAATAAAATTTCGATAAGTTTGATGATAATAATGATAATAATCATAAAAATAACAGCAGTTATACTAATGATGATGTTGATAATAATAAAATAATAATAATGATGATGATGATAATAAGTACTTTGCACAGTGATTCACATCAGATAAAAGGGGTTCTAAATCCAGATATCTGAAAAAAAATTCATATAAATTTTCACTTTCCCATCACCAATAATAACAGTATTACTAAACCTGATCTCATGATTTGTATTGTTCAGCTGATGTCGTTATTAAAGAGGTCAAGGTCAACTGGGCACGTAATTGACCATGACTCTTTGGTCTGACCAGACACATTAGTGGACAGTTATTTGATTGAATGACCTTGGTGGTAGTCTGTCTGACCGACCAGTGCCCATCGTTATGTCATCCTAAATGATTTTAGTCGTAAATAGACACATTAGTTAGTGGTAGATTGACTGTGACTCTGCATATTGGATGAACAGGCAGGGTTCTTGTTGTGGGTTTTGATCTCTGCGTCTCCGTTTTCAGCAATAAATGAGAAGTTAATTCAGCAGTGAATACAAATTCAGTTAAAATATTAATTTGAAAGGTTCTCTATGTTTCATAAATTTCTGAAAAGTTAATACAAATTTAAATTATAATATCAATGTGTTGTCGTAGTATGAAAATAGGCAGTGTAACTTCATATAGGTAGACAGTGTTAACGAGATGGCAAAGCGCAACGAGTGCCTAATTTAACTTTATTTGTCTTGCCTATATGTTTGTACACCTTATCTGTTGACATTATGGAGGATTATGTCATTTTGACCGCTTGTAGGGGTTACCTTGACCTAGTCATGGTCAAAGAAGTCATTGCCTGAATCTCGTGTAAAGATAACAGGAAAGCAAAAATAAAAGTACTGAAAAATATTGATAAAAATAGCTTTTTATCTTGGTAACCAGTGAAAGGACGCAGAAAATTCGAAAGGACGAAGAAGGTCTGGGGATAGGGAATAAAGAAAATGTCCTCGATTACAGATATATACATGTATTCAGAGGTTGGAGACGAGGTGTGCTTGTATAACCGTCCACAAAAAGTCGTTGTATTGTATTCAAGGTTTGATAACTATTTGCGTTTGCTCTTTGGCTTTGTGTTCGTCTGGGCCTGAATGCTAATATATTTAAGTGGACATCCTTTTGTGTGGAGCATTGTCTGAGGCACGGTTGATCCTATTGTAAGAACCCAGGGCATCACATACAGCATTGTAAAAAAGTCTGGCCGTTTTTTTTTTTTTTTTTTTTTTTTTACCAACAAAAGAGGTTGTTTTTCTTGGTTTTTATTTAAGTTTTTGTTTGTCGGTATTTTTTTAAGGTGCACAGGAAAGTTCAAATGTTCTTCATAAATTATGATATAAATTTTCAGGATAGATAGATAGTTATTTAGGAGGAAAAGACTTTTAAAAGAATTTTTTTCCCCTTGGCATAGATCTACAACGGGTTATTATGGTCACTCATAGTAAAATGTATATGTATGTACAGGTCCACATGGTTCTGAAAAAAAAATATTGACCATTTTAATGATATTTAAAAATGTAAAAACTTGAAAGCATGCATTTATCATTTGTATTTCCAAAGGAAAATGTGTAAAGGTTTCTCCTTAACATTGAAATACACACACGCACGCACGCACGCACACACACACACACACACACACACACACACACAGTACATGGAATGACACATGATACTGTTGTGGTTTTCATACCCTCCACTCGGTCATCCAACTTCATGCGTCATAAGCATTCAGCCCAGCATAATAACAGCTTTCAGCATAGATTTGTATTTTACTCACCGATTCTAAAGATAATCAGACAATCTCATGAGATACACGAGGAGCATGGGATATGTTACTTGCTATTTACGATGTTTGACCGGTCGTTGGCACTTGATGTATGACCAGCCCAATGGTACCAGTTCATACCAACTGTTGACCGCCATTATGCATGAGTTGTCTGCAGCATGGCATTAACGTGACTGGCGACACAGTGACCCACATGTCCAACATGTGTGCACGTTTTCCCCATGTGCTGGGCCTCGCTGTCCTTGTTGTCTTTGGTTGCCAATCTGTGAATTTGCGTTGAAATTGTTGTTGTTGTTTTCTTTTGATATGTATGTCTATCAGATACTAGCAGAGTGGCGTCTTAGCTGGCAGGGATCATGAATTAGGTGGAAGGTCTCTTAGACCCCATTTCCAGAGATTAGATCGATCTACTTTAGATCGACCTAACTCCCTGGGGGTTCACGCTAAATAGTTGTCAGCCGAGCGGGCACGAAAGTTAATTACACCCTTACAGCTTGTTGTAGGCGGGACGGACATTTAAGCCGGATTATCTGACAGTAATCTAGTGAGACTCCCCACAGGGATAGATCGATCTAAAAGCTCTGGGAATACAGCCTTAGTTATGAAAGGGCACAGAGTTTATCAGATTGGGATTATATCTTGTAAACAAAAGCTGAAGTGATGATGTCAGAATGACGCGTGGAAATCCTCAGTGACGTGTGGAAATAGTCTGTCTCACGGCCCATTATCAGATACGATTAGTACATTTGTTGCATAATGGTTTTTCACTGGAGGATCCAGCAAATCTTCTGCAGCAAAGCTTAATGTAGGGACACATAATATGCATGTGCATGGACTTCAGAAAGTGAAAGGTCCAAAACTTCTTCCAGAAATTCATTAGTCTGGTGATTTTAGTTTTGTTAAAAGAAGTGCAGTTGTATGTTATTATTTTATCATAAAAGGGATGGTCACTTGAAGTACTTGAATTTTTTACTTTGTCAAATTTTCAACTGTCTTTAGGAACTTAGTAAAAATTTATCAGATAATGTCACTATTACTTACTAGTTACAGTCTGTGATGAATATGAAATAAACTACAAAGCTTAAAAAACATTATTTTTTAAATGCAACAGGTAAAACCTAGATATGCTTTGCGAAGACTGTTACACACTGTTGATCAATGATCCTGATTCAAAGTCCACGTGTCAAAGCATGTGCAATCATTGAGCGAAAATATTCAAGATTGACACATTCACGATTGAAGTGTCGATTTGAATTGTGATATGCTAACCTTTACCTGAATACCGCTATTTAATCCAGGCTCTGATCAATTGTTATCATTGAGCGACCACATGTATTACCACGTGAATTTGAAAAAAAAAAAAAAAAAAAAGGAAAACAAGAAGAAAGCAGAAGGAAGTAGTGCATTGAAAAGTGATAGTTGGTTTCAATCCAGGCCAGCATGCTTACAGTTTGTTATTATGATTTTGTTTATGTTGTTGTTGACAGTTAAATGCACCCAGTTTATACGTGGGCATATCCAGGGATAAGTTTTTATTTTGCAATGTTGCTCAAATACCTCATCACAAAACTTGTAATTAGGTGTTTTGTAAGGTGCACACTTCATACCCAGACTCTCAATTACAGCATAGCTTTGTAATAAATACTGTTGCAGTGCTACAGATGGCTGCATATTAAATACTGTTCTACCTTCTGAAATGAATATGAAAAAATATGAAAAAAATATTTACCCATTTTGAACTGACATTATGAAAAATTTAAGAGGATGTCTTAATAAAAAAAAAGAATTATTTTTTGTACATAGAGGAGAGAGAGAGAGAGGGGGGAGACACCAGGCTAAGACCAGTCCATTTGTCCTCTCCATGTAGCTGCAAATCCGTGTCAAAAGGTGGGTCAGTCGCTGAGGGCCTGGTGCCCTGTAGGGCCTTCAAGGTCAGACTTGTTACCTATTACATCACCTTGGCAAATATAAGCAGACAGGACTGATAGAACGAGAGGTTGTTTACTGCAGACTTTCCCGCCCTTTTTGAAGGAAGCTTGTGCTATATCAGTAAGGGATGTGCACGCATAATAATGTGACATCACCGAGTTAAAGCGACCTCTGACCTCTGCTATATAAAAGAAATCGACATAAAATTGTTTACCACCAGAGTTTCCGTCTATTGTTGAGGCAGCACACTGGCGGGTGTAGAACTAGGTCTGTGTGATATCTCTCAGTTTTGTATTCCGAGTCTCTCACTGCAGCAGCGGGGAATTTACAAAGGCATTCAAGAAATACATCGTAGATGATTGAAGTGCATGACTGAAATGTTTATAGATATATAGGAGAGGACCTAAACCTTGACTGGTGATTTGGAGGGCTGCTGTTGTTTTGGTGATATTTTCATTGTCCTGGCATAGCGGGGTCCGTTATTATTGCTGTAGAGTATAAATATATGTATGTATAATTATGATGGTGCACACATCTAGGACAAGTTAAACAAAGATACAAAAACTTCTGGAGTGGAAAAACTGACAATGGGCTGTGTGCGTTGTTGATTTGAGGCAAGGTCACAGTGCGTATTTTGGTGTGTGTGTAAATTTTATCAGCACACATTTGTGAAGCCTCCATAGTTATAGACGGATTATAATCTTTGACCGCTGAATTGAAAACAGAAACTGGTTGTTAACAAGCGACAGAAGTTGAGATTTTGAAAAAGAAAGTGGTCAACTTGGTCTGTCTCAAGCACTGTTGTGGTCAACAAAGAGCCAAGGTGTATTGACCAAGTAAACATATAATACCTGCGGTGCTATATCAACATTGACAGCAGGTAAACACCACACACTGACCACAGACGGTTTCAAAACAGAGAGAGCCGTTGGTCATTTGGTGAGAGCGGTCAGTGACCATTTGCAAATGGACATTTGCAATAACAGTGGTGACAGTGTGGATAATACATGTAGTAGACGTGTCACTGTATTGGTCAACATGGATGACAATGTTAACAACAATAACAGTAATCATAGTGGTGTGAGCCGAGGAAGTGGACATTTGGCTGGACATCAAGAGTTCTGGTCAACTGATGCACTGGCCAAAGCCTTGGTTCAGATGGTAAATATAGTAATGTAAATTTATATATTTGTCTAGTTATGATCAGGCTGGTATTATGTAGTTTCCAAAATACACCCTTCTTATGCCGTTAAAATAATATGTGAATGGCAGTTTCATTTCTATTTGTTAATGTTTGTCAGTGGATTTATCCCTGTTAAGGTATAAAAGAAAGATCATAATCGAAGGATTTTATGTAGAAAATTTAAAAGCTGGTGGATTAAGTAGTCACCCCACCCCTCCTTTTTATTACCCCCCCCCCCCCTTCTCCAAAATTAAGTTTGATCTGTCTCAACATCTCTGATATTGGTACAAAAATGCATTGTGAATACGGTGACCTTTTCCTTTCTTTCTCTCCTTTGAGAAAAGTAAATTAAGTGGATAGTGAAATTGAATT
The DNA here is from genome assembly GCF_051362555.1 of Lingula anatina. Classification (NCBI taxonomy): domain Eukaryota; kingdom Metazoa; phylum Brachiopoda; class Lingulata; order Lingulida; family Lingulidae; genus Lingula; species Lingula anatina. The sequence goes on from NC_141776.1 coordinate 6,905,489, forward strand.
ATTTGAGCAACTCACGACTGCAAACAAAAAACTAAGATGAATTTTAGATTGCAAAAGTAGTAATCTTGTAGCTTGATAACCATTTCTGAATCATAGAATCATAGAGAGAATTTTTAATGAGTCTGCAAATTGCAGAAGCACATGCCAAAAACATTTGGAGGACAATTGCTATTGAAATGAAAGCAATATCGATCCAGGGTGACCTTTTTGAAGTGAATGATTTAGAGTGCTGAATCACGGTTGGGGCATTACCTGCATTTCTTCGTAATCTCCTCCTTGATGTAGTCAAGGTTGATAAATGGAGTGGTAAATAAACAATAAGGTCAAAAATAGAAAATGAAACTGGATACTCTGTTGCTGGAATTTCTTTAATTTCTTTAGTCTTATCAGCATTTTTGAGATTCATTTAATGAAATAAAATCTTATTTATTACCTTATAGAAGTAGCATGTGCAAAAAGGAAGTATTTTATCAGTTTTTTTTTTTTTTTTCGATCAAGTATCAGTGATTTAATTTGCGAATTGTAAGGTTTGTTTGACCCAGTATTAGTGGCTCTGGAATCAGTTCTGTGTCTGAATCATAATTTATTAACATCTTGGTGTCAATATCAGGGTGGTAAAAAAAAGCAAGAAAATTGATTAAAAATTAAGAGGATAGATTGCTTAAAGCCCCCTTTACACTGGACGGCGTCCTTTCTGCGTCCAGCAGTACGGCCCCATTTGAGAGTTAAAAAATGATAATACTTTACGTGCCGACAACTGGTCGAACATTGAGCATTCATTCTGATACAAAATCAATGCTCGTACCTCCTTATTAAGACCACAGCGATGTCAAATTTCATGGTCGCAGAAAGGACGCCGTCCAGTGTAAAGGGGGTATAAGGAAGGGCTGAAAGAAGTTTTTAAGAGGTAGAAAGAAGGCTTGTGTTCAATTGTTTGAGTTCAAATCAATAAATTCACTCGTGTTTGGTGTCTCTTGAAAAATGGGATGAATAAATAAATGAATAAATAAATAAGTAAATTTATAGAGTTAATTTGATTATTTGATTGAGAATCAATTGACGTATGAAAAAGTCACTTGATTAATTCAGAGATTAATAGATAATTACATAGATGTTGCAGACAGTTTATAGATATGTAGGTATTTTATTTCACCTTGACATATAAGAATAGTATTCCTCCAACACCCGCATTCTGTTTGACTTTTTAAATACAGATCTAATAGATAATAATATAAAAGATTCAAAACCTTTGAAAGGTGAAGAACCTAATTGCCCTGGTGGCCCTGAACTTCTTCTTCCAAAAAACAAATTGCCCTGTCTTGCTTTGTCGCCAGCTGGTCAACTGATGCACTGGACAAAGCATTGGTTCACATGGTAAATATTGCCTACAATAGATAGTAATATAGGTGTTGGATACAGTTGATATGCATGTAAATCTTTTATTAGATATCTAAGTCTTTTTATTAATTTTAATAACCTAATTGTGTTGGTGGCCCTGAACTTCTTCTTCCAGTAAACAAATTGTCCTGTCTCGCTTTGTCGCCAGCTCTTCTCAGGTGACCACCTCCTATAACCCAGTGTCCCATGACTTTTATTTATCTGTTTAGAAATTTGTATGCTGAAATCACTCACTAGATTCAAAAAGAATTGACGAATTATTTCCTCAAAAAAGTTTTCTTAAAAAAGGATGATTCAAAAACATCCAAATATGATTTGGGTTAAACTTTGTTATAACTAATGGTTCTTTGATTAACTAATGGCAATGAATTGGGGGATTTTTTTTTTTTTTTGTAATAACCATTTGTTGTAAATCCAACCCAGTGTCTTAATTACCATTACTTTCACTGTACCTGCCAGTGAAATGAATCATAAAATTAATGGGTATGGTCAATAGATTACGTGACCACGGCTAGAGCAGGTGCTAGTTCTTGACCCTGACCTCCTTTGACCTGTGGACACAAACGTCCAGTTGTTCACCTGTAAAAACAGGGTTTCCCTTTCCCTTACTGTCTGATAAGTCCCTACCAGAGGCCTTTCTAGCTGTTCTCCATCTGTTACAGAACCGGTTTTGCAACTGCTAGAACAGCTTGCAGACATCTGTTTGAGAGAACTGTCTGTGCATGTTTGTGTGTGTACAGTCATGTGTACATCCATGCTGAAATGGACTGTGTTGAACTCTAGGATGTCATGTCAGGACAGAGGACTGTTTTAATTGCATAATGCGATAAGGTGTAATGTTATCAGGGCAGTGTCCTGACAAACTGCTTAGAGCAGTTGGTCAAACACACGCAAGCAGGGACCCGTTTTATAAAAGAATTAACCCGAGACTGAAAGTTGGTTGTGAATGTGTAGACGAGAAAGTTTGTCAAGGTGATATAATATTGTGGACTTAGGAAAGGTTGAGTTACCTCACAAGATGCACTCATTCAACCCTCACCAAGATGGGTGGGATTTTTTTGACTTGTTTATTTTGTGTTGCGCTGTATCGTTCGGCAGTGAAGGAAATTGGGGTTGGCAGCAGTATAGTGCATTGGTACATTATTTTTTTTTACATGTGAACCCAATCGTAAATACCTCTTTGATGCAAAAGAGTAGAGGTGCCACTATGCACTAAATCACGGCTAAAATTTTTGTCACCTGTATGTGACATTTATGGGTGCCAGGAAGAATTCAGGATTTTTTTTTTTTTTTTCATTTTGCATAATAATCAGGTTTTCTTGTTGTAGCTGTATGGAGTCATTTTTGCAAAAGAAGTTACAAAGCATTGCCGTGTGAAATGATGGCTGTTGATACTGGAAATAAGAAAATGATTAAAATTGAATGTGGGTATCAAATGACACCACATAACCAGTGAGTCACAAAAATATATTGTTGTAATAATAATGTTAAAAATGGCAGTATCAGAATCCTCATTTTAACACCAACTGACCCCAAAGTCCAAAGTCATTGCCATACAAAACGGGTTTTCCCCCAAAGGAATCTATTTTCAATTTGTCAGCTCTTTTTGTTGTCAGCTCATTATCTTGTCACCAATGTGTACAATGACAGATTTTACCAGGGTCCATTTCACAAAAGAAACTGAACCTGAAAATTGTCCTGAACTTTAAAATAAGCATTGTAGTCTACTTCACCTCAGGAGAAACAAGCTGTATGCCAATCAAATGAAATATATTGTTTCTGTTTTATAGCAAAAAGGACAATTGCTAAATTGATTAACTTAATTTAATTTGGTGTTATGAAATTATCTCAAATTGAAGTTGACAGTTTTATTTATCTTAAATGTTAGACCAATTTTTAGGGTAGTGAAGCCCCTTCCCCTGGTTTAGCTTAGTCAGCTATCAGCTGATTTAGCCAGGTTTTTCTTAATTGAGTGGTTTGTGGTCACTAGATGGAGCCACAGAGGATCAGGTGAGAAGGTCAGTGGAGGTGAGGTCTTTCCCCGGAAAGTGGCTTGGGATTAATATACTTCTATCGTGCGTGGCTTGCCGTAAATAGAAGTGGGGCAGAGATACTTGTGTGGTGTGATAATTGGGTGGTGGTGCACTTTTACTGTGAGGAGATAGTGGTCTAATTAGGATCTCAGACAAATTTTTTTTTTTTTTTTTTTTTTGCATAATCTGTCTCGATGAAAATATTGAAAAATTATATTGCTTAAAAATTATTGGCATAAAAACATAAAAACGGGCATTTATAAATGAAAACGAAATACTGTCTTTGGAATTAGAAATTGAATATATGTTTGTTTTTTTTTCTGAATATAAAAGAAAACAGATAACTTGGTGTTAAAATTCAGAACAGGTTACTCATCCTTATGTTTGTATACAGGCAGCTAAAACATGAATGCTAAAATGTTAAGTGGATTATCAAAATCTCTATTGTTTGCCAGGGTGTGAACTTGTTGTCATACCTCTTATCAACCCTGGCGTCACTGATGTAAAGATTTTTTTTCTGTGGTGTGTTTTGTTTTTTATGCTTGGAAGGTGGGTGTAAGGCGTTGTTCGTTAGATGAGTTATCACAGTCGAGATCATACAACTGGGGAGGAAAAAAAAGAACTTGATTGATACTGACTGAATGTAATTATATCTTTTTGTTTGTTTTGTTGGCTGTTGTGGCCAGGAATTATACTGTTGTTTGTTTTGTTGCCATGGTTACAGTTTCTTATAAACAGCCACACCTTTCTTTGTCCGTGTACTTTTATAGTGGTCTTTTACGATTTTAATTACGTACTTCAGGGTTGGAGGTTTTTTTCCCCAGTTCTAATTAGCATTTGTAATGTTCTTGAGACGCAAGAATTGTAAATTGATAGCAGCATTTATTGAAGTATATGGGCGGACTTGTAATAATGGAGGCCAGTTGAAATAGGTGTTCATTTGAACTGTGTATATAATGAGTTTTTTTTTTTTTAATAATGAAATCATGGTGAAAAGGTGGTAAATTTGAATTCTGTCATGCAGTGTTGTAATTTGGAAGTTCACCATTGACATAAAATAGGTAATAGGTATGTTTAGGCCACAAAAGGCATTTTTTTCACATATAAATATTGTTCTCCATATTGTTATTCCTCCTTGTTTGTGAGGAGCACCTGTGTCTGTGAACCCCTAGGTCATTGTCACATTCTACTGGCCAACCTTGAGTGGGCTGCATGGTGACATTTTCTCCTAAAGCTATTTTTGTCTGTATGAGGTATACGAGTAACTGTTAGACAGTTGTCTTTGTGGCATTAGCGGTCTTCTTGGCTTTGTTAACAGACCACGGCTTCCGTGAGAGAAATGGTGTAGTTGGGTAGGCGTCTTTATGACAGGTCTCTTCATATTTGACAGCCCTGAAAGGGAAACGGACGTCAATCTGTGGTTACACCTCTTGGTCATGTTAAATGACATTACTCTTTCCAGCTTACGATATATTAACACACATTTGAAATGATAATGGTATTTTTTGACAGTCCTTGATTGAATAGAAATAAAGAAGATTTGTCGCAGTTGAATTTATATGATAATGCCCTGATACTGCAGGTTGACAACTTGAGGAGAGATTTATTTGATAACATTTGGGTGTGTTACACAATTCAAACACGATTCAAATACAAGTAGCATTGAAATGAACTGGGCTGATGGAGTTATGTAAATTGGAATTAGTCGAGGAAAAAAAAAGATTATCTGAAAAGGAAACAGATGTAGTATTGTGATTATGGCACATTATGTAGAAGGAAATATGTAACAATTGATGGTTAGATTTTGAGACTGGATATAATGACACGAGGAAATCTCATGTCTGCATGAAATTATTGCAGATAAAAAAGAGCAAAAAGGAGAAAAACCTAATATGATTTGTATGCAGCTGTTGCTGCTAAGATAATAGCACAGCACATGATATTTATGTGCAGATGAAAATGAGTTCTTTCAACAGTGGTTGTATTTATAACTGTTAAAAACATAAGATATATCATGGGAATTGTTATTTATATAAAAAAATTATTGTGTATTGAAATACACATGACCAAAAATGTTCATCTTTATTTTTGATTGTTTTAAAATAACAATATGAGCTCTGGTAAATATTTTAACCAAATGTTGATGGATAATGCGCCCACCATTCATTACCTTTTTATATACACTGATGATTTTCCCACTATATAACATAGTTTATTTATTTATTTATTTTTTTTAATTATTGAAAAACAGTTTCATGTTTTAAACTTTTTAGATGAGTGTATATAGGTGCTAGTGTCCAATTATATGGAAGGCGGAAAAGAAAAAAATGCCATTCAGAGTGAAATCTGTAGCTATGGCTGTATTCCCAGAGCTTTTAGATCGATCTATCCCCGCGGGGAGTCTCACTAGATTATTGTCAGATAATCCGGCTTAAATGTCCATCCCGCCTACTACAAGCTGTAGGAGGGTAATTAACTCTCGTGTCCGCTCGGCTGACAGCTATTTAGCGTGAACCCCCAGGGAGTTAGGTCGATCTAAATTAGATCGATCTAATCTCTGGAAATGGGGTCTATGTGTAGAAGTGGGAGGACAGATCCTGTTTCTTTATAAGGTAGAAAGGAGGGGAGGGGTGGGGGGGGGCTAGAGAGCACGCTTTTCTTATATGAGCACCACTTTTATTATAAGAGCATCATGAGTCACCACATTGAAATGATTTGCGTTCAGGTATTGCTGCTAAGATCATACGCAAATTATTCAAGTACCTGACAGGTAAATTTGTTTTTTAACCACAATATCGGTATGTAGGCATAGCTGGATCATATATGGACACCTGTTTGTGTGTGAAATAAAGAGGGAGAAGGGAGAAGGGAGGGGGTCTTGAAGGCAAACTTTTTATATACATTATAGCAGCATGAGTCATTTTTATGTTAACAAGTGAGGGAGATATTGTCTTGGAATGATTACGGTATATTGTCTATGTCTGACATATACACCCTTAATATAGAACCTGGGGGAGGAGAAATGTATGATATGTATTCATATTTATGGGCTTGGTAGTAATTAACACACTTTGCAAATTTGGTAATATATTGTCGACATATCATAAAGCCTTCCGTCTAGCCATTTAATCACCTGTTACATTAATTGTACCACCAGCGTTAGCGCTGGCGGTACACATGGTTTCGGTCCCGTCCGGATCGTTCCGCCGGCTCCGCCGGCTCCGCCGGCTCCGTTGGCTCCGCCGGACGGCTACCGTTACCGCTTCTCCTCCTAGACGGTAAGGGCCCCCGTACCCATCTCATGGATTAAGGTCACCTATAATCTCAACTCGTTCCACGTAAAATTTGGGCTTTGTCGGTATTGGGGTCTGGGTGTGGCACTCATTGCAATGCACCCTTGTCTAAAAATGGCAAAATTAAATGCTAATTATCTACCCTACGGAAGGAGTTATGGGAAAAATTTCTATAGACAGCTTTCCAAAAGTCATATGTGTAGATTTCAAATATACCCTTGGATTTGACCTTTGACCTTTACTTCAAGGTCAAATGGGCCAAAATTTTCAAAAAAATGAAATTTTTTACGAAAAAAATTTTTTTTGCCCTGTTATTCAGACACCACACAGACTTAACCAATAATATTATTGGAAAGTGTTACCCTTCAGGTCATCTTTCATCTCCATGAATTTGGGGTCAATCGGTGCATTTTCACAGGAGTAGCGGCCATAAGATACCGAAACTGAAAACTGTCTCTAATTCGGGAACCGTTAATGCTAGAGACCCATTCTTTTTTGCATTTTGTAGAGCATGTAAAGCCCAACACTGGAGGTGGTCTCGGTTTTTTTGTATTCCATACGGTTTTCGAGTTACGCTGTATCAAAAAGTACATATTGGTGGTAAAAGCAAAATGTGCAGTACGGTAATGGATAATAAATTTTGAACTCTGGAAAAATAAAACATAAGGCTTGGCAAAGCAGACAACTTGTGTTCAAAAATGACATTATTTCATCAAATTTGAACTTCTGAAACTTCAGAGCACCTCCTATTTCAAGAATTTTGACCAAAATGACATTTTCTTTGTTTTAATTAATTTTTTCTGTACGAAATTTAAGGCACATTATGGTAACTCCAAAATTATAACATTTAGTCCCTTATATCTCCAAAACTGGCAGAGATAGGTCCATAGTTACTATTGAAGTTGAATAGGAAGTCATATACTAGCAATCTAAATGTGACCTTAAAATTGACCTTTGACCTACTTTACACCATGAACTGAATTTTGCTTCCCTTTTATCTCCAAAACTGGCAGAGATAGGTCCATAGTTACTATTGAACTTGAATAGGAAGTCATATACTGGCATTATAAATGTGACCTTAAAATTGACCTTTGACCTACTTTTCACCATAAACTGAACTTTGCAAAATTTGCTTCCCTTTTATCTCCAAAACTGGCAGAGATAGGTCCATAGTTACTATTGAACTTGAATAGGAAGTCATATACTGGCAATCTAAATGTGACCTTAAAATTGACCTTTGACCTACTTTACACCATGAACTGAATTTTGCAAATTTTGCTTTCCTTTTATCTCCAAAACTGGCAGAGATAGGTCCATAGTTACTATTGAAGTTGAATAGGAAGTCATATACTGGCAATCTAAATGTGACCTTGAAATTGACCTTTGACCTACTTTTCACCATGAACTGAACTTTGCAAATTTTGCTTTCCTTTTATCTCCAAAACTGGCAGAGATAGGTCCATAGTTACTATTGAACTTGAAAAGGAAGTCATATACTAGCAATCTAAATGTGACCTTAAAATTGACCTTTGACCTACTTTACACCATGAACTGAATTTTGCTTCCCTTTTATCTCCAAAACTGGCAGAGATAGGTCCATAGTTACTATTGAACTTGAATAGGAAGTCATATACTGGCAATCTAAATGTGACCTTGAAATTGACCTTTGACCTACTTTTCACCATGAACTGAACTTTGCAAATTTTGCTTTCCTTTTATCTCCAAAACTGGCAGAGATAGGTCCATAGTTACTATTGAACTTGAATAGGAAGTCATATACTTGCAATCTAAATGTGACCTTAAAATTGACCTTTGACCTACTTTTCACCATAAACTGAACTTTGCAAATTTTGCTTCCCTTTTATCTCCAAAACTGGCAGAGATAGGTCCATAGTTACTATTGAACTTGAATAGAAAGTCATATACTGGCAATCTAAATGTGACCTTGAAATTGACCTTTGACCTACTTTTTATCATGAACTGAACTCTGCTAATTTCTTTCTCTTTTAACTTCAAACTTGACAGAGATAGGTCCATAGTTACTCTTGAACTTGAATAGGAAGTCATATACTGGAAATTTACTGTGACCTTGAAATTGACCCTTGACCTACCTTACGAAGAACTTAAATTTGATTGTACCATATATATTTTTTGCAATAGTTTAAAAATTCTTGTTGATTGCATTTTTACAGCTTGTCAAGCACAAAACTGGTGGCTGTGTCCCTTATTTTGTGTATGTGGGGGTCTATACGAATGCGCTTGCTCCAGCTGGTGGTACAATATTCGGAGGCGGTATCGCCTCTCTGATCCTCTAGTTGGATCTGGGTCTTGTTGAAGGGAAAAAAAACAGTCGATCACACCTTTAGGACATTTTGCATAGTTGCCACTTTCTTTTTTTTCTTTTTTTTTTTCAACTCTCCAAATCAGAGAGCTAGCATGAAATTGTTTTCAGTATTTTTTTGGTAGTCTGAAAAATTAGTATTTATTTATTGTTTTGCAGGTTATAAATATACATGACAGTAATGATGATTACAATAAATTTATGTGAAATAATATTTTTTATGCACAAAGAATTAATTGATACCTAAGAAGAAGTACTCAAAACATTGGTGATACATTTGTGTTATTTAACTTTAAAGTTTGCAAATCACAGGAATGAGAGATTATAGATTTTTACCAAGTGTTCTGAAGTGCTTTGAACTCCCATGATTCATTCCTCAGAAATTGCCTAACTACAGCTGCTACTACCCCAGAAAACAGACGAGATGAATCTGTCTCTTCCCTCCATTGATCTTCCTGGTTTTGTTCTCCAGACACCGTTTTCACACAAAATAATTTTGGACTGCCAATTGGTCTAAATTTTTAGATCAAAATATTGATATTAAAGTTTAGACCAATGTTCAAGTTAATGATTTTTTGTGAAACCTGCCCCATTTTGTGATGGTTTATTGGCTTATACTTCTACCCATAGCAACAGACTCTCCAGAGATTTTATATTCCATTAGTCCTAAACAAAAAAAAAAAAAAAAAAAAGAGAATAAGAATAAATAACAATAAAAAGGGAATACAATAACAGTTGTCTTGAGCAAATAACCTTGGCAACCAATTGTATTATCACCAGCGCTACTAATGAGGCATAACTCCTGTACTTTTCAGTCATAAAAATAGATGCCTAATCTCTGGGCACATACAGCAGCAAAATGTTACCACCAATTGGGACGCTAATGACGCCTAATGAGAGTGGTGAAAGCTCTCCAGTCTGTGTGCTACGCTTGGTCTGAAATCTGGTTCAATATTATAAGAAAACTTGTGGGATGGAGGGATGGAGTAATAGAAAATGAATGAATGAACAAATGAACAGTAGGTCAGTTTAAGAGCCCAGGGGTCATACTGACAGGAGAGAGAGAGAGAGGGGGGGGGGAGTACTGAAAGGTGGTTTGAGCTCACAGCTGCTAATCATATTCAAAATATGATTTGTCTGTTGTTTTGGTGTGTGAAGTTGTTGTTCAGCCCTGATATAAACCAAGCTGTAAAATACTGGTGCTATACAAGGTAAAGAAAATGATTTATTGGTGTCCATCGCCTGGTTATTTTGGAGCCTTTCTTAGAAGAGGAAGGAATCATTTTACAGAGCCCAGGGTTCCCGTTTTTGCTAAATTGTCTTGTTTGTGCTCTGCAGGATCTTATTTTGTGCTGTAATATGAACATTTTTGTGTGGAAATACACAGAATTGAAAGAGCAAATATGTTCACGTATGTGCATATGCATATGCCTGCACACCAGTTATGTTAATTTGTAGTCAGCATTTGTATGATCTTAGTTAGTTAGAATTCACATTCACACACATTTTGTTGCCAAAGGAAAGGAAAACTTTTAGCAAAATTGTTTTATTTGATCTTTATAGACATAGCTTTATCAATAATGCCTGAAATATTATACTTTATGGAAAAATTCTAAAAAAAAATGAGTTGGATTCATGTTAAAACTGAAAATGGAAAAGGAAAATATTCCAATTACAAGTAGTAAACTGTCTTTTTTTGGTTATGAAATAATAATAATAGAAAAAGATGTTTGAAATTCGTGAATAATTGTCATATTAAGTCATTAGCACCGACATAGACTTGGGTCAAGTCTGGTAGTCTGCGGTGCTCATCTTTATTTTCAAGATTCTAGTCCATCATCGTCATTTTAGAGCGCATTCTGAATGTACCCTTGGAGATGTTCGAGAGAGTTGTACCGAGTGCCACAGCTGGGGCTATTTAACTGATCGATTGCCCATGATATGAATTGACAAGATGATGTAGTTATGGCAGGTTGAGCTTCTGGGCGCCCAGTACAGTTAGGTGCTCTTATCAACATTCCTATTTTCATGAGAGCAGAGTGGGCGAGGAAGAGTCAGAAATTTGGTTAACTTGTTCCTGTTCAATATACTAAAATGCTACTGCTGTATATATGTACACACACACACACAATATATATATATATATATATATATATATATATATATATATATATATATATATATATATATATATTATCAGTAAAGATTTAATATTGATATATATATTATCAGTAAAGATTTAAAATATGCAAAATGTTTCTTTTATCACTGGAAATATTTTTACTACACATATTATTCTAGCAAATTTTCCAATTTCCTTTAAGTTGAAGATTTTGTCGCGCGTAGAGAGGTGAACTGGGTACATTTAAATTACGGCACCATAGGTACGTTTTTCCAGATTCATTCACATGATAAAATTGCAAAAAGAAAAAAAAGATTGTTTTGAAATGGGCTGAGGTTGGCTGGGTGTCATCAAAACATTATGGTAATAAGCATGTTTTTTGAAGATTTGAGGCAGTGATAAGAGATGATAGCAGGTGATGTGACCGTTAGAATGTCATTCAGTACTGGGCGGCAATGTTGGAAAGAAATATGAAAAAACAACTAGTTTTAAGATAAGAGAATTTGCGTACTTTGAAAAAAGTAACAGCAGCAATAGGTATATATACAGACTATTTTTTGGGCAGAATCATATAATTCCTAGGTTTTTTATTTAGGTCTGATAAGTCCTGAGATTTGTCTAGATAAAGTGTTTGGTTCCAAGATTTTTATGCAGAGAGATGTTTGTATTACCCAGGCTCATGTCTGTATATATGTTAATGACTTTTTTCTCCTGTTTTGAATAAGATTACATCATGAAAAGATCTATTTATATATACACATTAGAAAAGAGTAAACAAGACAAACATCTGGAAAATACATAATTGAATGTAGGGGATGGGAAAATTGGAGAAATAATAATGATAATAATAACAACAAAAACAACAACAATAGCAATAGTAATGATCTTATTGGTTCTGGTGCATTTTACATAAAGGCTATGATCTAATAAAAATATACATTACACTAATGACATACGAATGAAGACCTTTACAGGATGTATTTTATTGAGCACTCCACATTTCTATTTTGTATTTTTCCAAGAAGACTTTGAAGTTTGAGGGTTATTTTTTCTATTTAAAGCAAATGTGAAAATATTTATCAATTCGGGGAATGTCATCATCAAACTTCCTGTAGAGTAAAAGTGAAAGTGAAAAGTCTAAAAACTGTTTAAATGTTGTTTGATTAGAGATCAAAGGATGAGCTTAATGAGTATAAGATAAGGAAATGCATCAAAATTATGTTGCAATTTTTTAAGCTGGAAAAAATCATGAAAAAAATGAGCTTATTACAGCAAAGTCAGTCAGTTTATATCTCTCATTCAGGGCAGATAGTGCTAGGCATGTGTGTCAGCTCAGGAAGTTTTTGACTTTTGCCAGAAATGATTTGTTTTCAGACACAAAAAAAAGATTAAATTTTCTCTTAGATGTCTCGTTACCAGTGGGCTAATTATTTTATTGCAGTTATCATTCTTTATTATTAAAATCTGTTTAGTTGTTGAATAATGAAAGCTTATTGGCTGAATATCTGTTATTTCTATGCAACAAAGAGACTAGACAAAATAAATAGAAAAATGAATAATGCATGAATCAAGATGACATTAATCCATATCACTTATTATGCGCAAAACAATATCCTGTTTCTCACAAAAAAAGTCTCTGTGGTTTACGAACATCAGCTGATCAGAAAGTGCTTGACCAGCCAAAAAAGTCCTTGACCGGAAGATGCCAACTGTCACCTAGCTGTCATTCAAACTCTCGTTTGATGTCATTTATAATTAAGGGCCTCCGGGCTGCTACTCTACCTGCGTACTGTGACAGATGCCATATAAAACCATGTAATATGCATATAAATATGTATACGTGTACTAGGGCCTATATGTGTTGAAAGTTATTGATTTAAGGGTGGGTTTACAGTTGATGGGCTATTGTAAGGAGAGAATGAGAGGGGGAATGGAATTTTTTTACTCTTGTGTCAAACTTGTCTGAGAAAGACCCTTGACTTAATACACTATTGCATCTGATCATGTTAGATACAGAAAAACAAATGACCACATTGCTCAAATTACCTCTTATGAAATTACTCGCGTGATATGAAGATTATAAGACATATTATTTTCAGACTTTTAGAGACCTTCCCGTGATCCATATCCATTTCCATATTGATTTTCCAACAAAAAGAATAAAAAATTGGTCCATACAGATCACAAATTACCATAATTATAATATCCATGGAATCTCTTTGTCAGGTGCTTCGGATAGAATTTCAATGAAGTGTTACACAATTTATTGATTTTGAGCCAAAAGAAAAGATTGAATGATGAAAAGGTCTTCTCTAACAATGTGAATATCCATGGGATTTCCTGATTTAAGGAGATTTTCTTCTGATCCAATCACATGTGCAAGATTATCATAAATTAGGTCATCAATTCATTCAGTTAAGTCCAATAATATTGACAGTGGCCCTGACGTGGATTAATATGATGCCTGCATTGCCACTGGAGGGCAGCACTGTAGGGCTGTGCGCTGTTTTTAGCCAGGAAGTGGTATTAAGGCGACTCACAGCTGCGGTGAGGTCAGAATACAGACAGTCAGCCGAGCAGAGTGGGAGTATTGAATACAGTCTTAAAATAGAAAAAAAAGATATTTCATTTTCAAACAGGATTTTTACATAGCAAGTAGGGGAAGGATACTTGAGACAAGAAATTTACCTGAGGAGAGAGATTTTTGTCTGAAAGGCACATTATTGAAGTGTGGAAAAAAAGTACATTCTTAGCTGAATATTAGGAGTGCGTGGTTATTGATTTTTCATTGTTAATTTGGAGTGGAAAAATACAGCACAAGACAAGAGCGAGAAAACATAACCAGCCATTAAAAAGGGATCACCTCGTCCGTTACTTAGTGTCTTCATTTGTTAGCTTAAACTGCCTGGAAGTAAGACAAGTTGACTTTGTTGCGTTTTTGATGTCTGAGTGCAGTATCGTGAACTGGGTGCATTCTCACACCTTGGGAGCTGGGTTGCGTAACACAAAGACGAGCGCTGCGCGAGTTATGACAGAGGTGATGAACAGGGGGCGTGCGTGTTCGTACGAATCCATCCTTTTGAGGGATCTGGTAAGATTTTTTCTTTGTTTTCTGTTCTATGAGGAAGAAATCTCTATATATGGACTTAATGTTATTTATTTTTTCTTTATATTTATATTTATTGATTTTGGTTGCATAAGTTTCTGATTTCTTACTGAAAATTTGATACCATAGTGTATATATGTGTACATGGATTTTTTCACACTTGTTTGTGCGTGCATGTATGTGCACTGTAGCCTCATTACTCAGAAAGTAACCGAATTTTTTGCATGCCTCTGTGGTAGGACATTCCTCGGAGCACTATCTGGAATGTGTGCACTATAAATAGTGAATTTATGCAGGTAATTGAATTATTGGGTCTTGCTACTGAATTGAAAGCCTTCGCAACTCATCATTGTTGTAGTTTGATTACGCTGAGTATGTGGAATTTTCCTTGGATTTAATGTGGGCGATTTAGTTCTTTGATTTTGTCCTTGACCTACATGATTGTTCATTGATATTATATTGATTTAAAAGTAAGAGCACTTTATGCACTAGATGTATTCATTTGACTTATTGTGAAAAAAATTATCAAGAACTGCAGCAAAAAAAAGAAAAAAAAGAAAAGTGAGTGATTCTCTATTCATTTTAAGTTTGAATGAATTCAAAATCCCAATTGGTTCAGGAAGATTTTTGTCATTTCAAATATCATCCCAAAAAGTAGAAGCAAGAACGTAGTTTGCAGCCATCTAAGCTATAAGCTTCTAGTGTTTAAATAGGTGCCTGGCAACACAGTGACAAACACCATTCCCTTGTTAAGAATTAGAACGATGTAAAAGGTCATAGCATTGGCTGAATTAGTGGCTTTCTAATGTGTTAATAATGTTTTTCATTAAAACTTCTCTCTCCTCACTTTTCACAGCAAGTACGTCATTAGTGTGTCGTGGTTTGTCAGAAAGTTATTGCATCCAAGTGTCCAATTAGAGATCCAAGATCTGTCGATCATGTCTGGGCACAAAGCAAAACAGATCTTTGGGAAAAAAAATCCCTTTTCTTCCCAGAAACAACACATAGTGTGCCAAGCATTGATATTATGGTCAATACCCTGACAGCTAAAAAAGGAACATTCACCACCTCAAGGGGGTAAAAGTGTCTTTAGAAAGGGAGATGATGAAATTTGCTGTTCATAGATGACTGATTCTTATTATGGTTAATCAACCTCAATCGAATTAGAGTAATTTGAGAAAAGGAGATAAGTTGGTGTAGGGCCAGAGTGTGTGTGTGTGTGTGTGTGTGTTTGCTTGCATGTGTGTGCGCATGCATGTGCATGTTACCAAAGTTAACATGAGATTGCTCTGGACATTGCAATTATTCAGGGCTTCAAGTGAATAGATTTTATATTACTTGTGCAGAATGAAATTGAGATCTCACAGTTTGAAGTCCTACTCATTATGCATACAGATGTTTACCAGTTCAGTCCATGATTGAATGCATTATATTGTATAGGAGTATGTAAGCGATCCGAGGAATAACTAATAGAACTGTGGGTTGAGATTCTATTATATCTCTGCCCAGGAAAAAGTTCCAATTTCCTTCAGCATTCTCAAATCCCCTTGTAAGTGAAATTAAAAGCGTCATCTATTGTTCCCAGTAGCTTACTTTATTGAGAAAAAAAACTATGAACAATGACTTTCACTGCCTGGACTAAGGGAACAGTTATTAAATTGAACTGCTCAGAGCAGGGCATCATTACCCTGAGTTTTGAAGTTTTTCCCATGACTTATACAGGGTGACTAGGTAGTGGACAGTCATTATCAGTGCTCTGATTCTCAGGGTAGGTCACTCTGTGGCATTATCTGGACCAGAGTCCCAATGAAATGTGACAAATTGGTGAATATTATTGAACAGATACAGTAGTATTGATCAGCAGTATGATTCATATCCTCCTCGTTAGGTTTGAAGCTAAATAATCAGATTAGGTGTTATGTTTTTCGGTCCCAAATTGAATTGTATTTTATGATTGAGTGGCTACTGCGTAGTTGGAATTTATGAAATGATTTCAAATGTCAGGACATTGACGTTTGCTCTCTGGTAAGTAGATACTGTCTTAGAAATGTTTCTTAGACGTCAATGAATGGTATTTTCTCTTGGAAACGTTCCATGGAAGATAATTTTATTTGTACACAGCTAATTTTATTTGTCCATAAGTTGAAACAGAAAGCTACAGTGAAGGCAACAAACCACTTAAATGATTTATGCTTTTGTCATAGGTAAACAATGCTTCTGTGTAAATCATTTTTGTTCTCCCTTGCAGAAAAAAAATTGTTTGATTACTGCATATTCCTACTCAATTGGAAAATGTTTTAAATTAAGTTTACGTCTCCCTCCTGGAAAAAAAACTGCAGTCGTGAGATGTGCCTCATGATTAATTAACTCCTCACAAGTTACCAGCTGTCAGTCTTAGCAAGCTGCCTTATTTTACAGGAAAGAAAATATTTGAATGATTTCATTAACTCCTGTCTAGCTTCACTCAGAAAAGATTACGTAATTGATTAATCCCCAAAGCAGTGATAAATTGGTGAAGCGAAAAGATGAAAAAAAGGTTTATTCAGATTTTCATATAATGTCAGAAGCATTTGCCTAACAAAAATGACGCAAATACTATAAGAAGCTTAAGGCTAACATGTACACTCTCTCCCCTCCTTTTTGTCACATATCAGCCTCGCCCAAATTACCAATACATCAGGCGTGAGTCAGTTTATTGTTTGCCACACACATCTTTTGTCCTCTGTTGGTCAGGGTTGGGGTCACTGTCCTCGTCCTCTGTGGTCACTTGGGAACTGGACGCAAAGGAAACGGAATTGAATCATGCTGTCTGTTGGAATTAGTAAGAAGGGAAAGGGAAAATCCTGATTTTTGACTTTTATTAATGTTTATTTTTTCGGTTTATTACTTTAAAGTGCATGTGAAGAGCAATGTCAAGAACTGTCTGCCAAACAAAAATATTTTTGTGTTTTTTGTCAGTGTTGAGGGAGTCGTCTTTCTTTTTGCATGTAGACAGGAAATTTGGGCTGCGGAGTGATTCAGAAATAGATCAGATAGAGTAGGAGGTTTTGGTGAAAACGGATCTTGTTGAGATTATAAAGGTTATTTTACTTAGCACATCATGTTTGCGTATCTGGAGGGGAAATAAGTGTTTTGGCCAAATGTTCAGTAACTGGAGTTTAGAGTCTTATAAAAAAACTCAAAGGTGCTTAATTTTTGCATTGCTTTTATGTTGTATTTATGGAAGGTTGTTTTCAAGTTTTTATTATCATCCTTGCAAGCAGGTGGAAGAGCATCATAGTGATTGAATTTTGATCCTGTACGGAATGTTTAGCTTCCTCCTGTCAACTAAGAATTGTTATAACCCCTAACTGATCCTATATCCTCTTTTTTGGTCAGAAGTTGTATACCTGTGCTAAAAATAAAAAAGGAAATTTGGGGTTTGTGGTTTAATTTATTCTGTTTGAGCAGCAAGGGGAAGAAGATCAGGATAAGTTGACTTATAAATGTGATTGATTAGAATTAAATGACGCTTGACACATAGCTGCTATTTGTTATCCGAGCAAATCTGGACCAGTTTTTAAAGAAAGTTTTTGTTTGAGATCTCAAAAGTCACCTCCGTTTTCCTTCAGTTCAAACCAGCCCCCAGTTTAGCCTTGGTTATTTTGACACGAGGACAAATGGTTTTTGATTTTCAGTTATTTTTTCACCAGGGTTATTTGTTTACTGTTACTTAAGCTTAGAGTATGTCAGGTTATTTTGAACATCTAAGGATTAAAGTGCCTGACAAGAAAAACAATAATAAAGGATGCCCCCTGTACTATTAGGAAACTGATATGACCATTGTCAACAAAGCATAAATTGATGCTGTAGTTTATGTACTCATAAACCGGTTCCTGCTGTATTCTCCTGCCTGTATAATATTGTCAAGGTGAAAAACATTACACTTGAAGGACAGCTAGAAGAAAATGTTTTGTTTGTTTTCAGCTTCATGAGGTGAAAGATATTGATCTTGGAAGAGAGTAATGAAAAATTTGGAGAAAGGCAATTTGTTTATCTTTAAGTTTAAGTTTGCAAAAAGAGATCGTGTTTTAAGCTTGCAGAGATTCCAGTCAAAAGTCAGAATAATAAGATTACTGTTGATATCCTTCTGGTTCATGTGTCAAGAGAGGCATAGAAAGCACGGGGTACTGGGTATAAATTGTCGAGGGGCTTGTCCTTGGCCCCTGGGAACCATAGCTGTCAACCTACCAGGCGTTAAAATGAAATGTATAAGGTCTTTCCACTCCTGGCGAACTCATAAGTGATACATTGTTGACGCATTCTGTGCCTCGTTAGCAGCTGTCAGCTAGTAAAGTGAAAAAAGAAAACGGATCATGATGTTGCTTAATCTGCTTACATTTATCCATCATTCACCAAGGGAGTGCATTCAAAAACTGTCAGAAGAAAATAAAAATGATTTTTTCATTTTATCTTCTCAGTCCCCCCCCCCCCCCCCCCCACCACCACCACTTATACTGTGCCCACTTGTTGTATGATATGTTACTTTTTTGTACTTGCAGTGAAAATTAACTAGACTTTGTCTGTGCATGTTGATGGCTGTGGGCCACAGATCTCAGGTGTAGACTTTTTTCCTTTGTCTAAAAGTCTCTTGGAACAGTTCTCAAACTTGTTAGGTTGTAGCCATGAGGATGCTTCTAGGTAAAAATTAATTTTGAAAAAATTTCATCTGCCTTATTTGGAGCATAATTTTTGCCCTGAGAAATGTCTGAAGCAAAGATTTTATACTGATTTTCTTTTTCTAGACAAAGTATGTGTCATTCTGAGTCATCAAAAGCAAAGGATGCATTGTATCGGAGGTGTGGCATTTATGATGCAACTACCCAAGAGAGAATAAAATGGAAAATAATCAGATTATTGGAATTTAGCAATCCGTATTTGTGCAGCTTTTGGCTGAAAAAATCAATGTTTATGACAGTATAATGAACCCTTATTGTGTGAATTCTGTGTGTTCTTATTTAGAGTAATAAGGTTGATTGCCCATGGGTTTAATACAAACATGGGTTGCTATGGTATACAATGTCTAACACAATGATAAAAATGTTTCTCCATGGTTTGTTTTCATGCCATTTGCCAAAACATGATATAATACGGTGAATTGTTTTTAATTACGATGTTTTACACCTTTATTAGACGACTGCCTGCAAGTTTAGGAAATCTCACTTTATCAAGGCCTTCTTTGCTTGCTTCATCTTTTTTGTGCAAAGTGTATATCGAGGAGCCAGACACTGTTTTTATAATTGTATAAACATCATGATACAACTGCCTGTAAAGTCGGGTAATATATCACTTCATTAAGCTGAATTCAGACATCATAAGACCAGTGAGTTTTGACGTTTGGCTGATATAGCGGGTATATTTCCATAATACCAGCAGTGAAATTAGTATTTAATTTCCATTTTAGAAAACGACAGAATGCTGCGGGTATTTTATGAAACACATAAGGGCATTCATGGATTTACTCAGTAAACAAGAAAGCCGCTTATAAAGAGATACGTTAAAGGAGTCAATTGAATAGATTTATTTTAAAGAATTTGAGAAACCTGCAGTTGTCAATGGCACATGCTTCAATAAAAGACTATTTTCAAAATGTTCCCATCATTCAACTGCATATGGCAAGAAAAAAGGGAAGCAGCAGTATTGCATCATGGCTTCAATTATACTACATTTCATGGCAAAGAGGGTTGTAGTTTTCATCTCGTACGGCACGCCAGACATTCAGGGAGCACTCATTAGAAAATGTCATTTTCACGTTACCTTGGCTTGTGGAACAGGTTTTTTTGGGTGGGACCCAGAAAATAAAGTAAACACTGCGGCAGTTATCGCCTACCTTTATACGCAATAGCACTATAGATAACATAACGATCTTTAAGGTTAGGTAGGCAAGGTGACCTTGGGGGGATGGGAGGGGGGGGGGTTAGAGGAAGGGATTGAGTGGTCTTTCTATAGGGATCATTGGCAAATTCAAGATTTTTGTGTTTTGTTTTAGCCTAAGCCAAATGCAGACATCTTCTTCACCAGAATTGCTGTTTTATTGAATTTACACAACAGTGGTTAATGAAAAAAATATTTGAAAAAAAAAAAGCATTACCTGAGCAGGTGTGTTTGTTATGTTGCAATGATGGAACTCCTCTATTGTGGTTTTATCCCGGTATGTTTATTTTAAAAAAGCATGCAAGGCATGCACATTGAGACAGATGATCTATTATAGTCATACTATCATATTCCATTAGCTAGAGAAAAAACGTGGTTTATAGAATTAGGTTTAATAGTACATGTGGTGTATTACAGGTAACTTGTTTGACACATTGGAGATCTCTCATGTTGATCACGTACACATGTTTTAGAAAGACAGGTGGTAGGAAGACCTAAGAAAAGTGTATTTTCAGGTTCTTTTGTTTACTCCCTTAGGTATCTTAGTGGAGATATGCAGTCCTGAGGGGCTGATGGGGAAAGGCATGTACTTTAAATGGAATTTTTTAGTCAAAGCTGGGCTCATTCAAGTATACATTTTGTATCAGCTAGATAACCAAAAATATCTCAACTAAAACTTGATTTCTGTATCCAAAAATTATCTCTGGGTTTGGGAAGTATTTTATATGCTTGTAGGAATAAACATGTTAGTTAACATGAAGATGGGTTCCTACATATAGTAGCTAGTTATTCAGTTAAACCTTAATCTTGCTTCAGGCTGCAAGGTGCTGCGGAAGCTTAAACAGAAAGGTTTTCAAAATATGATACCACACCTTTGCCAAATCTGATAAGAAAACTCCAACCTTGGCTCATTGGTAACTAATTGAGAAATGGCACATGAATCAGACCAAGTGATGCTCAGGTCTTAGACACTTATTTTCTTTCCTACTCCTTAGCATCAAATTTGGCATCACTTTTTAACAAGTTTTTTCAGGGTGCATTAAGAACAAGTTGATCCATGGACTAACAGATCTGCCGAACAAATATGGCTGACCCACTTGAAAGCTTGTCGCATTATCCCCTCATAGACACTGAAAAGAGTCTCAGCGGGGATTACACAGCAAGCTTTTGAGTGGACGGCCATATTTTGGTTGTGAATGCGACCTTAGCGAAAAAAAGTTAAATAAGAGCATTTCTAGAGATAACTTTGTTTGCTACTGCAGGCGTCAGATTTTGCAAGACCTTTAACATAAGATCTTTTTTAAGGGAGAAAGGTTGGAAGAAACCATGCTTGGAAATTATTTCCTTGCTACTGCAAGCGTCAAATCTATCATGACTTTTAGCATTAAGGCATTTCAAAGAAAAAGGCAACCATTGTACACGCTTCTCCTACCCTTAAACATTCCTACCTATTTTGTTCATTAATCCAAGCATCAAATTTAGAAAAACTTGCCAGCTGAAAACTGTTTAGGGGTAAGAGAGGTTGCAGAAAAACATGTTTCTCACTACACAGAAACACATGTATCTTCAAGAAACCAACTGCAGTGGAGATAAACAGGAAAGAACGCTAAATATCACCCGGCAATGGGACATGTGTCCTAGACACTTGTGTTCTTTCTGTTTAAGGGCAAAATAAATGTAAAAATAAAAACCACTCTCAAGGCTGTCTTATTATCAGTTGAATCAGGGTGACCCTGTTTGGGATGAATTTCCATGCATAATTTGTTAGCTATTTTTGTGAAAGGAAGTATTCAGGGATTGAAGTATTTGTGTAGAACTCCAGTGAAGAAATCAGTTGGTAGTCAGTTGTACATATTATATGATAAATGTTTTCTTCAAGTTGTGTACCAGTGCACTGAGAATCAAAACATACTTAATTCCTTTGTTAGTTCAGTGCTCTGGTTGCTCTCTTTCTAGGCTTGCAAAAAACACATTTAGATGTTGAATATTTATTGTAGAACTCAGTACAGAAGTGAATTGTTTTCAACCCTTTACTTCCTGATTTTCTTTCCAGCTGTTTATCTGTTCTTAGAGCTGTAATGTGTCTAATCTGAGCACCAAAATGTGTGTTAATGAGTACCGTATTCAGACATGAGCTTCTTCCACAAAATCTCGGGAAATTCTGTAATTTTATGTTCTCATAAGACCCCAAGAATCATCAAGAACACAATATGATTGGATAACAAAAATGTTTGTTGGTTAAAAAAAAACATGTCCATGTCTTTATATTAAGATATAACAAATACTTTGAAATGTGAATAAAGCTCGAATACTTTGAAATATGAATAAAGCTGATGGCAGTATTCTTTCTCTCTTTACAGGACCTGGTGAAGAGTCACCTGATGTTCGCGGTGCGCGAGGAGGTCGACGTCCTGAAGGAGCAGATCAAGGAGTTGCTGGAGAAAAACCAGCAGCTGGAGCAAGAGAACAATGTCCTGAAGGCAGCCGCGCCACCAGAGGTCCTACAGAAACTGTCATCACAGACACAGACGCAGACACAGCCGCCTACGTCATCATCATAGCCCCGCCATCGTTGCAGCCAGAGTTGCTGTTAATGCCGCCATTATGGGCAGCTTCATCAAGTTTTGCTATGCTCACAGTTGCCATTTTTATCATTATTCTAAGTCATCGCAGCAGTTACATGAGATATACAGAAGGTTGCAGAATTTCTGTGGAGTATGACTGCAGATTATTGGATTATTCTTGGTAGAAAGTATGAGAATGGATGTAGATTTTCTTTGACCTTTGATCAAAGGAGAGAACATTTGATATGGGTCTGAATGGTAATTGGGAAGCCGAGGTACAGTTTGCCATCAGACTTGGTTCTTGGACTTGGAATGCAAAAACTGTATTTCCTAAGAAGAGAGGGCAGATGGATATGAAAGTTTTGAGAATACTCAACTATGTCACACCTTAAGTTAGTCAGGACCGTGGTTGGAGCACCAGCTCCTTGAACCTCTTTTTATAAAGAGAGTGGATAGTTCTCCAGATGGAAAGGTTCTAATGATGTAAGAAGCTAGAAAGTTTATATGGCAAAAAAAAAAAAAACACTTACTATTGCCATGTGTGTGCCACTGACAGTGTCTTGGATGGCTATGCTCTTTTTAAAGAACATAGGAAGCGTTGGTTCACATGGTCATGATGTTACCATGGTTACCACTGCTATGGAAACCAGTTGCTGTGGTGACAATTTTCTGCTACTGTTATAAACATTTTACGCATGCTTCTATTCATGGCCATTTACTGCATCATCATCCTTCATTGTAACATATATACATATAGCTGTACATCTGTGACTGTGAACATGAACTATACGAGATACAATGGACGACTTTGGGGCACAGAACCCCGTGATTTTGCTCAAAGCATTACGTGACAGAAAAAAGGGGAGACTATAAAAGGTGCAGATAGCTTGGTGAGCGGAGTTGGGATGAATATCATATTGTATAATTGCTTATCCAGGTATCCGTGGATAGATGGCAACTCCAGGTATCCATGCACGGATTGCCCTACCAGGTATCCATGGATACTTTCCCACTCCAGGTAGTCTTGGATGGATAGCTACTTCGGATATCCATTGGTGGATTGGACTTCACTTACAAAATGTAGAAGACCAGTAATTTTCAGCCTGGACAAATAAACATTTTGAATGCGAATGTATTACTGAACTTGGGAGTTATTGAGTTCTCCATGGAATGCTCCAGAGTTTAAAAATGAGAAAGCAAAGCATGTGATGCAGGGACTGCACCTGTGAATTCAAATACCTAGCTCACCTAAGTCCCTCCTATTGAATTCCCATACAGGGCATCCATCTATTAAGATTATGTATATAATGAGGCTGAATGAAAACTTTTACAAGAAAAAATACTTTGATCTTATGAAGATTCATGGGGCATTATTTTATAAGTGATATATGTAGATTAGGGGAAACGTGAATGATATTATGAGCAAGAGTTTTGCAGGCTGATTTCCCCTGCCTGGGTTATAAAACCATTGGTATGTTTTATAGTTACTTTAATTATTGAGCTTTGATTTGGTTCTGTCTTGAATCTTCAATAGGGGCACATTTCATTTCCTCCATATTTGTACCTACTTATACAACTACTTGCAGATCAACCCCATGTGTTTAGATGATATTAACTAGTAGAATAAAATGTTGCCATCCTCTGTGCTAAATTGATGCCATCGGGTCAGTATTAGGGAGCCGTCCCCTCAAAGAAGAGGTGATGACAAAATTTTTATGTGCAATTTATTTTCTATTATGATTCATGTATTGAAATGAGGGGAAAATTATCTAATAAGTACCTATTGCATGTGCAGTTTTCATATTGTCACTCAACCTTAGATGAAGGTCAAGGTCAGATAATATCAAGGTCAGATAATGACCTTGATAAAGACCATTGATCTTTGTAGTATCAGATAGGGATGTTAGACATTATTAGTTATTGCACCTTATGATATGTCACAACATTACCAATAAAAATTTCCTGTAACAATTAATATAAAACGGTTCAGACTAGTCAGTCATATGAAGGATATATTTTAAAAAGCATCACACTCACAGTGATCTGCAATAACATATCACATACAATTATTTAGTGGTGGTATTTTAGCAAAATGATGAGCAAAACGATACAAAGAGGAAAAGTTCTCCATGCCACAATTTTATGTTGAGTATCTCTTAATGTAAAAAAAAAAACAATTCAAAGTTCAAGGTCGGGTGTAAGATCAAGGCATGTTATAAGTTCAGAATAGCACTTAACTTATGTAATAGCACAAGAAAATTTCTCTTATGATCAAAACATCTGTTTTATTGCCTTTTAAGAAACCTAATAAATCAGTCAACTTCATCAGACATTGACCTTGGCATATCCTTGACCTTAATCCAATTAGGATGGTTAGTTAAGCAGCTATAACATTGTGGTCCAAGGACCAGTATATTTCAAATGGTGCTTTGCAGTCAGTTTCAGTTAGTTGTAGCAGGCAGCATGGAAGTAAAGATTGGGTTAGCATTTGAAATGTTGGAGAATGTGTTAGGTGTGTATCCAACACAATCCCTCTCCTGACGTATGAGGAAAGTATATTTGCCCACATGTGCCTGTATGAAACTGACTGCAGTTATATCCAATTTCAATATTAACAATGTATAAGCCAAATATGTAGAGTTTTGCATATTGTATTAATAGGCAAGAAAATAATGTGATTTTGTAATGCATAATATGATATGCTAGGCATGAAGGCAAGTGAGGAGCAGCTGCTTGTTGTACAATGCTGCTTGTGGCTTGGATTATGTGATGGTTTTTCACAGCGTCCTAGTTAGGATGAATTGAATTTGAGTTTTTTACGAGAACGGTAGATTTATATAGGTAAGATGAGGTATGATGTGGTGATCTTTCTTGACTATTTGGAGAGCGATTTAGTTGTTCTTCGGTCGCTAACCGCACAGGGGCCTCAATTTGGTACAAGCACTATCCTGCATCATAGGTCTGTGGTACTTCTTAAAAGAGGTTCATGTGCGGAAAATTCCATATATGCTCTGTAGGCTTATTTTCTGATGACTTTCAATATAATTTTATTCTTTGTTGCTAAGATACAGTGTATATCTTATCCATGCCCTGGCCAGAAGAGATGGCCTAGCCTTGAACATGTATATTTAATAGCGGGGCCTGTCAGAGAGATCAATGTAGATATGTATATTAAGATTAAGTAATCCGTTTCCCCTCGATCGAGTTCTATAAACAAGTGAACTCGGGGGGGAATTTGCTCATCGTTGTCATTATTATTCTCATCATGCCCTCTCCCAAAGGTCTTCATTTTTACTAAGCCCCACATATGGATATGTTATATGACAGAAACTGTTATGTGATTTGTAAGAAATTACAAATTTGCCTTGAAATAAATTACTTATTAAAAATAGCTTGGTGTTGATTTTTTTTCCTTATTGAAAGAATAAGTAAGCAGCAATGGGTTAACATTTCACATTCAATTTGTTGAGTATTCCTACTTTTACAGATTTTTCTGTTTTATAAAAAGTTCATAAAATATCAGATTTTGTTTGAAATATTTAGAAATGGTAGATAATGCCAGGAGGAATTAACATCTTTATAAGATACAATTATTACTTTTATATCAATTTCCTAATTGTTTTGAATTTTTTCAGAACTAGACTGAGCTAAATAATTTGACCAGAAAATGAATTTATCCAACCTACTAAGTTTCTTTATTAAGAAATTGATGGGAAAGTGCACAAAAAGAGTAAAATTAAAAAGACAGTAACTTAAACAACTGGAATAACTTTATTTCAAGAAATGTTTGGTCCACAAATGAAAAGAAATGTTAACAGTCTTGATCAACATTCAAGATAATTTTACACAACTTTTGAAAACTAATAATTTGAAATACAAACAATTTTGCTCAACATTCAGGATAACTTCAAATTATAATCTTAATAGAAAAATTACAATTTATTATTTTTTTTTTCTACTTGGCAAAATTGGATTATTTGTTGCAAATAATATGATTATATGGGTTCATAATTATGTCCATAAGCAAGTGTAAACAAGAAAACTAAAGCTACATGTACTCCTATGTTACATTTTACAGATTATAATTACAAAACTGATTATAATAATTCAATTAACGAAGCGTCTCCATTAATTTTTTGCTTTTCTATCTAATCAATTTGCTTGGAATGAATTTTTCTTTTCAATCATATATCGGTGGTTGCATAAGCTTTTAAAGTTTGACATACATTTAAGATATGTCACATTTTCAAGAGTAATGATTGACAGTATTGCAAAATTACAAAGTCTCACATTAGTCAATTAATTATCTAGCTACCAACCAATGTTAATCTTTAGTGAATCATTTGTCTAAAGAAATAGTTAAACAAGCTTTTGAGTGGCATAAGAATCTGCAAGAACTTGAGGCATCATATTATCCAGTATAACTGATTTTCATATTCTCCAGTGTAACTGATGGTTATACAAAATTATTATCAGAGTTCAATTAAATCATTGATTTTTCCCCAATCAATGTCCATCTTCAGCAAATCATTTTATCACTCTAATAGTTCCACAAGCTTTCCAGTATGTAATACTCCATGTAAACTAACTTCAGATATGGTGTGTAAATATCAATAATACTGTTAAAGCTAATATTTGATACATGCAGTATAAAAAAAAAAAACTGCCAAATATCTCAAAAAAAAAAAAAAAAAAAAAAAAAAAGAACTAATTTTTAAATCTCTAAATCACTGTAAATCAGTAGCAAATCACTTTTCAATCACATTGTTGCACAAGCAATGTAGTCAATACACATAGAACAAAAACCTGCACCATTGTAGTAATGTATAATACCTTTGATGAGAGATAAAGAACAAGCAGGGCACTAAATCTTACTTGCAAACACAGCCCTTGGGTCCAGAGCACTTCTTGCAGCCAACTGGGCACCCCTGGAAAAATATGATCATTTTCTCAAAATATGTTGACTACAGAGAAAACTGTTAGAAATCAAAAATTGTGAACATATCTTTGTCAATTTAAATAGGGAATTCAAAGGTTTTTTGTTTGTTTTTTTTTTGACATATTTTTTTTCTTTATTTTATCTAGTAGGTCACAATGACCCAATACATTACTCACCTCATCAGTGCAGCAGTTGTCGCTAGTACACTTACAGCACATACAACCCTTGGGTCCAGAGCATGCTTTACAACCTGCTGAACATCCCTGGAAATATAATTTTTCACATTCAAACATGGTTTTATCAAAATATTTGAGCAAAAAAAAAATTAATATTCAATCATTAAAATCATATCAACATAAAAAAGAAACTGGCTAATTCTGTGATAATCTAAAGAAATCGAAGACATGTTTATAATGAACTAACAATTCCATAGGTGGTTATTTTATTATAAATTGATCACTTTAAATATCAATATCACTTACTTCATCAGTACAGCAGTTGTTGCTAGTACACTTACAGCACATACAACCCTTGGGTCCAGAGCATGCTTTGCATCCTGCTGAACATCCCTGGAAATATTTTTTGCACAATTAAGCATGGTTTTATCCAAGATAACGAGCAAAAATGAATAAAAATTCATTAAAATCATATCAGATGTAAATAGAAAGTTACTAATTTGTGAGAATATAATTTTATATAATCAAAGACTGGTTTTACATGAACCAACAATGTCATAAGGGTTTTGTTTTTTATATACGTTAATTACTTTGATTATCATCAATGTTACTCACCTCATCAGTGCAGCAGTCATCGCTAGTACACTTACAGCACATACAACCCTTGGGTCCAGAGCATGATTTACAACCTGCTGAACATCCCTGGAGAAATGGCAAAAGATCCACCATTATTTTGAAAGGGTAGGTGGTAAATTAATTGCAATAATATAACAAAAAACTTTATCCATCACTCTGGTTCTAATGTTTTTTTTTTAATAATGAAACCATAAAAGAAGACAGAGGCAGTCTTTCAAAATTTTCAAGGAGTCATTTTCATTTCTTTCCACTCAAGAAACCGGAAATCATTGATGAACACCAGCAATTTCTACAATCACTCACCTTGTCAGTGCAGCAGTCATCGCTAGTACACTTACAGCACATACAACCCTTGGGTCCAGAGCATGCTTTACAACCTGCTGAACATCCCTGGAAATAAACCAAAAATTTATTTTGAAAAATGGGGAGCCATTAAAAAAATTCAATAAAAAGTAAACTTTCTCAAAAGTTATCATTTTTGGACATTTCTTTTGAAAATAAAAATATAGCATAAGTCAGAGACTGAATCTTTCATAAAAGCTGTTTTTTATTCTTTTTCTTATTATTTACACTCAGAGGGCTTGACATCATTTATAAATGACAACAATTACTAAAATCACTCACCTCATCAGTGCAACAGTTGTCGCTAGTACACTTACAGCACATACAACCCTTGGGTCCAGAGCATGCTTTACAACCTGCTGAGCATCCCTGGAAAATGGCAAAATATCTTTTTTTTTTGTTTGTTTTTTGTTTTTGTTTTTTGTTTTAGAAAATGTGTATAGGCACTAAATAATCCAACAAAAGTGTCTCTGTCAAAAGTGATCATTCTGAACATTTCTTCTGAAAATGAAAATATAAACTGAACACAACTAAAAACTCCTTCAATACTTGAAAGACACTTTTTCTTGTTATTTTCACTCAAGAATCCTACCATCATTTATAAAAGACAATAAGTTCTACAAAAACTTACTTTGTCAGTACAGCAGTCATCACTAGTACACTTACAGCACATACAACCCTTGGGTCCAGAGCATGCTTTGCAACCTGCTGAACATCCCTGGAAATAATGTCAAAAATCTTTATTTTGAATAATGGGTGGTCATTAAATAGTCTAACAAAAAGTATATCTGTCCAAATAATTGCCCTTGAACTTATCTTTAGAAAATTAGTATAAAACTGATGAGAGAGTTCAAATCTTTCAAAAACTTGAAGGTCACTTTTCTTTGTCTTTTTCTTTGCACTCAAGAAATTTGGCATCATTCATAAACAACATTAATAAATAAAATCACTCACCTCATCAGTGCAGCAGTCATCGCTAGTACACTTACAGCACATACAACCCTTGGGTCCAGAGCATGCTTTGCAACCTGCTGAACATCCCTGCAAAAATGGAAGAAAATAAAATTATTATAAAAAAAGTAGTCATTAAGAAATCCCACAAAATGTATATTTGTCAAAAGTTATCATTTTTGAACATTTCTTTTGAAAATAAAAATATGGCAGAAGACAGAGACTTAACATTTCAAAATCTTAAAAAATGCTTTTTCTTTTTCTTATTATTTTCACTAAAGAAGCTTTTCTCATCACCCATAAATATCAACAATTACTAAAGTCACTCACCTTATCAGTGCAGCAGTTGTCGCTAGTACACTTACAGCACATACAACCCTTGGGTCCAGAGCATGCTTTACAACCTGCTGAACATCCCTGGAAAAATGGAAAAATATCTTTCTTTTCTTTTTTTTTTCGAAAATTCTTAGCTACTAAATAATCTAAAAAAATTATCTCTGTCAAAAATTATCATTCTGAACATTTCTTTTAAAAATGAAAAAATGACTAAAAACTAAAAAAAAAACTTGAAAGACCCTTTTTCTTTTTTTTTTTTTTTTTTTTTTTTTTTTTTTTTTTTTTTTTTTTACTCAAGAATCCTACATTCATTTATAAACACCAACAAAATTCTATAATCACTCACCTTGTCAGTGCAGCAGTCATCACTAGTACACTTACAGCACATACAACCCTTGGGTCCAGAGCATGCTTTACAACCTGCTGAACATCCCTGGAAATTTTTTTTTTCACAATTAAGCAAGATTTTATCCAAGGTAATGAGCAAAATCAATAAAAATTCATTAAAATCATATCAGGAGTAAAGAGTAAGTGGCTAATTTGTGAGAATATCTTTTTATATAATCAGATTGGTTTAACATGAACTAACAATGTCATGGGTGCTTGTTATATACGTTAATTAGGTACTTTGATTATCATCATTGTTACTCACCTCATCAGTACAGCAGTCATCGCTAGTACACTTACAGCACATACAACCCTTGGGTCCAGAGCATGCTTTACAACCAGGATTGGCTTCGGCCATTTTTTTACTCCTACTGAAACAGAGAAAAATAACAAACAGGAGGTCACAATGAAGGTCAAAAATAAGAAATAAAAGGTTTAATAAAATTAAGTGAGAAATTTCACTAGTTCTTATCTTACTAAGACAAAACTTCAACTAATGAATTTTTATTGCTTTCGCACACTATGCTTTAAAGGACAGAATATCCTATGTGTAATTATTACATCCCAGGTAATTCCAAAACTGGCCAAATTGACCAATTGATTGTATAAGATAGAAACCCGCATGCAATGACTTAGGGTGCATTCCCAGAGATTTAGATCGATCCTGAGATTTAGATCAACCTAACTCCCTGGGGGTTCACGCTAAATTGCAGTCAGCCGAGCGCGCACCATAGTTAATTACTCCCTTACAGCTTTTAGTAGGCGGGACAGACGCTTCAGCAGGCTAAGCTGACAGTAATCTAGTGAGACTCCCCACAGGGATAGATCGATCTAAAATCTATAAGAATGGGGTCTTAAATGATCCTTCCATATTCTTGTTTGGTCAAATAGCTTTAAGTACTTGGCTTTTTTCTGGCTTCAACAAAGTGCTCATTAAATTAATATGTTGCCATAGCAACAGAATGTAGAACGTTTACTGGTTAATTTTATATTCACAACAGAATGTTGAACGTTTAATTTTATATATACAATTTTTTTTTCGTATTGCCGCACATGCATACATGCCATATGGTATCAAGAACGTAATTTGCTGATACCATATATTGCCGAATTATGACATTTTTAAAACAAAAAGTATACAGTCTATCAGTTCTCAGCTCAATTTACAAAAATACCGAGCAACAAGAAGTGTGGTTTGTCAACCTATAAGATTATATATCGACACGTACATCGTACAACACTGCATGGATAAATCCACTTAACATTTAAAGTTCCACCGTATTTATAAGAAGGAAATACTGGCAATAATTACATTCCATCTTTAGAAGCGTATATCGCATGACCCAGATGTGCATTACACGGGTTGTTGCATTATGCAGCACAGCACCGTGACCCGATTAGTTCATGGAGCCAAGGAGGTAATATGCACCGGCTGTGCAGAACGCGGCACGTTTTTCGTTTACAATTTATTGTATTCAGGGGAAAATTCCCACATTTCCACGTCGGTCACTGGTCGGTTCGTTGTGGCATTTTTCATTCCGAGAATCCAAATTTAACAGATAAGGTTCGAAAGAGATTTCACGGGTCGGTTTGACAACGTGACAACAGGCACGTGTTCTGCTATGTACTCAGTACGGTGACAATTTATCGGATAGCTAGGCCTTCTGGCTTCTCATGTTTTCACTTACCTTATAAATTTCTTTTGATTGAGAACTTTGTACGGCGTGCTGCACTTCTTTATCGACCGGTACGAGTAAAGAAATCGTAGATTATATATAGTAATCACGGTGATTTTGCACACGTCGCTTAACTATGGGTGCGTGTTCAGTGTCGGGTGAATGCTGTAGGTCGTATGGGCACATGATGTTGGTTGCTTTTGCACACAGCACCAGCTCAGTCACAAGGAGATGACCAAATAAGGAAATGTTTTTCGCTTACTTCAGCTAGTAACGGGTGCACAATATCGATCGCATAGCAAATGCTTGGGTAAGTGATGCGGGTCGTTTAAACATATAGCATTAATTCAAGGAGCTACTCTGTGTCATTTCAGTAGCCTATATTTTATATTGATCACATAGCATATGATCGCATATACTTGGGTAAGTGATACGGCTCGTTCATTAAAGGCATAATAACTCTTTGTATGAGACCTATATTTCACAATAAAAACCTTGTGAATAACTCATAGAAATATAATATATAATGTTTTACCACAAAAACAGCAGTTATAGCTTTTATTCTGATATTTGAACTTGTCTTTAGACCACGTGACCTCCATTGATGTCTATACTTTGTTAAAATCTCTTAAGAGATTTTAACAAAAAAAACAAACTTTTTGGAAAAAAACCAGGGACTAACTTTGAATGTAAAAATGGATTCATTAACCATTGGTAAGTATGGGAAAATTGTTGTTTACTCCAGGAAAATTCATTTTTTGGCCGAAACGAAGAGTTATTATTGCTTTAAGTTTAACGCAATACCCTTTACAGTGCATGGCAATTGCCTGTGCCATGTCAAAAGACTTGAAATTGATATTGGTGGCATAGCACGTACTTGGGTAAGCGATACGGGTCGTTTACATATGATTATCTCTTTAACCCCCCAGTCCGTGTCATTTGAATTTTTTTATTATAGTCGACTTCAGATCTTGATAAGATTGAGACTTATTTCTCGTTATGATTAAAGTAATAAGACTCAAAAGGAATCCCACGTAGGAGACATAACCCCTTTCTTTGAATTTATGAAAATAGGGAAAGGAGCAAGACTTTTTTACCGTTAAGATTTGCAATCGTCCAGGCGAAAATAAAACTCAATTACCAGGATATTCAGAGGAGAAAGCAAAATAGTATTGAATGAAATGAATCAGTGCATTATGTTCTGAATTAAATTTTATTTTGGCAAATATTTGTTCCACAAAGTCGGACGCGATCAATTTAAATAATATCTGGATTAATTTCAAGTCCTCCTCTCCATGAAATAATTATGGGTTTTGCTTCTCAATATTAAACCATACAAATATCAAATCCTTAACCAGAAATAAAATGCATTGACTTAATTAGTGTTGCTTTATGCGTCTAGTAATAGCCGCAATCAATGCCCTAAATTGCCAAACACCCCTGTACATTGTATATCCATTGATTTTCAAACATTGATCTCCAAATATTCAAACATTCTTTTTTATCAAACAGTTGCATGAAGAACTCATAGTTTATAAGTTGAATAAAGCGTGCGTGTCCGTCTTGATCATCTTCAGAGTAACGGAGTAAAGACGTAACTATTCTCTCTCTTCACAGCCTGAAATAGGACCGAAATATATATCAAATTTTGTGTATCATGATCAGTTTGGATTATCTCTCTGTTTCTTTCTCTCTCTCTCTCTCTCTCTCTCTCTCTCACACACACACACACACACACACACACACACACACTTACACAAACACACACGATACAGTATCAAATACAGCAGAAAAGCAAATTGCACTTAGAGATTCACAATGCCTTTGTCAAAGATACAGAATAAGATATTTCTGCTTAATGTGATCATCTGATACCCTGTTCTCTGAGCTGAACGGTAACCCGGTACAAAGGGTGTATTATTTACGTAGTGCTTGCCGCACACGGAGATTAAAACCAAGTAAGCCTTCGATATGCTATATAATCAAAGGGGTGTAGTATATGCACATGAAAGATACGTGTGCAAGTCACATAAGTGGCACCGTTATTGTAAATTATAATAATACCTTTGAGGACAGATAAAAAGCAAGCAGGGTAGCACATGATCTTACTTGCAAACACAGCCCTTGGGTCCAGAGCACTTCTTGCAGCCAACTGGACACCCCTGGAAAAATAAATTTTGTTTTAAATTTTAATTGAAGTATTGTCTTTGATATGCAAGCTGCGAAAGGCCATCATCATCGCTACTATACTATTTTGATTCGAGAATCGTATCAGAAATGAAAATCGTAAACATATCTGTAATGCTGCCACAGTGCTATCTTGTCCATATATATATATATATATATATATATATATATATATATATATATATATATATATATATGTCAGTGTGCGATCCCCATGCATTGTGAGAAGACACAAAGCGTGTATATCAATCCTGCCAATTGATCTTAAAATATGTAGTCTTGTTAATCCACATGTAACTATTTATGTAATTATGGAGTTCATTTATATGTTCACATCATGTACATTTTCATCAGTACTACCTGATGCCTAAGTATGAAATAAAGCTTATAAGCATATATTGTAATATCTTGGATATATAAATTAAAACCTGGGTAAAAGGCTGATGTGCTGTTAAGAACCACTGTCATAGTATTTTTAAATAACCCCGAAGGTGCCTGAATTCACTCACCTCGGCGGTGCAGCTTTCCTTCCCGGTGCACTTACAGCACACGCAACCCTTGTGGCCAGAGCACAACTTGCAGCCTACTGAACATCCCTGAAAACAAAATGATATCATATATGTTTGTACTGGCGTAATGGCGGTTAATTCATCTAAATCCATGTCTTCGAATTCTGAGGCCAGAGATAAAAATCGTGAAAATGTAACATATGTCATTATATAAAATGTAACATATCGTGTATGTATGCCATTATATAAGCTGTAAAGCTAAATTCACAACTAACTACTCAGTACTTATTTCACGGAAGACAGTTTAAGTTCTCAATAAATTCAAATTTAGACGCCTAAAACCACTTTACCTCGGCGGTACAGCAGTCCTTGCCGGTGCACTTACAACACATGCACCCTTTGGGTCCAGAGCACAACTTACAGCCCGCTGAGCAACCCTAGAAATGAACTGTAAATTAAAGCTCCATTTTGGTAGAATTTTTCACTAATGTGAAGTACGAATAATGTAGTACAATCTCGACATGTCATTGACGATATATATTACTATGAGAAAGGTCTTGGCCGTTTTCATTTAGATGACTAAAGTCACTCACTTCGGCGGTGCAACATCCGTCGCCGGTGCACTTGCAGCACATGCAACCCTTGGGTCCAGAGCACAACTTGCAGCCTACGGAACAACCCTGCAAAATAATGCAGGTTAATCAGTATTCAAAATGATGTTTAAGCCTTAAAAATAAACGAATGAACATGTTTCTTAATGAAGTAAATCTGTCCTACGGTACAAGTTATTTCATGATCACAATTGACCGTATTTTGCTCATGTCAATTTTTTCGCCTGAAATCACTCACCTCGGGGGTGCAGCATCCCTTGCCGGTGCACTTGCAACACAAGCAACCTTTTGGTCCACAACACAACTTGCAGCCCACTGAACAACCCTGGATGATGGAATTAGAATCAAATTTCAATTCTGCTTAAAACCACGAAAAAGCAATGAGTAACCGACACATTAATGTTTTTTTGAAGTTTTTTAATCCGGGAGAAAAATCTACCTGATGGGTAAGATTATCTGTATGAAAAGGTGCCTAAATTCACTTACCTCGGCTGTGCAACATCCTTTGCCAGTACACTTGCAGCACATGCAACCTTTGGATCCGGAACACAGCTTACAGCCAACTGAACAACCCTTAAAATATAATTAAAATATATTAAAAAATGTCAGTTTTTTTTTTCTGTCAAAGAACGTGACAACTCAAAACAGATTATCATTAACATGTCAGAAACCTATCAAATAACATATATCTGGCAATGAAAAAAAATATAATCTGGGGTCAAATCTACAGTATATTTCAATAAATGATGTTTTCAATGCCATTTATCACTCAGATTTCTAAAAACACTCACCTCGGGGGTGCAGCATCCCTTGCCAGTGCATTTGCAGCACATGCAACCCTTTGGTCCACAACACAATTTGCAGCCCACAGAACAACCCTAAAAATAATATTTATTGATTTTAAGATCCAGTCTGTCAAAACAGTTGATAACTGAATACGTACTAAGTTTTTGATAATGCCAGGGGAGATAAACTTTAGCATTTTTTTTTCGAAAATTAAGTCAATTATAGCAATTGTATCCAGGGCCGTAGCCTCCGGGGGGGGGGGGGGGCAGGGGGGGCAGCTGCCCCCCCTGGGATTTAGATTTTTCCACACTGGTAGGGGGACACCCTCTCCTCCCTCGGGGGCTTCGCCCCCTCGTGTCCGCCTACTGCCCCCCCTGGCATTTTGCTCAGGCTACGGCCCTGGTATCTATAAGGCACATAAAATCACTCACCTCGGGGGTGCAGCATCCCTTGCCGGTGCACTTACAACACATGCAACCTTTTGGTCCAGAGCACAACTTGCAGCCTACCGAGCAACCCTGGTGATAAGATTTGGCAAAAATAAAAGCTTTGGTTTATCAAAATGAGGGTGCTGAATAATGATTTTTAACTGTTCAACGGTAATAGCTTCTCCTGATCTTGCACGCCATATATATAAAATGGAAAAAGCAAACAAATTTGAAGCTATAATCAAA
The DNA here is from genome assembly GCF_051362555.1 of Lingula anatina. Lineage (NCBI taxonomy): Eukaryota > Metazoa > Brachiopoda > Lingulata > Lingulida > Lingulidae > Lingula > Lingula anatina. Next base: position 6,942,469 of record NC_141776.1, read on the forward strand.
GTCTAAGTTCCATTTTAATCTTTTCATTGACACTTTTTAAAGTCGAAACAGCTTAAATCGCTCACCTCGGGGGTGCAGCATCCCTTGCCAGTGCACTTGCAGCACACACAACCTTTGGGTCCACAGCACAACTTGCAGCCAACGGAACATCCCTGGAAAAAGTTAATATTATTTCACTATTTTTCTTGTTAAAACATGAGCGTTAGGAAAATGGTGTTTTTGTTTGAAAATAAAACGTAAGCAATCTTTCATTTGAATTCGGTAAAATTGAAAAAAAAAAATCCAAAAATGAATTCAAATCACTGATAGTCGGTATAATTTGATTCCAAAAGGCACTCACCTCGGCGGTACAGCATCCCTTGCCGGTACACTTACAGCACATACAACCCTTGGGTCCAGAGCATAATTTGCAGCCTACCGAGCAACCCTGGATAACAAAATATAAATCTACACATTGTCTATGAAGATTGAACAGCGGTAATCTGAAAATTGAGTCTAAAAAATGAAGCAAAATCTTGACAACTACAAGCATTAAAATGTCTGAGACAAGCGATCCAAGCTATGGCTGATATGTAATTTTAGTCAGTCTCGTGAAATCACTCACCTCGGGGGTGCAGCATCCCTTGCCAGTGCACTTGCAACACATGCACCCTTTTGGTCCACAGCACAACTTGCAGCCCACGGAACATCCCTGTGAGATGGAATTTACCGAATTTAAAATCCAGTCCGTCAAAGTAAATAATAACAGAACAAGATTTAAAGCACGTTTAATTAATGAGAACTTTTATCATTGTAATGAGACACCCAATACCACTCACCTCAGCGGTGCAGCATCCCTTAGACGTACACTTGCAGCACATGCAACCCTTGGGTCCCGAGCACAGCCTGCATCCAACTGAACATCCCTACATATGAAATAAGAATTAAATTAAATATTTGATTGTGTAAATTCTACGACCGTGGTATGAAATAAGACATGAAATATCTTCAACTGTTGAAGTACTAGATTTTTGCACAATATCACGGAAATTTCCAAAATCATCGTTTTTGCAATCAGTTGTTTCGATCTTTTAATTTTTCAATTACCTTATAGGTGCAGCAGTCTTTCCCAGTGTATTTACGAAATGAATTCAAATCACTGATAGTCGGAATAATTTGATTACAAGGGGCACTCACCTCAGAGGTGCAGCATCCTTTGCCGGTGCACTTGCAGCACATACAACCCTTGGATCCAGAGCAAAGCTTGCAGCCTACTGAGCAACCCTTAATACAAAATGACCCAAATTAATCGTTTATTTTTCAAATAAGGTGTGCAGTGAAACATTGCCACTATCCCTGAACTATCTGTTGCTAAAAGAAAAAAAACTTCTCTGTGATAAAAAAATCAGTACTGTCGGATTCAACGAGCATCGATTATCGTAATTACCAGTTACTGATAACAAAGACGGCTTAAATCATTTACCTCGGGGGTGCAACATCCCTTGCCAGTGCACTTGCAACACATACAACCCTTGGGTCCACAACACAGCCTGCAGCCAACTGAGCAACCCTGGAAATAAAGATTGGTCAAAACGCTACAGAAGTGACATTACTTTACTTAGGCCTATCTAAATGAACGTAATAAATGGACTACATAAAGAAAGAAATAAAGAAAAAGAAGAAAATAAAAGAAAAAGAAGCAAGAAAGATTATTTTGAACAATTATTTGACAGTGATAAAAAATGAGGCTAGCAGTAGAAACAAAGACTACAATAAATTCCAAGATATTTTTGTTACTTTTCATAAAGGTATGGATTCACCCACCTCGGGGGTGCAGCAACCTTTGCCAGTGCACTTGCAGCAGCAGCATCCTCCAGGTCCACAACACAGCTTACAGCCCACTGAACAACCCTGGAACGTATTTCGTCGAAATGTGTATTAAAACTGAAGAACTAATTAAACTTTAAGAAATATAACACCGAAGAAAGAATGATGACAACCTTTAATTCTTTTGATAAGAATAAAAATATTAAAAAATTACATAAAATTTTCAATGTTATTTCTTTCTTTCTTTCTGTTTATTATTATTTATAAATTATTATTATTATTATTATTTACTTATTTATTCCTCACCTCATCGGTGCAGCATCCTTTGCCAGTGCAAGTACAGCACATACAACCCTTGGGTCCAGAGCACAACTTGCAGCCAACCGAGCAGCCCTGTAAATGAAAAATTAAAATATCACTTTAGAATGATAATAATATCGGATAGATAAAAAAACACCAAAGGTTTCTTTGACAATTATACACATACCGGGTAATGACAGAACCTGAATTTTAAAAACTGTGGGCGATGTCAACAACGTCTGCTTCTATCTTTAAAGGGATAATAACTCTTCGTTTTGGCCAAAAAATGAATTTTCCTGGAGTAAACAACATTTTCCCCTTACTTACCAATGGTTAATTAATCCATTTTTACATTCAAAGTTAGTCCCTGGTTTTTTTTTCTAAAAAGTTTTTTTTTTTTGTTATAATCTCTCTTAAAAGAGATTATAACAGAGTATAGCCATCAATGGAGGTCACGTGGTCTTAATACAAGCTCAAATATCAGAATAATAGCTATTACTGCCGTTTTTTTGGTACAACAGAATATATTATATTTCTATGAGTTGTTCAAAATGTTTTATTGTGAAATGTAGATCTCATTCGAAGAGTTATTATCCCTTTAATAAACATTTAGGTGTATGAATTCACCCACCTCGGCCGCGCAGCATCCTTTTCGCGCAGCATCCGCGCAGTATCCCTCTTCTTGCTGATACGGGTAAGATATGATGATATAATACCTTACACTCAATAACTCCCCATCGATTGATTCAGTTTTAATTATTATCTTTAATTACTGAAAGTGTAAGTCATCTGCTTTACAACATATGGTATATTTAAAATAAATGGAAAAGCCGAAAAGAAAACCCTGTGATCTTCTCAATCGCACTTAACCAGAATAATTAAAGCAACGGTCAAAATTTGCAAACGATTTGAAGAAACTTCATTTTCATCATTCTATTTCGATCATTTCATTTTAATCAATCATTGTTTTACAAAATTATCATAATTTTTTGTATGTATTTCTTCATTCACGCAACGCTTGGCATCACTCACCGACTCAGTGCAACAGCCTTTGCCCGTGCATTCACACAAGCGCTTACAGCAGCACGCGGCAGTGGGGCAATCGGAACAGCCAGTTTTGCACACCTATGACATAAGATTTCATTACATCAATTTCCAAATAACATTAATAGCTTGAAAAGGAAAGTTGACAATAATTACAGCGGTTTTTAGAAGAATAGTGTACCAAGACGCATTAGACATTGTTTATGTTTTAATGTTTTATTTCCTGCGAAGCTACCAATCTTTTCCAATTCAGACCTTAAAGGTGTTAATATACTTAAGTGCCATTTTCAAAATAATCTGAATAAGCTATCCTGAAAAAGAAAATTCTACAAGTGATTGATTTATAAAAGTAAAGATGAAGCGCTCACCTTGCCCGCTACGGCGCAGCAAGATTTACCGGAGCAGTCACAACATTTGCACTGTGGACACTCACAGTTCATTTTACAAGTGGCACGGCTGAAATTGATGAAATGTATAAATGCGTTAGGTGAGACTTGGAACATTAGTTGGTCTCAACCGCAGAAGACCAAACGCATTTTTGGTAGCACACCTACTAGAGACGGCTTCTACTTTTTTCTATTTCATGAGGCAGCACCTGCACAAACATGTTTTTTTTCTCCATGTTCATTTCCCCAAACGAATTTGTTAACATGTTTTATACGGCGCGCGCTCACACACACACACTCATGCACAGAGAGAGAGAGAGAGAGAGAGAGAGAGAGAGACGCGCGCGAGAGCGCGCAAACACATACATTCTTACGATTATTCGGCCAACCTCAGTCAATTACGCGGCCAATCAATATTTTGTTATTAGGCACTGAAATGACCAAATGCTTTCACACAATACAACCTACCTGCCACTGCACTTTCCGCAACACTCAACGTCAGCCATGTCTATTCTGAAAAATGAACAAAGCAGAGTTACAACTGGAGGTCAGGATTTTGAATGAAAATGAAGAATAATCCTCGAGAGACCTTCACCTTTTTATCTGTAAGCAACGTTGACTCTTTTAAGACTTAAAAGATACCGGTCGGCCAGGATATACATGTCGCTTTTTACTCTATAAATAAAGTGTCTAGATAACTGACGTTCAACAAATATTAAGGATAAAATTAAACACACTTTCACAAAGTCCATGAAGTTGAATGATCTCATTTCGGTTATGATTTCAACAAGAACGACACTTCTTAACATTTTGACATCAATTCCAAATCACTGCGGTTTCTAGAACAGAGGATTTGCCTTTGCGCATTCTAGCATTCAAACACACGATGAAAAAAAAAAAAATTAAATCCAAATTTTGTTCGAGAATTGTCAGTTGGTCGTCATTGTTCGAGGACCTGTGTGTATACAAAAACATCAGATTAAAAGGAATTATTTGGAGTTATCGTTGAATAGACAATGGAAAATTCACCCAAGACGTCTCCTGCTTTTTTTAAAATAATACTAACTTTGTTTCCGAGTAACCGAGCAATTACCCCCCCCCCCAAAAAAAAAAAAAAAAAAAAAAAAAAAAAAAAAAAAAAAAAACAAACAAACGTGAACTCTTGATTTAAGAATTGGTTTTATTTTTTATTTTCTCATTTAGATAAGTCTTATTTAGATATCTTTTCTATGCAGCCCACTCTATTTGTTATATATTTTCGTACCCTTCATGTAAAAATGTCTAAGGACGGCGGCAAAATTTGAGATAATAACAAACCCAGTAGCTCTTGTAAGCTATGTAAAAATCAATTTCATAAATTGTGCTTTTTAACACAAACAGTTATTATATCTACTGGGCCTTAAATGACTGGGCCTTTACAACTGCACTGAATAAAAATAAGGTACCATATGACACAGTGCATGGCAAACGACTGCTGTTTGAGTATGGTCTCTTTCGCTCACCTTGTAAAATTTTCTTGAAATTTTCTTGATAATTTAGAGAAACTGTGAATTGCACTTCTTTCTCGATCGCTGGGAAGAAAGTGCGCGATTTTGGCCGCTGGTGGGTTATATAGTGATTTACGGCGGTTTTGCACACGCCACTCAAAACAAACGGATGGTGGTATCGGGTGCATGCTATATGTCGCATGGGCACATGATGTCGGTCGTCTTTGCACACGGGTCTAATATTCAACTGAAACAGAAAGCCAAATAAGGAGTTGTTGTTCAATTGAACGAATTAGTAACGTGTGCAAAATATCGACAACCGTTCCGTGGGTGAGTGATATTGGTCGTTTACTTTGGAGATACAGAACAACTCAATACATTGTAAGCTCCAAGTTTTATCTGTGTCATAAACATAACCTTGGTTTTGATGAGATTGGGGATTTTTCTTGCTAGCCTACAGTCAAGTGATCCCAAATATTTTGAATCAAAAGCGCCCCCTGCACATAATAAAATTGTAAGTTTATAGAAGACAGTGCCGCATATCTGTAAAGTGATACTGTGCAATGTTACAGCACAGCTGAATTAGAAATAAAACGATTTTAAGTGTTCACTTCTTTCGGTTTCGCAACACAATGTGAAACGAGATATAGGGAATTTTGCACTTAGCTTTAGAATAGCTCTTCCAAGATACATGTAGTTTTCACACGCAGGAGAAACTCACCGGGGTTATCAACGCTGAAGGAAAGGGTAAATACTCCATAACTCATAACGCTGATAGTGGGTGCGTAAGCGCGGTTTACTGCCTGTAAACATAGGCGCTCTGTGTAATGGGTAAATATAGTAGGATGGGCAGGAGTTCACGGTGCTCTCCATAGCAAAATTAACAAAATATGCGAACTCGGCCGCTGACAATCTACAGTGTATGCTGTCGGTATTTAAAGAGATATGTTGTCTTGATGAAGGCAGTTTAATGCACAGTCACGGACGTGGAAATGACGTGGAAATACATGGCGTTCAACACACACACACACACAGAGAGAGAGAGAGAGAGAGAGAGAGAGAAAGAGATGGCGATTTTGCTGTACATGCATTCACAAATTCACACTCACGGTACAGAAATTGGTTTGAAATGCATGGTGTTATGTATGCGGGGGGGGGGGGGGGGGGGGGGGGGGGAGGGGGGTGGCAGAGAATAAAACGTTCATAAATAAATCTCAAATGTGAAAAAAACAATGTCTATCGAGAAATGAATATTTTGGTGACATTAAATGAAATAATCGGATATAAGCAGTGGACTCATCTTATAAAATAACTAGAGGATCAGAGAGGCGATACCGCCTCTGGATATTGTACCACCAGCTGGAGTAAGCGCATTCTCATGGAAACCCCACCCCCAAAAAATGAACACCACCACCAGTCTTGTGCTTGACAAGCTCTATGAAATGCAATAAACAAGAGTTCTCAAAATATGAAAAAAAATATATATATCGAACAAACATAACTGTTCAAAACAAGCAGCTGTTCAAATTGAGCTGTATTTTCCTAACACTGATCACTCCTGTGATTTTCTAGACAATAGGCCTATTGGTTTTCCTTGAAATGCGTTATCAGTATTGCATATTTGCTGACAAAAGAGAAAACCTAGGGACAACAGTGGGCAGATCTCTGCTAGCTTTGAAGATATGAGGGGCAAGAAAATATGCAGAGTTCAGTTTGTGGTGAAAAAGTAGGTCAAAGGTCAATTTCAAGGTCACAGTATATGACTTCCTATAAAAGTTCAATAGTAGCTATGGGCATTTCTTTGCGAATTTTGGAGATATGAAGGCCAGGAAACATGCAAAGTGCAGTTCATCATAAATAGTAGATCAAAGGTCAATTTCAAGGCCATAGTAAGATTGCCAGTATATGACTTCCTATTCAAGTTCAATAGTAACTTTGGACTTATCTCTGCCAGTTTTCGAGATATAAGGGATAGAAAATTTGCAAAGTTCAGTTCATGGTGAAAAGTAGGTCAAAGGTCAATTCCAAGGTCACAATAAGACTGCCAGTATATGACTTCCTATTAAAGTTCAACAGTAACTATGGGTGTATCTCTGCCAGTTTTGGAGATATAAGGGTTGAACATTTTGCAAAGTTCAGTTCATGGTGAAAAGTAGGTCAAAGTTCAATTTCCTATTCAAGTTCAATAGTAACTATAGGCGTATCTTTGCCAGTTTTGGAGATATAAAGATCAGAAAACTTGCAAAGTGCAGTACTGAAAAGTAGGTCAAAGGTCAATTTCAAGGTCACAGTTAGATTACCAGCATATGACTTCCTATTCAAGTTCAATAGTAACTATGGGCGTATCTTTGCCAGTTTTGGATATATAAAGATCAGAAAACTTGCAAAGTGCAGTTCATTATGAAACGTAGGTCAAAGGTCAATTTCAAGGTCACAGTTAGATTATCAGTGTATGACTTCCTATTCAAGTTCAATAGTAACTATGGGCGTATCTCTGCTAATTTTGGAGTATTTCACATTTTCCCCACTGAATATTGCGATGTTGTAATTTTTGATATAGGGCAACGCCTAAACCATATCAAAAACAAAAAAATGGACACCACCCCCAGTATTGCACTTGACAAGGTCTACAAAATGCAATAAAAAAGAGGTCTCTGGCATTTACCGTTCCAGATTTAGAGTTTTCAGTTTCGGTATCTAATGGCTGCTTCTCCCGTGAAAATGCACCGATTGACCCCAAACTCCCAAAGATGAAAGGAGTCCCCAATGGTAACCCCTCATTATGACAGGAGAGCTTAGGGCTGTGTAGTTTCCTAAAATTAGCACAAACAAATATTTTTTTACAGAAAATTCCCATTTTTAGAAAATTTTGGCTTGTTTGACCTTGAAAAAAAGGTCAAAAGTCAAATCCAAGGGCATATTTGGAATCTCCACATATGACTTTCGGTCAGACTTCTGTAGTAATTTTTCCCATAATTCCTTTGGTTTGGGAGATATTAAGCATTGAATTTTCAAAAATTTTGACAAGGGTGCATTTCAACAAGCGTCATGCCCAGGCCAGTGCACCGATGGAGACAAAAAAACCAGGGTGTTCAAGTTGAGATTATATGTGACCTAAATCCAAGAGATGGGGACACAGGTCCTTGCGGTCTAGGAGGAGAAGCGGTAACGGTGACTTGTTTCCGGCGCCCGACTGCGGAGCCGCAGGAGCCGGCGGAGCCGGCGGAGCTGTACGAGACGGGTCGGGACTAAAACCATGAGTACCGCCAGCGTACACGCTGGCGGTACTAATAATAGAAACACGATCACATTTTCTCTATAATTTATTACGGACTCAAAATTTCGTGGCCAAATTCGCTCGATTTAGAAACGAAACAAGAAAATATCCCGATAATCAACAGGGCTGTAGGGAGCACGCATAATGAATGTTTGAGTGCACATGACAATAACTCATATTGCTATTTTTATAAGGTGGACAATGAAATACCCAACAGGAAAAATCCCTTATAGTTAAGACAGGGTTTTCCCACGGAATTACGTATTATATAATCCCCACTTGTTTGGCATTGGTATCTATATTAATCATTAATGAACCGTGTTCGTCTTTCGGTGCAACTGGTGGTGTGAAAAGACTCGAAGAGAGCGTTCAAGATGAAATTATCGTACCACCAGGATCGATCTTTCACTCTGGGAATTCTTGCTAAAGCGCAGTCAGTGTAATCAGCTTAATTGTCTGGCACGCCCCCTCGAGAAGCTAGCCAAGCATGCACGAAAGTTAATTACCCCTAGCTCCTCGAGGGGGCGTGCCAGACAAATGCGCAAGAATCCCTGCAGAGATAGATCGATCCTGCTGGTATGATAAATCCATTCTGAACGCTCTCCGAGTGATCCATGGCTTGTATCATTTTGTCTGTATGTTCACGTAATTACGTACTGTATCTTGTAGCCGTTTACGCCCTGGATATTTGTGGTGTACATGTAGATAGCCTGCGGTCTGAGTAAGTTCTGTTTTGTTCTCTACGAATTATTATTATCATCATTATGGAGTACTAAATGGTGTCATTGAAACGGTGATCGTGGGTGCTCAGGTAAAAGAGAAATCTGAGAAACCGATTTTTCAGTTTTTACCCCAAAACGTAATCATTACGTCACCCGTAAGATGACATGTGTTAATGTTAATTAATTTAGTCACTGAACACTAAAAAATTATCTATTACCCAAAAGAATGTATGTAATTCAGTAAATAAGGAGTTTAGGGCGAAGGGTGGAAATATCATTAAAAACTTGCTTTATGTGAAATACGATTAGATGGCTTACATAGTAAAAGTTCATTTAATACATGCTGTTTTTCACCTGTCCTTCCTTCTCCGACCACGTGAGTAATGCAGCCCAGAGTATTGACATACATGTATATACATACTATTTAACGTTCTATGCGTAATAGTCCCATTGGCCTTAGTATATGCCAACTAGAGGAATAACATATGATAAAAACACTCATAATCGTGGATATCGTTTATTGGCGACATGTTTGGCTTTGCTGGCAAATTGTCAATATCACAGGCGTGTGAAAGTGCCGACGAAAAACATTTTTCGTCATTCGTTAGGTGCGTGAGCTATGCCGTTGGCGCGCGATCATGGTCCATCTCAAAAGATATTGCCGTGTTTGTTTGTTTGTTTGAGGAAAGGATTCGTCAATATTTAGGTTGGGATAAGAACCTGGAAGAGGTTGTTGGCAAATCTTAATACAGGCTTATTATCTTACTCAGTGTGGTGAATGTTGTTAGTCGCATGGGCACGTGATCTTGGCCGCTTTTGCATGCTAATACAGCCAAAGACGTATATTCATCTGTTAGGAAAATTGCGTAATAAAAAAATATTGATGGCGTTCCTTACTTCAGGTAAATGACTAGTCCATGAAAAAAGACAAATATAAAAGAATGGGAAACAGCAAATACATATCATTTGGTATTTTATTGTACATTGTTCATTAACGTATATTTGACCATACTGATTTGTTAAAAAATTGAATCAAATTGATAAAAATCATAAAAATCTTTCAAACAAAAATGGCTGACATGGATTTAAAATTTCCGTAACATTGAAAACAAGGAGTATATGATTGACCAAGTATGAGATCAGGATTTTCTTTTTTTTTTTCTTCATTTCTGATAAGATATACTTCAACTATCCATAACTTATCATATAAATACAACAAGAGCTCTAAAACAGAATACTATAGGTCCAATTATTTCATTATATATCTACTGTTGGTTTAATAGATAATATCATTTGGTTAGTATTTCTCAAATACAAAAAAATCCATGATTATTACCTATTCCCTTTGTTTTCAATATCAACCATCTATTGGCTATATTTTCAACTGTTCAGAGGTTAAAAATGTGACTTAAATGCAACCCTACATCTTGAATACCTCAATGGTGGTTTACATAATCAATTTATACACTGCAGCAATGTGAATGTTAGTACATATACTAGTGAGTGCTCACATTCAAACAGACCAAAACCTCAGCAGAATAAATGGTATCAGGGGCAGATCCAGAGATATTTTCTGACAGTCTTCTAAATTATGACACGGATCTATCCTCCATTTTTGACTGTCTTCCGACAGAAAAATATAGACATAAACCTGCCAGTGCAAACTTGAAAATCTGACTGTCTTCCTGAAGACCCAGCAGACGGCCTCCATCTGCCCCTGGATATACATGTAAGAAGCTGGTGCCCATACTGCATAAATTTGCATAAAAGCTGAACATTTTCCTACTCTGCAAAAATTTTCATCTTACAATCCTTTTCCGACACCATTTTGACTGCATATGTGTTGAACTGGGTTTTTGTTCCATACAAGAGAATTAAAAAGGAATTCAAGCATGCAGTAATTTGGCCTTGAATGCCAAACCCACTTACTAATCTGATTTTAGTGAGAAATGATGCATTTAAGGCAGTTTCCAGCCTTCATATTCCTGAGTGTGAGCAAAAAGTGACAGGCTTTCCCATAGAGCAATCACTTCCCTACAAAAACATTTAATCATTAACAAATCAACATTATTTTATGTTATATATTATACATTACATGTGCAGCATGGCCTACACATGATACATTCATGTTTGTTAACATATAGTCATCCTAAGGGCCTTCATCTACATGTTATACAAACATGCCACTTAGATATCAAATATGTACAAACAATAACATTCAAACAAGCGTGAGTGTGTGTGTGTGTAAGGGGGGGGGGGGGGGGGGGGCGAGAGGAAGTCTACAAACCTGTAAGGCATAAATAATTCCATCCTGATTTTAATTCATTCAGCTTATATACTGAGCAAAAATATAAACATCCCATACAATACTTCAAATAATAATAATAATAATAATAATAATAATAATAATAATGATAATAATAATAATCAGCATTATAGGTTATATTTATATTAAATCATACAAAGTGAATTTTGTTGTTTAATGTGCTTACAGATTATTGTCCATAGTCCATTGCATGTTACATAATAATTCATAAATGGTATTTATATTTTAGCTCAGTGTATATTAAACATACAGTAGAAACCACTAGTGCATATTTTTGTATATTAGCTGAATAAATCAGAATTTCTGTCATAATTTGGGAACATACTTCTTTGTTAAAATTAATGCTGATCTTTGTGTTTTAAAAAAGATAAAATTCCTCTTTTTTCCAAAAATAAAATCTCTGGAGTAAGTCGCTGTAAATGAATCTGTAAGTTCTGATAATGTTATGTAGTCACAGATATGACTACAAATGGCTCTATACTCAGTACATATATATATATATGTATGTATGACGCTTATACATATTATGCACATTTATGCACATCTTATAATACTTTAGATTTTGATTCCGAAATCAAATATACAAAAATGAACTACAATATAGTTCGATGACTGTATCAGCAATGTGCTTCGAGTCTACTTCATAACAATTATCATTGATTATGTATGACTCTCGATGATTATGTATCTCAATATCAGTGTCATTCACAAATATCATAAATTCACCAACAAGAATAAATTGTTGACTTTCCTTTGAAAGCATCAGTTTCCCTTTGTATAACTAATATTATTGCTATTCGTTCATAAATCATACTGTTCTTACACTGCCTACATGTGGGTGAACATACATATCATTTATATGTTCACCAAAGTGGTGTAGACACTAATATTAATAATTGTAAACTACATGTAATGCACTACTGACTGATACATGTATTATAAACCATTAACTTTTCAACTACACAGTGAGCAACACTGATGTATCTCATTAACAAACTATATTATTCATCAATTCATTGTGTTACCTCTAATTTAAAAATATTGCTATACTGACTGAGCATTACAGTCAACAGTGTCCTTATTCGTATGGTTTGGCACAATCAACCTTGTCTCCTCTCCCTCTTCACTGCTTAATGAGCCTTTCCTCTCACCACTGGGCTTTTCTTCTATCTTTCCCCCAGCCGAATTGCTAGCACTGTCTGCTGGCAAATCCTCCATTTTACCACCAGGCAAACCCTCTTTTTCACTGGCTGGAGAACCCTCTTTTTTCCTCTCTTTGGAATCTACTTGACTGCCACCTGGTGGGTCATCCATCTTGCCATTAGGCAATTCGGCCATTTTGTCACCAGAGGTAATCTCAGGCTGTGATGATGGACCGTCAGACCCCTCCACTGAATTGTCACCTTTACTTTCCTCACCAACGTAAGAATCTATTCTGGACAGCTGGCGGTGGGTGAAGGCCTGACGCGCCATGTCCTTGAGCGTGGCGGCATCCTGCTTGCCTGTCTGTTCCACCATCTTGAAGAAAAAGCTGTCCTCATTTTGTAAAAGTGTGTATGGTTCATCAAACTCCCTGATTTTGCCCTGATCCAGGACCTGAAGTATGGGTAACATAATTTTTTATACATTCCTTATAGATGAAACATGGCTCAAGCAGTAAGTTTAAAATGACACATTTTCTAATAAAAAAAAATCCCTGAATCAAAGCATGTATATCACAACAGGCACTGCATATTAAAGAATCTGTTACAATTCTTTTTCTTAACATAGCCATAACCAAGATCTGGTAGGATTACTATGTAATAAATTATACAAAATTCAAATTTCAGAGGTTTAAGTCTACTGTACCATGATCCTGTCAGAGTCCATGACAGTGTTAAGTCTGTGTGCGATAGTTAATACTGTGCATTGGTCAAATTTCTCTCTTATTGTCTCCTGAATAAAACTGTCTGTCCTGGAAATGAAAATATAAAGTGGACACATTATCTATTTCACAAAACGAAAGGTTTCTAAAATTTTGTCTCCTGAATGAAGTTGTCTTGTTTGGGAATTAAGAGAGAAAGAAAACAAACCTTGTCATTTTCTTGGATCAAAAATTAAAGGGACTTGGGCTATTGGAAGAAAAATGTCATGGACTGAACTTGTTCGTAATTATGATCTTGAAAAAAAACCCAAACCTCACCTAATATCAACATTGGCAGTGGCTTCATCTATAACAAGGATTTTGGCTTTCTTTAATACTGCTCTGGCTAAACAGAGGAGCTGTCTCTGCCCCACGCTGAAGTTTGTTCCCCCCTCTGTCACTTCGGATTCCAGTCCCCGGGGCAGGTCATCCACTGGTATCTTCATTTCAACCTGGAAGTTTTGGATCATTTGATGATAACGAAAAAATCTAAAATATCTGAAGTATATTGCTGTTTATTGAGTTTATTACATTTCTGAGTTGTTTACAATGGAATTCTATGAGTTGTTCACAATGTTTTTATTGTGAAATATAAATCTTGTTAAATCTTGTTATCTCCTTAAAATATTTTCATTCAATTATCCGATATCACAGTCTCTCTTTTTCTTTCATTTCCCCCCCCTCCCATCTCTCAATTTAATAGCCATAATGCATAAGTAAGTTAATTGCTAACATTTCTTTACTTAAACATGCCAGTACCTCCTCTAGTGCCATCCACAGCTGATCATCGCTGTGCTCGTTGAATGGATCCAGGTTACTTCTCACTGTCCCTGTGAACAGGACAGGATCCTGTTAAAAAAATATTAAAAATATATAAGAACCAGTATGGCAAAATTCTTAATATCTATGACAGAATTTTAAAAACAACAGCTTACATATAACCTCTAATATTACCTTTAATAATAATTACTATAAATGCTTATTTCACTTTCATAACCAAAATTTTCTAAATGTGTTCAGTTACTGCCCACTGTTTCTTCTTTTGGGTCAATTCCTAGTCAGATTCCTAGACCATGGTGTCTCAAAGGGTCCAGCAGTCTGAAAAGTTTCCGTCACAGGCTGCATCAGCCCAATTGCACCTAAATATTCCAAATATTATAATAATAGAGAACTGTTATGCAAAACAATATGATATGATTTTGGTTTAGAGCAGCATGATGAAATACCTGAGGTATGATTGAAATCTTTCCCCTGAGATCATGGAGACCAATCTCCCCAATGTCAACGCCATCTATCCTCAGGACACCCTGGGGCTCCGCCATACGGAACAGCATGTTGATCAGTGAGCTTTTCCCAGCACCTGTGCGACCGACTATGCCAACCTGCAGAAAACAATAATCATTGGTTCATAATAATAGCTGAATTAGCCGATTTTATGCCAGCCAACCAGATGTATATCTATACTGAACATGTTATATACCAATGGGGCATGTATTTCAAACAATAGCTATTAATTTCTACACCTTATTTCATCAGGCAATAAACAATCAGGGAGATATAATGCTTCAGGGTGTTTTGGCCTGATCTCAGCATCTTAAAATTCCCTAAGGGATATCATAATAGCCAGGGGTGGATCCAGAGATATTTTCTGACGGTCTTCCAAATTATCTTTGCTGAACCATCCTTCATTTTTGACCATCTTCCAAAATAAATAATTAGAAGCCTGTAAATGTAAACTCAAAAAATTATAACTGTCTTCGGTATGCCTCTGATAGCAATATCAGAAAGCCAGCAGAACTGTGGTGGTGCAAAAAAATGTAAAACATGGACGGCTACATGTTGTGACTTATGATATACATTAGTTTTTAGGGTACAAACCTTTTCATTAGACTTGATGCAGAAGTGAAGGTTATTTAGCACTGCTGGTGTGTATACACTGTATCTAAATGAAGCCTTCTCCCCGGTGATGATGCCATGTGACGGCCAGTTAGGTGGGGGCTTCTTGTTTGACTCCAGGGGGGCCTCTGGGGTTAATCTTGAATACTCCAGTACTCTCTCAACTGAGGTCATCTGAGAATGAGAAAAATGCAATATTTTCAGGTTGATTCATCAGTAATGTTACCCATGTACATTCTAATATTTTTTATTCGATTCATGCCTTAAGTGCTCTCTGAAATTCAAAACTACCTCATTCCCGAGTCTTTGTACACAATGTCACAACCAACACAATTATGATCAGCACACCTAACACAATGTGCATTACCTGGTTCTCCACCTCTGCACTCTGCCTCACTCCCCACTGGAACATTCCCATCAATGCCATGGAGTAAGTGACAGCCAGGCCCACAAGTCCAGCATTCAAACCAAGATCTGTACAAAATAAAGGACAACAAAATCAAAAACAATATTCTATCATAAGGTGGTTTTTATCAGCATAAGGTGAAATCAATATGAGCCCTGTAACCCAAATCTTCAAAACAAAATTTTTGGCCCCAAAGTGTCAAGTTATGCAGAGTCCACTGCATTTGATTTAGGGGATTTAATAATATTTAGGTCATGCACTGATAAGGAATTTATTTTATTTCGGTACATCGCCAGGTGTAATGCAAACTACATTTTGATATAATCCTTCATTAGTCTGAATGTAATTATCAATATTATGACCATGTGAAAAAATGGCTCCCATTGTCAAACCCAAGATGGCTGCCAAAACTCACTGTCTCGTGCCAGTATGCTGACCATGGTGACCGTGGTGACAAAAAAGGCGCAGATCCAGTCCAGGCGAATAGCGAACCATCTCGTGGTGACCAGGAACAAGAACCAAGCCTCAGTGTGGAGATCTTGATGGCTGTTGAACTCTTTCCCAAACAGTTCCTCCACATGGTAGGCACGTATGGTGGACAGGCCATTCAGTGTGGCACTTAGGTGTGAGAAGACGGGACTACGACCTAGAATAGGGACACATTCATCATTAATATCTATTATGTACATAAACTGTTTGTGTGTATGTACATAATATCTATTATGTACATACACACAAACAGTTTATTTGCTGTATCAATGTTTCACCAAACAAAAACATGTTCCCCATTAATACCCATGAGCACGCAGATATGTGCACTCACCCATTTGTCCAGCATGTTAAATCTAAAGGAAATTTGGTAATGTACCAACGAAAAGTTTCCACTGTTTCCAACTTTACATTAAAATGCAAATTTAATTCTTAACTATACAATAAAAATTTTTTTTTTTGAAAAATTTAGCCAACAACATGTAATGGGTAGAATATAATTCTTAAATGATATCAGACAACTTACAAGTCCCTTCCAGTCTCTTAATATCCCTGGAGGTGGCCAGGTAATATCTTCTGAGGTAGACAAAGAACAGACACAGAGGCAATGTAGGGATGAACACCCAGGGGTTGACCACGCCCGCTACCACTATGATACCCAGGATCATCAGGAAGCACTGAAATAGAGGTCATGTACAGGTCAGAGTTCATGTAAAGGTCAGATTGGGTCTAAGGTCAATTAATCATTATAAAATGGGATGTAACCTGAATTGATTTGTGCTTTATTTTATTCTACTTTATTTTCTATTTTAGTATAATTCAATTTTACTTCAATTTTATTATTATCTAAATTATTTATTTTCACTTCATTTTTTATCAATATTTAAACTTTGTTCATTTACACGATATTTTATTCTAACTCCTCAGAGGGATATATGTAAGATTAGCGTGTATACTGAACATGTTTTACCCTCTTTAAGTAAAGTTTTATTATTATTATTGTATTATGTTCTAAATATAAATTTCATACTAAAATTGAAGTTAATAATTCTATTATTTTAATCATTCTTGTGGGAGCCAATTGAAAATAATTCTATATTTTTAAAGCATTTTTATCATATCACATGCAGCACATGATTTTCAGACACCTTCACAGAACTCTTCAACATGGCTTTTGCAGTATAATATAATGACTGATTCACATACAGTGCATTCAAACAAAAAATGATGAAGTGCTAATTGTAAGCTTGACTACACACAAGACAAACAGGTGACTAGAACAGGTTACAATTATACTTAATAAAGATGCACACAACTTAATTCAAAAATGGCATATGAAGAGCGATTCCAATTACTTAAAATATGTGCCCTTTATCACATAACATATCCCTATGCAACTATAACCTATCTTATGGCCTTACTTGAAGATCCATCCATGCAAAACAAAGGGTGGCCCCATACTAATATTTCCAGCCAACTTGTTACGTATCTCTGCCACTCGGCTCTTAATATTATAGGAATTTTGTTTAAAGATTTCTTACTAACTCCATTAATGCAATGAAATGTCTAAATAGAATTCTCTTGTATTTATTTCTTATCAACTTTTAAAGAATAGGCAAAAAAAAAAAAAAAAAAAAAGAAGCACAAACCTGTGTGAAATCAAAGAAAGTAACAGGCAACAAGTCGTCCATTTGTCCTGTGTCCTTGGCAAAACGATTCAGAATACGACCTAGAACAAAATGGGCCTATTTAAGTTTACCTCTTTATTTATTTATTTAATACCAAATTAACTAAGCAAAAGACACCAGAAAATGCTGCCCTCCTGGCGAAGCCGTTGTTTTAAAGACTAAAGCACTCCTAAGACCTAGAGAAAAAATGGACTCATTGTCTTGCTGACTGCTCCATGCCATATTTTCCAAGAAAAAAGAAACATACAGAAAATATTGGCAGAGCAATATATTGCAAACAAAGTACCCATAAGATATCATTCAATTCAATGGTTTTCCCTAGAAAACTTAAAAAAATAAATCAAATGGTTTAATACTTTCACTGATAATCCTTCTACAAATATGGCAGAAGGTACAAAAATTGATTTGTTAGTTTCCAAGAGGGTTAAACCCCTGACCAATATAAAAATGCTACCAGAGGTCTCCTAGCTTTCTAAGCACATGGCATATACAAGTACAGGGTATAGAAGGGGGTAAACATCTAGACCTACGTAGTAGTATACAGCTGGTTAGTGACTGTTAGAAATACTTTAGAGTTCCACATACAAAAGTAGCACGACTTGTGTGCTTCCCAGCTACATCATGGACTGAGCAGATCCAAAGTGTGACCATGCTCTCAGTAAAAAAGGTGTAGTAGAATTTAAACTTGTTATTTATTATGCAGCATACCAGGAAAAAAAAAGAGTTCAGAAGACGGCAAAATCTTTACTGGGTTACTGGTACAGGTTGTATTATGGAGTATCATATGCATGCAACTTACGTTGTTCTATTTTCAATTTGCAATCTTTATTTATTTTGATTTATTATTGATATATCATTTTTATTTTTTGTAGCACAAGGTTGACAGACAGTATAACCTTACTACATTATTACAAGATTTTGCATGGTAAAAAATAGGCACAAAAGATTATCGGTGTGTTTCAGGTTAAACACCCATGTACTAAACTGATGGTGAAATACTTTCTCACTTTTCACTGCTGACATAGCCAGTCATGCAGTCAGCTGTGAAAATATGCTTTGTGATAGTGGCCCTCATTGAAAGAAATGTTACTGATTAATACAAATGACATGCAATTAACATGGGGAAAGATAAGACCCCCAAGCACAGAAAGACATCCATCAAAAATTGTTAATAAAATCTCATGATGCAGGCTTTTTTTAATAATGTTTATTAGTTATACTAGGGGTAAGTAACATGTACAAACAGACTGACAGTACTAATAAGGTAAACCAAGGTGGATGTTGAGAAAAAAAAAAAACACCCAGATCTCATAAACATGCATGCCATTCACATATTGGTCATTTGTTCGCGACATTTTCAGCGTAATAAAACAGATACATCACGGTCAGCAACCTGTATATCCCTCCTACTGAATATATCTTCTTAAAAGTACTCTTTAAAAAGTAGTTCAGTTCTCATTTAAGAATATAGCTACTTTATTCCAGATATCCATACATGGCAATTTTTGTCCTAAAATGGTCTAGCAGTGAACATGGCCTACAAAAGGGACATACAAAAGGGTTGCATTCTCTCACTGAAATAAATAGGGAGCATCAAGAACAAAATCCTACACATTGTATGCAAAAATAAATAAAGCAGTGGAGTGTTAGTGTCTGCACAAAGAATCTAGAAGAACAAAAAGGGTGAAAATTAAGGGTAAAACCTGAAATCAAATGTGAAAAAGATACCTCAATGAAGTCAAAAAACACCTCAGCTAAATAATCGTCCATGGTGCCTGTGTCCTTGGAGAATCTGTTCAGAACTCTCCCTGGAAAACAATAGGGATTAAACAAACCAACGAACAAAACCATGGAGTAATTATGGTAATTACTCAATCTTTTCAACAAATTGTGAATTTTACAGATAATGTATTTTTAGGTCATAATTTCTTGATGTTATAACATTCCTATCGAGTGTTACCAAAATAATTAAAGAATAGACTGCTCTATAGTTTTATTCTATGCAGTAAAAACACCACATGTTATAAAGCAATATAATTTTGGGATTATAAAATCATGTATCTGAAAGTTTGATAATTTCTGCCTCTTGAAAAGATCAAGTCATTACCCTACACATATCAAGCAACTACCAACCACTTTTAGGTGCTTAGAAGTTGTAAAAACAACTCCAGGATTCAGGTATGTTTTTAGTCAGGTTTGGTCATCCTCTATTGGTAGAAACCATTTTGAACTCGTTTATAGAGCAACCTTATCACTTTACTCAGTTGCACAAAAAAAATCACTTTTACAGGCACCCCTTTTGCTGGATATATCTGGTACGAGTAACTAATGTTATATATCAACAATATTATATAATTATCATAAGATTCAAACATTATTTTGTTTACAATGCATATAACATTTCATTTACCTGTAAATCATAACATTTTCACTCACCTACAGGATTAGTGTCAAAAAAATAGACAGGCACACGTATTATACTGTGGAACATCTTGTTGTGAAGGTTCCTGGAAGCATCGACACAAACTTTGAAAAACATTAGTGCGCGCAGCAGCCCGAACATAAACACGCTGACGGTCAGTCCCGTGAAGATGTAGATGTTTAAATTTGTGTCAACGTTGGGAACTGTGATGTTGGTGACATTGTACCCCTGCTCAAGAAGATATTGGTGTCGAGCAGAAAGAGATGCCTTGTGTTCTTCTTGATTTGACCTATAAAACATACAAAGTTATATATAGGTTATCTGTTTTGGTAGAGGTGAGTCAAGTAAGGGGAAAGCTTATTCAGTATAATATGCTGGAATATTCAAACAGCTTTTTCTCCCACGCTTCTGTCCAATATTTGACAATTTTGTAAGTTATCAACAATGCATTTGTGTATATCTATAAGTACGTCTGTACATATTCTTTATTTCCATTCTATGATTCTTGTGAGTATTATTGAAAGTACAAAACTGTTGATAATTTAAGGATAATTTACATCATGAGTGTGAGGCTTAGAACCACCAGCAACCTCCATATAAAAACTAATTAACAAGACATTTAAAAACATAGAACCCCTCATCTACTTTCCACCTGTGTGTGTGTGTGTGTGTGTGTGTGTGTGTGTGTGTGTGTGTGTGTGTGTGCAGGTGTCCCTGCATGAGCACATTCATGCACATGCCTGCATACGTGAAAATGGCTTTTTTACTTTCATTAACAGACAATAAGATTCGAACATCATACCAGGTACCAGTTGGATTGATCAACTTCTGCTGGAGGGGGGGGGGGATTGGATTCCCACTAAATTGTATTCATCTTCACTAGGGGATAATTAACTATCGTGTGACTTCAGCTTTATTACCCCCTGCAGCTCTAGGAGATGTGTCAGACATTTGAGACAATTACAGGGGTTGCACTAAGCAAGGATCTCCTGCCAATAAGATGGGTTTATCTGAACGCTTCACGAGGCTCTGATCATGTCACTCCCTCCTTTCATACCAGTATGACAGCCACCAGTGTGTGTGTGTATGTTTGCATGCATGCACATGCCTGTTTGTGTGCATATAGTTTTCTGACTTTAATAAGCAGACAATAAGCCTCAGCTCATGTCACCCCTCTCCCTTCATACCAGTATGACAGCCACCAGTCACTCATCACATAGGCCACCTGAGCTAGAATATTGAGCGTGACGAGCAACAGGAACACGCAGCACCCTCCCCCAGCCTTGAAGTAGTCCCTGTAAATCTTCCAGCCCACGGATCCCTCTGCTCGTTGCTCCTCCTCCTGCGCTGGCACATAGTCAGGCTGCAGATAAAATAAAGCATGCAATGTCATATTGCTGGCACACATAGTCAGGCTACAGATAAAATAAAGCATGTGATGTTGTTATCAACATTTATTTCTGACATATTTCTGCAATGCTGTGATAGTAATGGTTGAGACCCTTATCACACACTGTCTTACACTTAATAATTGAAAACTTGATTAAATAAAGGTGTACTCTACAAAGCAGGAAAGGTCAGAGATAATAAGTTATAGAAATATGCTACTGATGTGATAAGCAAAAAAGAAAAGTCTATCAAGTTGAGATGGAAAAGAAGTGAGCAAGAAAACGATGAAAACAGACATTACATTGTTCAAATGAACCATACATACATAACAATGGACCAAGGGATGAAAACACCTATCCACATTGGGAAAGAAAAACAAATATTATACAGAATGAAACTGCAGCTTGATTTCATTCTATTGCTTGCTTGTTGTTTTTTATTTCTTTAGTTTGTTACTTGCTCACTCACTCATTCATTTACTTTGCAAAGACTTACCTGGTCCATATCCATAAAACTATGCAAGGACAGCATGGACTTCCCTACGGAGAGGTAGGGATTGTAGTCATTAGCCAAGGAAACTTTGGAAGACAAAGAGTATGTGGAAGCAGTCTGCAAGGCGTTCTTCTTCAATGGCTTCCAGGCTGCAATGTTGGGGTGGGACTTACTCAACTGAACATCCGTGGGGACAACATGGAGTCGATCGCCTGAAGATCGTGGGCTGGTTTTCCTACTCGAACCAGCACTGGATCCGACACTGCCGCCACCACCACCGACGCCACCGCTGCCCTGTTTTTTCTGGTCCTTCATCAAAACCGCCAAGTCATTCTGTGCTCTCAGTTTTTCAATGATTGGCAGTTGTGGATGAGAGACTGATAGGTGTGGCTTGTGTGACAGTTTTGGCGTATCTACTGTGAATTGAATGTCTGGTTCAGTACAGGTGCTTCCCTCATCCCTCTCTTCCTCTTCTGGACTCAACAGTGATGCAAAATCAATACCTTTGCTGACAAGCTCACTGAAGGTCCCTAACCCTGCCATCTCTCCCTGTAGACAATAGAATGAATACCAATAGATTAGATGGACTAGAATTGTCAGAACTATTGAAGTGGTATGCCTTGATAATGTAGGAATTGGAACTTGCCAGATGGAATGTATGTTTGAAGCAAAATGTTGCATGATGGCAAAAAGATTTCTTGATAAATAAAAGTGGACATTAGTTCTTTTGAATGCTGGCATACAAAATTTAGTGTATTTAATCTTTTGTTTTTTACTATTGCCTATGTGCTTCTATTATACAAAATCAAGAAAAAACACAAATATCAAATAGTAAATAAATAAATACAGTAAATAAATAAAGAAAAAAAGAATAAAAACCTGCATGGCTATTGAAAGGTAAAATATCTCCTAGCTAATGACTCACCTCCTTGAGTATCAAGATTTGGTCAGAGGCCTCCACATACTGAAGCTGGTGTGTCACCAGAATCCTGGGCTTGTCCTTCAGGCAGCCATTGATGCACCTGAGGGGAGTATAATAATAACAATAAGAAAAAGAAGAAGAGATATAACAAGATGAAGATCATGAAGACTTAAATGATTGTGAAGAAAATGTAGAAGAGGAAGAAAGTCAAGAAAAAGTAGAAGATAATATTCACTTCCAATATCATTCTCAAATAACCAATTTGAATGTTGATTTTTTTCTGTTCAAAAGTTGACTTCAAAAATGAAGTATCAACTCACTGGTTAAACAGATGTCTTCCCACTGCAGTGTCCACAGCACTAAGGGGGTCATCCAGGAGGTAGACATCAGCATCAAAATACACAGCCCTGGCCAAACTGACCCTTGCCCTTTGACCTCCACTCAAACTGACCCCTCGCTCACCAACCAAGGTCATGTCACCATTTGGAAGCGCCTGTATGTCCTAAATATCAGAAAATAATTACTCCAGGCAAATCATCATCATCAATGCTCTTCGTCCCAAGTGGGACATAAGGCCACAGACACTCCAGGCAAATAGCAAGTGATATTTCAAGTGGTCAGAGTTTGACAAAAGTTGTTTTTTTTCTCTATGCACCAAAGGCCTTTTTATAGCAAGCCTTTTACCATAGTAATACAAGGTGCTACTGTGTAATTAGACTACAGGGGACTTTATTCCCTTTCACCAATTCTCCTTAAGTTTGATATCAGCTTTTAAAGTGGAAGTTTTTTCAAATGGCCAAGTTGAGTGTGGGGGCTATAACTAGAAGACTCTTTTCTACACTCGACCATAATAGTTCGCAAACATCGTTGTTTTGAATATTAATTATAAAATAATCATGTGAGCTTAGGTAAATATTTTAACCAAATATCGATTTGTTACCATTTGTCATTTTTCATATACAATGAAGATTTCCCCACTACATTTCTACACATTTTTTGCTTTTTAAAATTATTTCGTTTTTTTTTTTAACTTCTTTGGTAGGGTGTATAACAGACAGATAGGCTTTTAATTTGCCTCTATCTCAAAACATTCTGGGGCAGCTGTATCAGAAACTTGAAGATATACCAATATGAAATTCCAAGAGCTAAAACAATTCATTTTTCTGTACGAGTACAGTGCCATAAATGTTTTATTCCTGTATTGAAAAAACTTACCTTTGTGAGTGCACATGCTTTAATCACCCTGTCATATTTGGCTTTGTTGAACTCTTGCCCAAATATGATATTTTGTTTGACACTGGCAGAGAAGATCCAGGCTTGCTGAGAGGCATATGCGATCTTCCCTGTGATTTTGATGCTGCCCTTAGACAGTGGGAGCTCCTTTAAGATGGCCATGAGTAGAGAAGACTGAAGAGGGAAAACGTGTTCAAGGTATCTCATTTATTTCAGAATCTGCTAACCAGACACAAGATATCAATTAAAATCAAAACCTACTGACTATGTGCTTAACAGGGGCGGATCCAGAGATATTTTCTGACAGTCTTCCAAATTATCTTTGTTGATCCATCCTCCATTTTTGACCGTCGTCCGACAAAAAACATTAGATGCCCGACAATGTAAACTTGAAAATCTGACCGTCTTCCGGAAGACCCAGAAGACGGCCTAAATCCGCCCCTGCTTAAAGGTACATCAGAAAACTGAACATTAATATTTTTTCAGTTACATTATAAAATATATCTATACAAATAGTTAAAAGACATATATGCTTCCATAAGACAGAACATAGATTTGGAGTATTTTGAAAGGTTCAAAACTGGCAGTTTTGAAGAGATAGGCCCGTTTTGGCAAAGCCTGCTTTTTCAGCAGCTTTTCCAGACCTAAATAAGTTACCTTGCCAGATCCCACTGGACCAATCACAGACAAGAGTTTATTTTCTGTGAGCTGAAAGCTGACTTCTTTTAATGTAGGTGCCTCCACCTCCTAATGAAAATAACAATAAAAAAAACAAAACAATATTCATTGATGAATGCACAAAAGGGTAAATTTTTCTCTTTCATTTCTACTTAATTCTCAACAAAAAATTGTTTTTTTTCCATTAATCTACATAAAAAATCACTTTAAATCAAAATGAAACATATTACAATATCATACTTCAAAATTCAGCAAAATTATATATGTGTTTAATCAAAATTCAGCAAAATTATATATGTGTTTAATCTTATCTCATGAAATAAAATGTTTATTCGAAGTTAATTAATCCTTTATCAAATCCACGTAAATATTATAAACATATTATTCCAGGAAATTTTCATGAACAAATCGTTAAGTTGAGGCGCCATATTATCACCTTTTCCCAAGAGGCTGTAACTTTGTCAACAATAACACCACACTTCCTGTTCTTTCCTTCGGGAAACGATTGCTCCACACACGTGTCGCTTCCCAACTCTTCAAGGAGCAGAAACTCCTACAAAACACATCCAAATTACAAAAACAGTTTACAATTATTCTTCCCATTTCTCAAAAAGTGCTTGAAGTCTAATTAATTTGGTTTTTGGTAGTTGCATGTGTATTTCTGTTTATATGAAGTCTGATTCCTACAGATACATAGGCTTCGTTCACATGCAATGTCTATTTTCTAATTTCTATTTTCTATTTGCGCTATCTTATGATCACGGTCTGTGCCCTGAATATCCCGCCGCGTAATTACTGGCAGCTCGAGCCAGTTACTTATAGTAACTTATAGTAACTGGCTCGCGCTGCCAGTAATTACGCCGCGGGATATTCAGGCCACAGACCGTGATCATAAGACATACCGCAAATAGAAAATAGAATTTAGAAAATAGACATTGCATGTGAACGAAGCCATAGTCTCTTACTTTCAATTGCATGTTATATATTATACGTACCACAACTCACCACATTAAATCTACTGCATAACTATAATTGTATTTTATATGCTATATGCATATATGACAATGCATGAATTAATCTATATTACCAAAGAAAAAAAAATGAAATAGTAAAAAAAATCGACTTATAAATACAACTATATTATCATTATCATCATGAAAATGTCACGTACTATGAGTGCTTTTATTTTAAAAAGTATGCAGCCTTATTAAAAAGATTTTCTTGTTACTGGATAAATACAATATCCAAGCTTTATAGGGCATGGATAACCAAAAAGCACTGAGAGTATTGATTAATATCGCCACATGGTGTAACATTAAACTGTATTGCCAAGGCAGATGTGTGATATATATGGAAAGAGAGCAGAATGGAATAAAGCCAAGTAGTTTATAAACTGTAAATAACAGCAACATACTGTAACCTATAATTTCTACTGGTAGTAACCTAAGAATTTTGAACACCTAAAAAGAACTAATTTCAAACACTTCATATTTAGACTATATACATGTTATCATATAAAACATATTATCTAACCTTTACCCACATTACAATATTTCTAAAAAAAATAATGTCCCTTTTTCAGGTTTTATTATAAAAATGTTTTGACAAACTTTAACTAGCTAAAATGTCAGAAAAAAAAGTGTTCATTTTTCGTGACAAAGCATATCTGTCAGTGTCTGTCTGTGGAAACCATGATACCTAAAACAATATATAGGTTCTATTGTTAGATGAATTATTTGAAAAATGTATCCCTTAAAAGATAAATCCCTTAATCAATACCTTCAAACTGCTAGTTGAATCTGCAAAAATTTATGACATGCTTCAAAATCTAGCCAGAATAAATTCAAGACTAAGTTAATGTTTGTCAAATAAGTAGCTCAGTTTCTGCTGAATTTTTTACTGTGGCTAATTCAGCACTAAAAATGTCCAAGTTAGATCAATTTTGAGTAACTACACATGCTAATATCACCATGATAAGTTCCACCGAAAAAAAAAAAAAAAAAAAAAATCAGATGTGAGTGCTACTTAACTGCTGGATCTTTATAATAATAATAATAATAATAATAATAATAATAATAATAATAAAAATAATAATAATAATAATAATAATAATAATAATAATATGAATTTCCATGAAAATATATGAATTCCCATCAAAATATAACAATAATAACTTCATTACAATTGCAACCCATAGGGTTGAAGTCATACATGAAAGAAATTGTACTGTAGTAATTATGGGCGCCTGGCCAATTTTAGCCAAGATACAGACTTGGTGCTGATGCTCTTGCCTCCCTGAGCACTCAAACAAACAGTATCTGTCGCTGCCACACCACACCTCACATAATTATCATGAGGCACCTCACCTGGATCCTGAACCCAGTTGATACGAGCTCTCCCAAACACTCGGCCCCACGACCAACCCTCTGTATGCCTGCGCGAATGGCCGCCATTATGGCAACTGACGGAAATATAACCAAGGGATCGAGAAAGTTTGAGGTGATGGAATAGACTACAATGGCTGGATAGCTCATCAGTTTAGCACCCAATTCTTTCACCGTGTAGAAAACAGCACGTCTCCTCATCCCCTGCCACAACCAAATTGTCTCATTCCTACAGAGAATCAATATACAGCGCTGATAGGTTTTTTTCTCCTAGAACTTAACGTAGAACTTTCCCAGAAATAAATGTACTCTTGGGTGCAAGTAGTTATGGTAGGTATAGTTACTGTAAGGATTAGATCTTTTCCTCCATTTTTAGAGAGTCCAAGCTTAAGGCAGCCCAAATCCCTTACTACAAAGAGGTGGCCAAACTGACATCATTAATGGAAAATAACAGAACACAAACAGGCAGACAACTACATGCAATGCGCTGGGAACATTTTCTGAAAGCTTTAAAAGACGCCAACAATAACATGTAGGCTAGGATCCTAAATCAAACAATAAAGAGGCATTGCAAGCTAGCTGCTGCTTTTGCATTCCTTATAACCAAATTAAATGCTTATGATTATCTTATCTTGCCAAATGACTTGCATCCGGTTAAAGCAAGTAAAAAGGTGGGAGGGGGAGGGGGAACGCAAGCTGCTGTAGTCTGCAAACAACTAAAAGATTTGTTTATTGCAGCATTCTATTTTTTTCAAATCAATGGCACCTCTCTTCAAAAACTTATGAAAGAAGCCTAAACTACCACAGTGAACTGACCTTCTGGATTCAAAATGGCAGACATGAAAAGGGACCTTTAAAAAAATCCAGTAAATACAAGCACCAAAGACATGAAGCTCTATATGGGAGGTTTTGGGGACATATATCCAATACATAAACATCCAGATTTTAAGATTAATCAAGGAAAGTTTTATCTCTAATATTTGGGGTGGTGTTGCCCATTCTGGAATAACTCTCACCACTCACGATGTTGCAGTTAATATTTTGAGCACAAACAAATTCTTCAGCATACACCTGAGCTTATATACTTCATATCATTTTGACTTGAAAAATGCATTACCACCTTTACGGAAAAATCTTGTTGAAAATGTCACTTGAATGAACCATTAATTGAAACTTATAACCCATTATACATAAGTTTAGGAGAGTCTTAAAGGCAAAATCAAGTTACCCTGCCAGACCCCAGAAGACCAATCACAGACAAGAGTTAATTATCGTCAGCCAAGAAATTGACACTTATACTTGAATGCCATCAGTTTGTAACCATATCCAATAGCCACACTCCAAATGCCAGTAAAATTGAGGTGTGCCAGTAAAAAAAAAAAAAAAAATTGAAGCAAAATGCCCAAACCCAGCATGCAGCATTTCTATGTATCTGCGACCAGCATCCATATTTACTAATTAAAAGCACAGCATTCAGACTTAAAATCTAATTATGGATAGTTGTAGAGTAATAAAGGACCATTTTCATTAGCAAATATCAAGGGACTGGACTAAGGGGTAGGGGTGGACTAGGAGGTCGGGTTGGAATAGGGGTTGGGGGGTTAGGGGGTAGGGATAGGGGTGGATTAGGAGGTAGGGGTGGATTGGGGGTGGGGGTGGGTTTTTGGGGTGGCAATGGGGTGACAATGTTAAAGGTATAGAGGGCAAATTATTGGCGATAAATAACCTAAGAAAAAGATTTTGGTTGTGTTTTTTAAGTTTGCTGTTACAGTAATGCCAAATGCATCTTTTGAGTGTATAAAATACAGTTTTTCATTATCTTCTTGAATTAGTAAGTCTGGATTCCACCACAATCTCTTAATTGTCATCATAAACCACAAATAGTGATCTTAAATTCATGTTTTGACTATAACTCAAACTCATTTAGTTGCAATGTTTCAAATATGCCATATTCAAGTCACATAATCAATATCAAAACCTGAATGATTCTGTCAAAAAAATATTGCCTTCTGTACTTTTAACAAGTAACAGGATAATTCAAAATACACAAACAAACAAACCAATACCTGAACACGCTTCACAGTAGTATAGCCCATACCACCATATATCAGCGCATTTCCAACCTGGTCGGACACCATGTCCGATAGGAAGTGAACGTACAGAATCAACGGAAAGACAACACTGGGGCCCAAAGTAATGTCACTGGTGACAACCACAGCTATGACAAAGGCAAGGAGCAAAAGCCTCACCCCTGAGAGCCCCAAAAGATTATAAAAGAATCCTGCAGAGTAGTGACATCTCGAAACGCGGAACATTTCCTGCCTAAAACAAAAAAATGAAGAAATCCAAATACAAAAATAAATAAATTAATTAATTTAAAAAAAATAGAATTCATATATTTATAGATGTTCTTGGTGCTAAAATATGTGACTTGCAATGTTCCTAAGTTTTGAAAGCACAGAGAGTGAGAGGAATAAATACAATACACCTGACACCTCTATGATGGTGGCAGTGGTGGAGTACTGGGTAAAGCAGGACACTTGGTAAGCAAGAAAGTCATCAGCTTAATAAAAGCAATCACATCAATAAAGCTACTTAATCTAACTGAATTATCCGGAGTAAGCTTTGTTTGTAAAAAAAAAAAAAAAAAAAAAAAAAAAAAAAAAAAAGCATCATAGAAATCTGTGCTTAAATTCAAAATTATACTTAAAAGCAGGGCACACAATTGTAAATATATATTAAATGTTAGACCATGGCACAAAGCTAGCACAACAAACCAAGGTGCAAAGGCAATGTTATAGACATGTTGTATACATTTGAAAGACTAGCAGCTCTCTATCTCAAAAAGCTAAATAAAAATCCAACATAGGCAAAAGGTACTTATCATCATCAACCAAGGACATCAGACTTTTTATTACTTCCATAATGTTTCAGAATTTGTGCCAGATGAGCATCAATATTGATCACTGAGAGAGATTTTTTGAAACAATGAACAGGGAGAAGACTGCCATTTAGGGAAAAAGTTGGCAAATATGACATGGGGTCCAGGGGCCGCCTAGGCCAATGATATTTCAGGGTTCCCGAACAGTTGGAAATCCACTGCTAGTTGGAAAAAACCTCATCCCTGAATAAATGATTAAAAGATAATTGTCAAAATATCTAATCCTTGTACTCTATATGTCAGCTGTATGTTATGAGTAATTATAAGTCTATACCAAAGTTCTTCATGAACATAGTAGAGAAAAGTACATAAAATTAGCCAAAGACAAATCTGTGTATATTTATCTGTGACCCTGCTGGCGGGTGCAATCTTTGTAGGACTTCCAACCTATCAATTCTCAATGGGCCTGTTCAGAATGAGTTAAGGCGACCTAGCTTGCCGGGAAGGATTCTCGCATTCAGTGACATAAGCTAAATTGTTTGAAACGCCTCCTTGAGCAGCAAGTTAATTAGTTAAATACCCCCTAGCAACTCAAAGAGGTGTCAGATATTTAAGCCGATTACAGTGATTGTACTTAAGGAGAATCTCCCGCAGAGTTGGACCGATCCAGCTAGTCCAATGGGTTTTTCTTACACTCCCTTTGCTGCTAAATAATAAATCCTTCTGTATTCTATTATGAAACTGAGGCATTTTTTAAAATTCCCTCAGCATTTGTTGTTTATTTTCTGGATTGTTACCCTAGTTGAACTAGGGCTCCCCTATAACCACACGTGTAATGTGGTAAACTTTAATATTCAGGCCTACCCAACTACCAGACTCGGCACCTAAGGATCCTGAATTAACCGGTATATCGGACCACGCTACCCGTTTTCAAGGTGTGTGTCAGATCGCATTTCGGAGTATCATACCCCAGAACAAATTTTGTAGCACGGCTGCGGGCTCATCCACCCTGAACAACCTGAAACTGTACTCTTACTTTAGAGTACTCTATTTTATTCTCTCTATGGGGGTATATGGGGACTTTACGACATTCGGTTTGAATGTTTTAACCACTTTTGATAGTTTTTTTTTTTTGCATTGTATTAGATTAATATGGCAGTCTAAGGTTCATCTAGGTGGCTTTCAAATTTATGTGCCCGGTTTTAAAATCATATAGCGATTTTACGACAATCGTTTACTATCCAATCAAAGTGACAGCCGAGCATGCCAGGGCTCATCCTGTCGGTGTTCTGGCTGATACTCCGAAATGCGATCTGACACACACCTTGAAAACGGGTAGTGTGATCCGATATGCCGGTTAATTCAGGATCCTTAGGTGCCGAGTCTGGTAGTTGGGTAGGCCTGATATTTATTACTTATAATGACTCATAGAAGTCTCAGTAATCTCTTGTGGTAAGAGGGGTTAGGGCTTCGTTCACATGCAATGTCTATTTTCTAAATTCTATTTTCTATTCGCGGTATGTCTTATGATTACGGTCTGTGCCCTGAATATCCCGCGGCGTAATTACTGGCAGCGCGAGCCAGTTACTATAAGTTACTATAAGTAACTGGCTCGCGCTGCCAGTAATTATGCGGCGGGATATTCATGGCACAGACCGTGATCATAAGATAGCACGAATAGAAAATAGAATTTAGAAAATAGACATTGCATGTGAATGAAGCCTAGGTGTATTGCCATCATTTTCACAGATTTTTTTTTTACAGATTTACAGATTTCTATGCAGTAAAACACCCCGAGTGCTACATAGTCTAAGAGATCTAATTTTATGATTTAAAAATTATGTTTCTGAATAATTGATCAGTTAACTTTTACCCATTGGAAAGATAAAATAATTACAAGTATTCTTTATCGATAAAATGCTTTTCTAACCAAGAAACAATGAAAGGATTCTAAAATCATCAAAAACAGATCTAGAGAAAAACTGAGGGTTTTTATCATTTTTAAAACCTAGACATCAAATGAGAGGTCACATATACAGACAGATTCAAACAGATTCAATAAGATCTAGGTAAAAAAAAAAAAATTGTAAAAATAATCTAGTCTTGTAAATTTCACAAGGTATCTTTTATTAACCAAGAAAAAGCCTCTAAGTAAATTTAAAGGTAACCAAAAACATGGTTTGGCAGTTATATGTGTTGATGTGTAAGTGGGAATGCATCGGCCATGGCTACAGTGACGCCATGGACAAATACAGGAATCAGACATAACACAGACACTTACAGTGTCGGTACATAAAAAGTGAACTAGTTGCAAGTTTCATTCTTGTTCTAATGTGATTCTAGTGGTACAATTAAACTATACCTGCACTCTGTTTAATGTGACATTACTTCTAGAGACGTGTATAACAGCATGTCCTATGTGGTCAGCAATCATATGAGACAGTGCCCTTATTAACAACATGGTGGGAAACACTGTGGACGGTATCAGTATAGCTTCCCCAGCTTCCCCAGCAGCAACAGCAACAAGCAGCAGTGCAAGGATTAGAAGCTTAGAGCTTCCAACAATCATCAAATTATAAAAAACGCCTGCAGCATACTGTCCTCTCCTCAAATGTGAAAGCTCTTTCCTAAAGGAGAAGTTTTCAAGCGTTAAAATTGCCCTTGTTACATGTGACAGTTTCTTCACAACATTCAGGATTTAAGAAAGAACATGTTCTGCTTGCTGAGAGGAAGTTATGAGTTCTCTTTCTACAAGATGCAATGTACAAGAATATTTCACTTGCATTAAAACATATGACTATTATAGTTATATTCTATTCAATAACGTAACATTAATGAGGTTACTAAGCATAGTTACTGAAAGGTAAGCTCTCTATAAAAACAGGGGCAGCTGAAATCTGCATAATGCATTATTATATTCCAAGCGTAAGTTGCGGGGCATTATTTATTTCCCAGTAAAAGCTGATATGTATGCACAGAAAAGCAGTTAAAATTTACTAATACGAGTGGCAATATCTTAAGTTATCAAGGTGCTATTAATAAGCAGGCCTGAAAAGCATTCATGCAAACAAGCATGGCACACAACTTACTGCATAAACTGATATACATATATAAAAGGAGCAAAGCAGAAAAATAGGGAGAAACAGGATAAATTCAAAATATTACTTTTTTCCACTGAACTAACTTTCAGTGAAAAAAGTGTCACCCATTACAAAAAAAAACTGCAACTGAGTATACCAGTACAGTCCATCCTTAATATTATGAAAATAAAGGAAGAAAGAAACAGATCGATGCTGTATCAACAGTTTATTATGGGCGGCGGTTTATACAAAAATGCAAAACACGATTAGTCGTCATCGTTATCAAATCAGTCGAAATGAAAACACGATTAGTCGTCGTCGTTATCAGATCAGAAGGCAAAATACGACTAGTAGTCGTCAAAACGCAACTAGTCATCAAAACGCAACTAGTCATCATCAAAACGCAACTTGTCATCATCAAAACGCAACTAGTCATCAAAACGCGATTTGACGCCAGATGGCGCCCATTGTACGAAAATCTAGGCCAAGTCACATGATCCACAGTGATCAAAATGGCGGACGTTATTGAAGCAGCATTATCATATTCCTCGCTCGAACTCGAGAATTATCTCGAGTTCGAGATATTATTATATATATAATATCATTATTAGATTGTACGCGTAGAGATAATTCTCGAAATAATAAATAATTAAATAATTTATTAAATAATTTGGACATGTTATAAATTAAAAAAAAAAAAAAAAACACACACTTGTGAAGCACTGCTTTATTGTTGTACTCATTTCACAAGTTCCAGATATTATTATATATATAATATCATTATTAGATTGTACGCGTAGAGATAATTCTCGAGTTCGAGCGAGGAATATGATAATGCTGCTTCAATAACGTCCGCCATTTTGATCACTGTGGATCATGTGACTTGGCCTAGATTTTCGTACAATGGGCGCCATCTGGCGTCAAATTGCGTTTTGATGACAAGTTGCGTTTTGATGACAAGTTGCGTTTTGATGATGACTAGTTGCGTTTTGATGATGACAAGTTGCGTTTTGATGATGACTAGTTGCGTTTTGATGATGACTAGTTGCGTTTTGATGACTAGTTGCGTTTTGACGACTACTAGTCGTATTTTGCCTTCTGATCTGATAACGACGACGACTAATCGTGTTTTCATTTCGACTGATCTGATAATGATGACGACTAATCGTGTTTTGCATTTTTGTATAAACCGCCGCCCATAGTTTATGGCAGTGTGGTAATTTTTATTCAATTTTTGAAAATGGAAGAAAAAAAAGCAAAAAATACTAGGGTTTTACAGTGGGCATTTTATACAATATATGTTAATTGTTATTTTCAAGGGCACACTTTGTATCTGAGAGATTCTCAAAAAGCACAAAACATGTTATTAACATTCATGGGAGTTCCTCCAAGGTTACCCTAATTTTCTCAAAATGTGACATTTTTTTCATAGGTCTGGCAGAAAAATAGTAAGCAACATAAAACCACCTCACAGAAAAAAAAGACAATATATGAATAAATTCTAAAGAAGCTAGTTCCTAATGACACACAATGGCTCATAATTCTTGAGCATACTTAAAGATGCATCTGAAGTCACTTTTTTGCTGCAAAAGCTGACCAAATGCCACCATAAGTTTCAAATAGTATTACTATGCGAAACACCAAAAGATTTCCTGCTTGCT
The DNA here is from genome assembly GCF_051362555.1 of Lingula anatina. Lineage (NCBI taxonomy): Eukaryota > Metazoa > Brachiopoda > Lingulata > Lingulida > Lingulidae > Lingula > Lingula anatina. The sequence continues at coordinate 6,977,341 of NC_141776.1, forward strand.
CTCTGTGCTGTATATAAACAGGGCAGATAACTTAGTCAGATAGGTAGGTTGAATTTACAACCTAAACTTTGAAGGTGCAGTTGAAAGCTCTTTTATGACTGATCCAGTGATTAATTGGATATATCCCTTGGCATGTAGACTTTGCTTGAGTTGTATAACTTAAGGTACAATTACAAGTGGTTTATATACATAAATGGGAATCCACATTCTATCAACACTAGTTTCAAATGTATCTTTAAAAGATCTAAACCTAGAGATCATGCTTAGCAGATTTTTCTTTAATTCCTCCTGTGTGATACATCCTATTAGGCTATTTCTTCGGAATCATACATCTTTGGAAATTTGTTTCTTTTTCATTTTCTCGCACTTTTTTCATTACTTTTTCTAACTTTTTACTTTTTCACCAGCTTTGTGAAAAAAAAAAAAAAAAAAATGGAGCCAGTTGGCCAATCAATCTTTATGCTTCAATCATTACCAACACAACTACATCCACAGCCTGCACAATCAGCAGTATAACATATATATAGTGTCTTCCTTTTCTTAAGAAAAGGTTATAAAAATAAGACAAAAAACTGTCAAATGTACAGACATATTATTCATGCACAAACAGGTTATCTTGTGACCTTTGATGAAATATAACAAAATGCCGTCAAATTCTAATTATGCAATTCTAATTGAATTATACCTGAACTCTGTTTAACGTGACGTGAGCTCTAGAGGAGTATATAACAGCATGTCCTATGTGGTCAGCAATCATATGAGACAGTGCCCTTACTAACAACATGGTGGGAAATACTGTGGATGGTATCAGTATAGCTTCGACGTCAGCAGCAACAGCAACAAGCAGCAGTGCAAGGATAAGGATCTTAGAGGTTCCAACAATCATCAAATTATAAAAAAAGCCCGCAGCATACAGTCCTCTCCGCAAATGCAAAAGCTCTTTCCTAAAGGAGATGTTAGAAAGAGTTAAGATTGAACTTGTTCTATGTGGAAGTTCTTTTCCAACATTTGGGATTTAAGTAAGAACTTGTGCTGCTTTCTTAGAGGAAGTGATGAGTTCTCTTTCTAAAAGATGCAATGTACAAGAATATTTCACTTGCATTAAAACATGACTTTTATAGTAATACATTATTCAGCAACATTACATTCATGAGGTTACTTAAAATAGTTACTGAAAGGACCTTAAGCTTAAAAGTTCTCTATAAAACAGAGGAAGCTGTGACCAGACCCTCCAAATGCTTATAATAATACCAGGTGTTAAGTCAGAATTAGATTGCATTAGTTGAGAAAGAATTTTCTTTTGCCTGCGGACATTGCACATCCTTAGGTTTAGTACGCAACATAAAAATTGTTTTCTGTATGTTTTTTCTTAGACATTTTTTGTCATTGATTTTAGTGGTAGGGTAAATTTTTTTTTCTGTTAAATAGGTAAGTGCACTTTATTTTAGTTTGGATAATTTTAGATGAACCTATTAATATGTTAAGTTTCCAGGAACCATATGTTATTTGCAATGGGCATCAGCAGTCATGCTTCACTTGCTGTTTGCTAAAGCCCGCCGCACACAGAATGATTTTTCGTCGGCCGACACGCTTACGACAAAATATCGGCCTGTCTGCGCTGCTCCACGAACACTTTTCAACTAGTCGGGAGAGAATCAAACATGTTTGATTTTTAAACGTCGTACTGTAGTGTGTGCGCTTTCCTACGACAATTTGTCGCACTGATCATTATCTTCAGCCAATGGTTGCGCCATCTGATATCACGTGCCCACGTCAGAATTCAATTCAATTCAGTATGATGGAAGGCCCTATAATTTTCTAATAGTATTAGTTTTTTTTAATTTTCAGCGTCATAAACCATTTAACGACGTAATGCTGCATCGAGGTGACTAAATCTGTCTAAATTGACAAACTGTTGTCATCCTATAGGCTGTATTTTTATGGTCTATGAGTATTGCGTTGATATAGAAAATTTGGGCATTTCAATTTGCTCATTTTTCAATTAAATTAATTAAAGTAATCTTGTTATACTCTTATATTTAATTTTAACTCTTATCATCACAATAACAGATACAAAATATAAATAGGCCTACAGAAACTTTTCCTGATTAAATTAAACAATGCCCCACCTCGCAGACGAGATAATAACTACGTCACTTTCACCACACCAGTCGACGCTTTGTTGCGACAGCTTGTCGTGTGTGTGTGCTGATCTCATCCGGGACGACCGATTGGCTGACTTTTATCGGCCGGTGAAAAATTGTTCTGTGTGCGGCGGGCTTTAAATTAAGTGAAAACCTGTCAAATGTCAAGGTACGTTTTCATTGTTAATGTATAAACTTTAAGGAGATAACGGTGCCAAAGTTCGCTTACAGCTTAGCGTAGTTTAGAATGAATGTATGGAGTTAACGCCCGATGAAAGGTGGCATCCTGTAAAAGAAACTAGTTCTAGCAAATACCACATTCCTTGTACATGTAAAGTAAAACTGCCCACAGTGATTGGACAGTGTTAGACATTCTGTATTCATTAGTGCCACCCGGTTATGTCTTTCTACATAGTTCAGTATTTACATTTAAAGAAACTTAAAGAGGCACTTAAGGTGAGCTTTGAAACATGTGTTCTAGAACTTGAATGTATTGGTAGGGCACAACAAGCACAATCGCCTCCGTAGCATTAGTTATTACCTGTAAGTATTAAAGTACGTACAATGTTTTATTACGGTTATGCTTTATTACAGGCAGGAAACTTTGGTTGTAGTCAGTCAAGTTTAAGGGGTTTAAGAGGACAAACGTTCATGTAAGATTCTACAATAGAACCTATGTTATTACTAAATGTATAAAGTTACTTAACAGTTATGATAAGGTTAAAAGTTCCGTTTTGCATTTAGTAAGAAGTGTACAGAATAAGTGTATTTAATTAAGTAGTTACTGTTTCACTTAATTTTTGTTTATTTTCAGCAACGACACTTGTAGCAATAAGTCAGTCAATAAAGAAGTTTAATGCTGTTACAAAGTTGATGAACGTCCAAAATGGCTACCAAACCATCATATGATGAAGATGATGTGCTACAGGAAGGCAAAGTCATCACCCTCATGCTGCAATTTTGCACTAAAACAAACAGCAATGGACTATGGAAATGAATATGGCAGCAAGGTAGTCAAGACAGTCAACCGAAACTACTTTGTGGATGATTGCCTTATGTCAACAGTAGATGTTAAGGGAGCTGTTGAGAGGTCCAGCAGTCTCAGACGTTTGTTGCCAAGTGAAGGTTTCCAATTCAAGAGATATGCTAGATACCATACCAGTGGAAGAGAGAGCAGAAGCAGTCAAGGATTTTGATTTCTCAAATCTACCAGGTGCTAGGAATAAAGTAGGACATAGTGTCAGACTGTTTTGGTTTCATGATCAACATTAAGGAACGACCAGCAACAAGATTCTAATGGGATTCTATCAGTTATCAGCTCAGTATACCACCCACTTGGTTTTGTTGCGTCAACCATTTTGCCAGCAAAGATGATTTTGCAAGATTTATGCCATTCTCAGTATGATTGGGATGAAGAGATTCCTGACGACCACTTAGCCAGATGGGTAAATTGGAAGGAAGACATAACTAAGCTATCACAGTTGAATGTGCAGCATTGCCTGAAGCCTGCAGAGTTCGAAGAAACTATGTCGGCACAGCTGCTGCATCAACTACAGGTTATGTAATAATCTCTGTAATAATCTCTTAAGAGAATATTACAAAAAATCAAACTTTTTAGAAAAAAAACCAGGGACTAACTTTGAATGTAGGATTGGATTCCTTAACCATTGGTAAGTACAGGAAAATTGTCCTTTATCCCAGGAAAATTCATTTTTTGGCCAAAATGAACAGTTATTATCCCTTTAATCATATGACATTTTCATGACATTTGTGGTCACTCTGGAAAAGAGTATCTTTTGTCATTTCTAAGGAAGAACTACTGGATCATAAAGGCGAATGCAGCAGTACGCCATGTTTTACGCAATTGTGTCAGCTGCAGAAGATGACAAGCACATCCAGATGTCAAAAAAATATCTGATTTACCAGCAGACAGAGTTGAGCCAGACAAACCTCCATTCTCACATACAGGAATTGACCATTTTGGGTCATTTCTTGTGAAAAGAGGAAATAGTGAAGTTAAAAGGTATGGATGCATATTCACATGCCTAGTAACCAGGGCAATGCACTTTGAAATTGCTCACACATTGGATACAGACTCCTTTATAAATGCTTTGAGGAGATTTATAAGCCAAAGAGGAACACCAGAAGTCAAAAGAAGTGAGCTGAATTTCAGTGAGAAAAGAGTCACCCTACAAATAAAAAGACTGCTTTTGAGTATATCAGTACAGTTCATTGTTAATATTATCAAAAATAAAGGAAGAAATAAACAGATTGATGTGGTATCCACAGTTTATGGCAATGGGGAAACTTTTATCCAAGTTTTGAAAATGGGAGGAAAAAAAAAAGCAAAATACCTAGGTGCACAGTACTGAGTAGGTATAGGCGTTTTTATACAATTTTATGTTAATCGTTATTTTCAAGGCACACTTTGTATCTGAGTGATTCTCAAATAGCACAAAACATGATATTTAAGTGCGTGGCAGTTCCTCCTAAATAGATTAAAATACTAGTTTCAAGGTTACCCTAGTTTTCTCAAAATATGATGTTTTTTTAATAGGTCTAGCAGCAAAATAGTAAGCAACATAAAACTGCCTCACAGAAAAAAAGACAATATGTGAATAAATTCCAAAGAAACAAGTGTAACTGCCCGCAATATTTTTATTTTTTATTTGAGTTTGTCCTTTGTTTACTTGTTATTCATGCGAAGTATACATATTTTCCATTCTTTCTCTTTTGTCCTTCCTTGTCTTTACTCTTTCTCTCTCTCTTTCTCTCTCGCTCTACTAATTACAAGGTTACAGGCCACTGCACTTACGTAACCGCATCGTCACATGCCTGTGCCATACCCTGCACTAAACAGTTTTCATTTCACAGCATATATAAGGCTTTCTCTCTAATTCTTCTTGCTCACTTCGCTTTTGTACATGGAACGACACAGGGAAATCTAACGCCACACAGTATATTAGCTCACCCAGTCGGAGGAAAAGGTAACTATTTCAAAGTTTACGTAAACTTCTCTGACGTTGGGTCTTTCAACTTTTCTATCTATCCTTTTATAAAGATATTAGCTCACTTGGTCGGGGAAAAGACAAATTATTTCAATGCTTACATAAAATTTCTCTGGCTTTGTGTCTTTGCAATGTTTCTGTCTATCCTTTTTCTTACACTTTTGTTTGTACTTCGTGTAAATTTGTTATCAATTTTTAGGTTATTTTGCATTTTAATTTGTTTTCAGTATTTCTTTATTTTTTGCTACATTTTTTGTAACTGTTATTTATTTTGTTTTATTTTATTTTCTTTCAGTTTTACATTTGAATTGAAATAAAATTCATTCAGTATTTGGAGACTTCATTTTTTTTGAGTGCAGCTACAACAAGTACCTAATAACACACAATGGTTCACAATTCTTGAGCATACTTAAAGATGCATCTGAAGTCACTTTTTTGCCACAAAACCCGACCAAATGCCATCACAAGTTTCAAATAGTATTACTAACAGAAACACCAAAAGACACTTAACTGATTTCCTGCTTGCTCTTTGTGCTGTATATAAACAGGGCAGATAACTTAGTCAGATAGGTAGGTCAAATTCAAAACCTAAACTTTGAAGAAGGTGCAGTAAAAAGCTCTTTTACTGATCCAGTGATTAATTGGATTTATCCCTTGGCATATAGACTTTATGTGAGTTGTGTAACTTAAGAGACTTTTACAAGTGGTTTATATACGTAACTGGGAACCCATGCTCCACCAACACTAGTTTCAAATGTATCTTTAAAAGATGTAAATCTAAATATCATTCTGCTTAGCAGATTTTTCTCAAATTCCTCCTATGTGATACATCCTATTAAGCTATTTTTTCAGAATCATACATCTTTGGAAATTCTTTTCTTTCTCATTTTCTCTCGATTTTTTTCATTACTTTTTCTAACACTTTGCCACCAATGAAAAGGCTAATGAAATGATATAAGGAATGGCATATAAATAATCTAGTATCTCTTATCCATTTCCAGTATCTATTGATCTAAGACTGATTTCACCATTTTTGAAGTAAAATAAAAATTGGCACCACATGGCCAATCAACTTTTATAGTTCAATCATTATCAACACAATTGCATCCACAGTCTGCACAAGCAGTATTACAATTTTTTTCTTTTCTTCAAAAAAGGTTATAATAATAAGGCAAAAAGCTGTCAAATGTACAGACATAAAGTGAATATTACTGATGCGCAAAACGGGTTATCTTGTGACCTTTGATGCAATGTAACAAAATGCCATCAAATTCTAATTATGCAATTCTAATTGAACTATACCTGAACTCTGTTTAACGTGACGTGGGCTCTAGAAGAGCACATAACAGCATGTCCTATGTGGTCGGCAATCATATGAGACAGTGCCCTTACTAACAACATGGTGGGAAATACTGTGGATGGTATCAGTATAGCTTCGCCGCCAGCAGCAACAGCAGCAACAAGCAGGAACGCAAGGATAAGGATCTTAGAGGTTCCAACAATCATCAAATTATAAAAAAAGCCTGCAGCATACTGTCCTCTCCGCAAATGCAAAAGCTCTTTCCTAAAGGAGATGTTAGAAAGCGTTAAGATTGAACTTGTTATATGTGGTCAGTGGAAGTTCTTTTCCAACATTTAGGATTCAAGAAAGAACTTATTCTGCTTTCTTAGAGGAAGTGATGAGTTCTCTTTCTAAAAGATGCAAAAATATTTAAATTGTATTAAAAAATATGACTTTCATATTAATACATTATTTAGGAAGTTCGCATTCATGAAATAGTTACTGAAAGGATCTTAAGCTTAAAAGCTCTCTATAAAACAGATAGTGGAAGCTGTGACCTTACCCTCCATATGCATATATTATATACCAAGCATAAGCTGGGGGACAAAATATATTAAATAGCAAAAGCTGAGGCATATGTGTGTGTCGAGAAGCAGATAAAATTTTACTGAGTGACGATATCATTGTTTTTATAGAAATCATAATGCTTATCATTAAAGCAGGCCTGACAGTCGTTATACATAATATAAAAAGAACAAAGCAGCAAAATATTGGAAAGACAGGATAAGTTTACTTTTCACACTGATCTCACTTTCAGTATTTTGTCAATATTATGAAAATAAAGGAAGAAAGAAACAGACCAATGCTGTATCAACAGCTTATGGCAATGTGGTAATTTTTATTCAATTTTTGAAAATGGGAGAAAAAATGTGAAAAATACTAGGGTTTTACAGTAGGCATTTTATACAATATATGTTAATTTTTATTCTCAAGGGCACACTTTGTTCCTAAAAATATAACATTATTCATAGATCTTGCTGCCAAACAGCAAGCAATATATGAAAGCACCTCACAAAAAAATGCAATATGTGAATCAATTCCACAGAAGCAAGCTCCTAAGGACACACAAACAGTGAACTTACTTCATGAATATAGCCACATAGTGGTACATCATACTTCAGCATACTAGAAAGATCTAAATCTGGACACCATGTTTCGCAAACTTTTAAGAATTCCTCCTATAATGATACATCCTATTTTGCTATTTCTTTAGAATCTTGTTTCTTTAGAAATAATTTTCTTTCTCATTTTCTCTTACTTACTTAATTTCTTTTTAAATTTTTTGTCATTATAAGCAGTTATGCACCAATGCTTTTATATTTTTCTAGCCTTATTCATTTTTTTTTTTTGGGGGGGGGGGAGGGGGGGATGCCTGCACAGAGTATAGAAATCACATAAAAATGTGTAATGACATGAATAGATTTTAATGGTCTCTAGATACGATGCATTCACCCTAATCTTCAAGGATCGTGGGCAGCTCTTGATAAAGATCTGCCTTCTCAAAACCCATGTTTGGTTAACTCTTTTGTGTTGGCTGCAAGTCTGGCACTTTGACAGCTGAAACTCAATGCAGCACTGAAGCAGCTGAAATTTTGGTTCTACCAACAAATGCTCCTAATATCCTACACTGATCATATGAAGAGGTCCTTAAACAGGTTGACAAAAAAAAAGACAAGTCCCCAATACAGTTACAGATACACAACTTAAGTTCTTGGGCCACTCCATCAGAAAAGAGGGATTGGAGATCTAAGCCTTAGTGAAAAATACCTGGCAAAAGTGCCTGAGGCAAACAACGAAAGACCTTCCTTGACAATTTAGAATTCCAACAAAACACCTTTGAACATTGGAAAGAACTTTGGCAAAATATCGACATTCCTCAAACACTGCATCGGTGATGGCACATGATGAAGAGAAGAAGATAAGATGATAAAACAGTTATTCCTGACAAAGAAAAAATAACAAGAGTTTAATAATTTCAAATAACAATCTGTTAATCATGATCATGTGAATAACATTTCTGAACCAGAATGGAACCCTCTTAAGAAGATTTCTTTGTTCACCAGAACAACTAGGAGTTATCAATATCATTACAATATGTGAAAAAGGGAACATTTCACAAAAAAGTTAATAACCTAAGTAAAATAATCCGATCAGGCTGGTTTTGGAATTAGACCTGTATTTCAGTAATATTGATCACTCCAGGAGACAAAAGGTAAACTGTTTATACACTTAATGTGTTATCTGTATTGCTAAAAAAGAAATCTTCATGTTCTGGTAAACGGGTAACATGAACATTAAAAAAATGTAACTAGTATGAGGATTCATTTCCATGGGGTTTCAAAGTCAAACATTGAAATGCCAATATCTAAAAAATTGAAATTTTACCAAAATAACAGCAAAAAAATAAATAAATAATAATAATAATAAAAATGATAATAAAAAAATAATAAATAAATGAATAATAATTACAATAAATAAAAATAATAAATTGCATAATTAAAAAACTATCAGGCTGGTTTATGAACTCAAGCTGTGCTTTATTGCCACGAGTCAGATCTGTAAATTAGAGCATAAAGAAATCTTATGCCATTAAAAAACATTTTCCATTAAAAAAGGGCATATAGATGTCACCACCTACAGATGCTGGGAGTGGCTAAACGTACAGACATGGTGCCTGTAGACAAAAAGTAAACCAGTTGTGAGTTTCATTCTTGTTCTAATTTTAATCAAGAACTAAGACTATACCTGCACTCTGTTTAATGTGACATAAGCTCTAGAGGAGTATATAACAGCATGTCCTATGTGGTCAGCAATCATATGAGACAGTGCCTTTACTAACAACATGGTGGGAAACACAATGGACGGTGTCAGTACAGTTTTGCCACCAACAGCAACAGCAACAAGCAGAAATGCAAGGATAAGGATCTTGGAGCATCCAACGATCATCAAATTATAAAAAATGCCTGCAGCATACTGTCCTCTCCGTAAATGTGAAATCTCTTTCCTAAAGGTAAAGTAAGAAAGCATTTTGACTGTCTGCTAAATATAAGTGAAGTTCTTTCCTAAAAAGTAAGGCTTAAGAAAGATATTGTTATTCAATCTACAAGGAAAGATGAGTTTTCTTTCAAAAATTTGCTTTTTACAAAAATATTTTACTCAAATAATTTAACTATAACACTAAAACTGAAGTTCACTACTAAAACATTTGAGACAAAGTTGAAAATTAAAGCAGCTGGAACCAGACTATCCTCATGCCCCAATGAAGCTGGACCCAAACCCTCCCTATGCCCAAAAGAAGCTGGACCCAAACCCTCCCTATGCCCAACAGAAGCTGGACCCAAACCCTCCCTATGCCCCAATGAAGCTGGACCCAAACCCTCCCTATGCCCAAAAGAAGCTGGACCCAAACCCTCCCTATGCCCAAAAGAAGCTGGACCCACACCCTCCCTATGCCCAAAAGAAGCTGGACCCAAACCCTCCCTATGCCCAAAAGAAGCTGGACCCACACCCTCCCTATGCCCAAAAGAAGCTGGACTCAGACCCTCCCTATGCCCAAAAGAAGCTGGACCCAAACCCTCCCTATGCCCAAAAGAAGCTGGACTCAGACCCTCCCTATGCCCAAAAGAAGCTGGACTCAGACCCTACCTATGCCCAAAAGAAGCTGGACTCAGACCCTCCCTATGCCCAAAAGAAGCTGGGCCCAGACCGCAAATGGGCCTTAATTATTCATCAAGCATAAGCTTTTCATAGTATATTCATAACTTTTTTCAAATTTGGTGTAAGGCAAATTCATAGGAAAAGCTGAGGCACATGCATTAAAGAAAATGCAATGCAGTTACTAAAAATTTTTGCTGCCAATAAAAGGGATAATAAAACTATGTAAAGAAGGGTACAATATGTCACATCATTCATTTTCATTAAAAAAGACTCATTCCACCAGTTTTGTAGTAAAATCAAAGCTAGAGTGACACTCCAGCTGAAATTAAAGGGGCTAGAGTGTCAATCATTGCCTATACCCACTGCATGCTTCATTAGTAAAATGTGACATCTTTATTCTTTCTTTTCTTTTCTGAAGTTCCTTTATTTTTTATCCTTTTTTAAGGGAAGGGGTTAATAAATAATGGTCTGATTCACAGACATTTGGGTAAAATATTCCTCTCTTTAACTGCACACCAACAGACCGATTATTACATCCTTATGATGGATGGAAAGATGGTAGAAAGGGGTGGATAGCAATGTCTTAACTCAACCTGTAGACTACATCATAATCAACATTCCGAATTTACACTGGCCATATCCAGAGCATCCTGGAGAAAAAGGCACTCCCTTCCAAATCCTCCTCTTAGCAGTGCTTGATATATACAACTGTTTTTACAACTAGATGCTTACAAAAATACTTACAGCCCATACTGAAGATAGGATATTCATATGTAAAATATCAAAATAAATAAATACTACTGGGTATTAGTATAAGGTTTAAAAAATCCATTTCCCTTTTTTTACCTGTATCCTCAAGCAAGAGGTGTGTACCTCCCCAGTTAACTGGAGACCAAGGGACATCTTGGTGAATATTATCCCTCTCACTGAGTGTAGTATGCCCATGGAGGGAAATATAACAGAGGCAAAGGGTAAACGGCACAAGGTCAAAGCCACTGATAACACAACCGGCAATATCATGATCTTGTCTGCACAATAAGAGACACTGCACAGACAGGCTTTCAAACGCTGGCTTTCAAACACACGCACCAACTCCATCCTACAAATGAAGAAGTCTTAAAAAGACAACAACTCAAGGAGTTAAAAAATATAAATAAAATTGGGTCAAGGTCATGATGCAACAAGGTCAAGGTGATAAGATATAAAAATGAATGGAGGGCGTTTTCCTGAAATGGCCATAGAGTGGTGCTGAAGTTTGCATTAATTTCTAATACTTAAAGATTTCCAACTGAGAAAAACAAAGGATTTATTGTTATAAAAAAACTACATTTGCAGAATAGACAGCATGCAGAAAAGGAAGGAAAGCTGAACTACTGCAAATCATAAATGCTGAATGTTGATAACTAGTGGATGGCAAGCTTTTTGGTCAGAAGCAGCAGCACAGGTTCCTGCAAACTGCTATAATTATTAGTATCCTCATAGATATAGTAATTTGCTGATGCTTAAGGAATAAATTTCTAACCCAATTCAGAGGCAAGATTCAAGAATGCAGTAAATTAGTCCTAAGAAAAATTTATCTGAGTACACAACAGCATAATTTTTAAATAACACATTACAATTAAGCTTATAATTTTTGTCATTGGGGGAAAAAAAACCCTCACATCAAACTATCCATCCTCCAGTCATTAACACCTGGCTATTAAAATATCCTGAATAATGCACATTCAAAATGAATATATTCCTGATTTTCCTGCAATAGTTGAGGGTACGATTTCACACAAGTGAATAAAATGCAAGATTTTTCTAAAAGGTCCTAAATTGAAACTCCGATTATAAGCACGACTTCTAATATCTCAGTGGGGATAATATCAAGGTTTATTTACCTCTAAAATTAGGTCAAGGTCAATGTCCAGGCCATATTACACATATTATATTGGAATCTCATATCTAAACTATATAAACAAGACAGACAATTTTTGAAGACCTATTATATTGTTTTAGGCCCTGCACAACCTAGTTAGCTAATGAAGAATGCCATTGGCACTTTTTATGTCATATTCCACATCTAAATATCAATCTTTAAGTTATCCTATCCAGGGTTTTCCTGTAAAATTAAATTTTCCAAGTAGAATAAAAAGCACTTTCTTTACCCATCCCTTCTCTGAACTAGGATTCGATTTTAACACTATTTCTAATTAACAATCTTAATTTTTTAAATTAGCAACATGGCCAATCACTTAGATTGTCATGCTTTCCGGTGCATTTTCGAAGGAACAAAATTCTGGATTGGGAGAGATAAGTACTTTTGCAAGATGCATAGACAGAATATATCACTTTTATATTCAATTTAAATCTGGATATAATGATATACCTTCAAGTGAGTACTGGAGTTAATAGAAATGTTCTTGTCAGTCATATGTACAATATTTATATTTTAATTTTTTTTCAAATTTTAGTGTACAATAGCGTTTGCCCAAATAATGTGCCGATGGACACCATCAGGTTTTGTAGCATGGTTTTTAATCCATCTATAATTTTAGGAAAAAATCTTTGCTACCATGCAATCATACTAACCTGTAATCGCCTTATGGTAATTATGGCTTCAGATGCGATTTGAATTGCCACAGGGATAAACAGGGTCAAGGTCAGTCTGATTGCTTGATACATTGAGATCATCACAAACACCATATCTGCCTGCAACGTGCCCCCCATAGCAAGGTAACCAATCAATGTTAAAAGCACCATGAATTTAGGACTAAAGAAGTAAGGTGCAGCATTGAAAGCACGCGCATAGCTGGAAGCTTTGATACAGTGTATTTCTTTTCTGCAAGGGAAAAGGGGAGATTATTGTAATCAACCATAAAAAAGAAGCATAAATCATCGGCTTGATATTCCTTTCTCAAATAAAATAAAAAATAATAATTTAATTAATAACAAATCATTATTTTTATAATTTGACTGATTTCACTTGCTTCAATTTTGATGGAAAATGTATAATTAACACAACAAACTTTTAAAATTCAAAACAGATGATCAGATTCATTTATACCAAACTCCACCATCACTCAATACAACAAACAATAAGCCACACACATCAAACTTGAGGATGTTCTCCTATACAAAACATATATTCTCTAACTAATTTATTCCAAGGAATTAGATAGTAAGGAATGATCTCTCTCTCTGTCTCTCTCCACGGTGTGTCAAAAATCTGGGTTTTGATTGTTTTGAATTGGAATACATAGAAAGACACAAGCAATACTGTCTGATGCTGGCTATGGTGACATGGCCAGGGTTAAGCATTCTTCTGTCATGTTGATTGATACAGAGAAGCCCATTTTTTTTTAAGGTTAAAGGTTTGCTCACTCTTCCTACAAGAGCTTTCCATTATCCCCAGCAGGGATAGTAGTAATTGTGAATAATACTACCAAGTTTCACCACGTTTTAAGTAATGGTCTTTCATCTCTGAATGTTTAATTTTTTCAGAAAGACCAAAGTTACACAAAACTGAAGTAACCTTTAACAGAGCTTTTTGGCCCACCTGAGACTCATTTAGACATAAATACAAGCTAGTGTTAATGGCACAGAGGAAGAATCAAACTGTTTAACTTTTGAGAAGTATAGTACTATATATGCCAGGTTTTCAAAAAAAAAAAAAAAAAAAAAAAAAAATCACTTATTGCTAGGTATGATTGCTAGGTATTTTGGGAGATGTAAATGGTAAGTTTTAATATTTCTCACAAATCAGCAGACAGTAGCCCACTGGCAAGTTATAATTGTTTCTGTAATATATTTCTATGATAATAATTACCCATTCATACAAGATAACATTTTTTGTTGTCTTTAACTCAGTCTTTATAGTATTAAAATTACTTTTTATTCCTTGGATGCAGATGTGTATGCCAGAAGTGCTTAGACCAGACATGATTCTTGAGTTTCACAGTCAGATTTCTTCCATTCAGAATTCAATCAATAATGCTGGGTAAATGAAAGATGTACCCATCCAGTACAGCCCTATTACACTACATCATACCTAAGATGAGTTGAAGTATTAAAATTAAGCTTCCAATCATGGACTAATTCTTATCTATTGTTGACTTTTCCGCAGAGGATGGAGATTTTAGATATGCAACTTATGTATCTTCTTTTATTGTCACTCTTTGTAATGTCATGTTCTGCAAGAATATCATCAAAGTCATAGCACCCATGAAATGCCTTGTTGTAGTGTGGTGCAAGCGATCCCTCAGACGTTCCTTAAGCAAGCGCATCAGATAGCTCTCTGCCACTACCAGACCGTACAAGACACTGAACAGTTGGCTGGGTAATTAGCTTTATGAGAGCTGGGTATTTAGCTTTTTGAGACTTGGGTTTTTGGCTTTATGAGACCATTCTTTCCAATCTAGTTCCTTGGTTGTTCTAACACCGCATGCATAAACGGTGCATATAATGGTGAACAAGCTCTAGACATGCTGACATAAAAAAAGGTGGAGGTTAAGAATAATTTCAATACTTAGTCCAGTTGTTGACTGAAGAAAAAATTGCTGCTATTTTTAGTGCAGAATGATTTCTCTTTCAAATATGTTCATGCTTTTATATAAATATATAAATTAATTTAGGACTTAATTCAACTTGATGTAAAACTTCGTGCTCTGCAATGCTCACTGGAAACGGACACCAGATGTCACTGTTAACCAATGGGAGGTCATCATTCCTTTTATGGGGGCTGGCGTCTAGGGCACCACGAATTGCAAAGACCTTCCACTGTTCTCAGTCACGATCTAGATGTTGGATGGTTCCCAACCAATGAGAGGTGGATACCAAGCAATGGGATCAAATTATAGGCAAAATGTCAGGAATCACAAATAACTGTTTCAATCTACATGAAAATGCCCAAAAAACAAAGTCCCTCACCAGATCATAGTACTCATATTAAACACGTAGTCTAATATACCTTGTCTGTGAATAGCATAGAGATAATGATGCAAGGAATGGCCTAATAAAGGAAAATAAACTTGAAATATGTAACTTCCCTACTTAAGCAAAAACAAACTAAAAAAACTGACTACATATAAATGCTAACAAAGGGTACAAAAAGTAGACTTTAAAGCAGGATGTCTAATATGAAAAGTGCAAACAAATGAAGCTCAAGCATTAATTTCAAACTGTTACAGCAGCAGAAAAAGACATTTATAACTCTTACAAGAGGTAAAAAACCTATATGCCATCTCTGCAAATGATGAAGCGACAGAAGTACTACGCATCATAAAAAGAACCACTCTACGACATTGCTAACAAGTCTTATTCCACATATAACACCACGTACCAACTTGCCCTCTCTACAGATTTTTGATACAAATGCAATGTTTATAACTCATCAGAAAACTTAAACAGATAATGGGAGATCTTTTTTTTTATGAATAAGAAATATGAAAGATTTGTTCCTTTTTTAGCATCATTTTTTTTTTTGTAAGGGAGCATTCAGATAGACACATCATACTAGTTGGGTCGGTCAAACTCTGGGGAGGTTCTCACTAAGTGCAATCAGTTTAACTGGAGGAGGTGTGTCTGACAATCATACTGATTGTACTCAGCGAGAATCCCCTACAGAGTTCTGACTTAACTAGTATGATGTGTTTATCTGTATGAGGTCTCAGTTTCATTATGATACCACTAAACTGATGACATATTTGGCAAAGAAAAGAAGCCCAGGGTTTCAAGTTAAAACGGACTTTCAGAAAATTGGAAAATAATTTTTTGAAAAAAAGTATAGGAAAAATAGAAATTATTCTACAAAAATGATGGCTTCCCAACACCTCTTAAGCCATACTGATCTAAAACATGTCTTTAATTGTATTAAATAACAGTATTTAGTGTAACAATGACAACTCATCTAACAAAATTTCAAAAAACAACATAAAATAGTAAAGGCTCTATCACACCTAGTGTAAATAGATAGTATCAGTACAAGAGTATTGTATGTGACATCAACTATATGCACAACTTTGAGAATATGTAATCATCCTGTTTCCAGCATATTAAAACAAAGATTTAAGCAATGTAAGGAATTGTTTTTGAGCATGCTCAAAATATTTAATCTCCCTCTGGATATGTGAACATACATATTTGTCTGCGTACAAGAGATGTATACCAGCATAGCATGACACATTCCATCATTTTTACACCAAAAAAAAAAAGGAAAAAATAGGAAATTTCTCTAGAAAATAGGGAAAAAAGGAAGATAAAAAAATAGGAACTTGACACCCTGGCAGCCAAATTTTTTTTTTTATGTTGAATTAGTCTTGTAACATAAGTTTTAGTTGCTGATGAACCCAAATCCTTTAGTTGTTATGAGTTTGCAGAATTTTGTGGGCCTCATATTTTATCATAGCAAGCTTGTGGATTACTGTAATATGCAGTTGAGGCTGAAATGTTTAGTTGCCTTTAATTGGCAGCTTATTCATAGCTGGCGAACTCTTCACATCCCAAAATCTTAGCAGTTTCACATCTCACAGTGATTCAGTTTTGCTTATGTAAAGTGGGGCAATTTAAAAGAAAAATTAGGTAAACCTCCTATTTCGAACTTCCTAACTAAAGAGTCAATTCACCCTTTCCAATAAGACGAGTTTGCCTTAATTTCCAATGAACCAACACGTGCATTATACATTCGTGGAACAGAATTTTTCAAATCTCCTAAAATTATCTAAATCACGGTTAATAAAATAAAACAAAATAATAATGTGACATGTGAAACCGCTAAGATGTTCAATATTGGTGAGTAAAAGCTTAGCAGCCTTAAAGCACCAGAAAACCAGCAGTAAAAGGTAAGCAAGGAGAAACCAGTGCACGTCACATATAATGTCACAAGAACATAATTATGCTAATAACTGGCAACATGCTGTCACCATTTGAGCTGAGTGAAATCTGTACATTGTGGACATATATATATAATAATATGACAGACAGCTTTATTATACAGAGTTTGAAGTGTCAGTGATATAAACTGCAGGTTTGTATTTTTGAAAATTCTTATTAATCAAGTTGCATATTATTAATTCAATTTCAGGAAAAAAAAGCAAAATATTCACACCATGCCCACTTCACTATGCTCAAACAGTCCACAATCCATTAAAACATCAAAACAAAATATTATAAGATTTTAATTGTGGGATAACTGAAAATGTGCAATCAAACAAAATAAAACATTATTCAGGCCTTTTTTCATAATATAAACATTTTTCTAAATTTCACATTTGGGACAATGCATATCAAGGGATTAAAACATTCTGATGAATCACTGATCAGTTTCCCATAACCCATGCCTCACTGACTTACTTGCGAACCCTTCTGATTAGTTCCCCAAAGGGTTTTTCCCAGCAATACATCTTAATCACTCGCATCCCTGATATAATTTCACTCATGATACGCACTCGTTCATCTGTTTGAACAGCAGTTTTTCTCCTAAAATTCAAACATCAGACATATAGGTAATGAATATACTGAAAAAACGAGGATAAAGATCCACAGCCAACATCATAGGGACCATTCAGATGGAGAAGAGCCAAGTGCTTGTAAGGCCGCCACTTAAATATGGCGGGCCTACATGAAAGGAAGACCGCCAATCCTGTAATGGTCTCTCTGCCTCTCACAGGCCTCGATCCCCACACATTGTCCCTTGACTGGTTGAATTGAGCCGAGATTTAATTACTGTGCCCCTGCAGGGACGATGCATGGGGAGGCGTGTGAGAGGCGAAGAGACCATAACAGGATTAGTGATCTTCCTTTCATGAAGCCATATTTAGGTGGCGGCCTTACTAGTACTCGCCTCTTCTCAATCTGAATGGTCTCATAGAATCTTGACATTTTTGGGCAGCTAAATGTCTCACAGATCTTATTTTCATTTCACTATTCATCTTAAGCATTTACACCACAATTTACATCTCAATTTTGACTTGAATGAGAAAATCATGAAAAATTAACAAATTTTTGGAAAATACACTCTAAAAGAAACCCTTAGGTTTCTCTATGCCATATCTTAGTGTGTAGACAGCAGCCAGGCTAGTTTCCGTCTAAGCTAGATTTATAACATCTGAACACTTTTATCAGAGCGCCTGGTACCTGAGTTTGGCAAAGAGTTTCCCCATCCAGCCTTGTACAGGGATCAGTAGCACCAACACTGCGTAGCCAGCAAGGCATGCTGGACCCAGCATGTACCACAGTATCACTAGGGCGGCTATGGCTTCTAAAGGACCTATCCACAGGAAGTGAAGGAATATCACAGCCTGCAAGTATTATGTGATATGCATGTAAAAGCCTGTAATCAAATGAACAACATAACAGGCTGAAAGTAAAGAACAGAAACATTACTGCCTAAAGTCCACCTTATCTCAATAAGTGTCATAAAAATGCCCCGTAAATTATGTGAGAGTAATCAAACTATGTAAAAAAAAAAAAAAAAAAACTTTTTGAATCACATACTTTTCATTTTACAAAATTCAGACGACCTTTATCAGGCAAATTAAAAATGCAGACAGCAACCCTTTCACCAATTTGACATTGGTGTTAAAGAAACTAAGGATATGCTTAGACATGAACTTCCATGTTAAAATATGCTTATGTATGCTGTCACCTGCTGATACCTTCGGACATCATTAGGCACAAGGCTGAATAAAAGGATCTTAAGGATATTGTCACCCTTCACCCTTAGCTCCTCATTTGCTGCCTTACATACATTCTTTTGGGTAATAGATAAATCCTCAGTGTTCAGTGACTAAATATATTAACTCTTACACATATGCCACCTTACAGGTGACGTCATAATTGCAATTTTGGGGTCAAATCTGATAAGTCGGTTTCTCACATTTCTCTTTTACCTGAGCACCCACAGTCACCGTTTCAACACCGATTTAATGCCACCATTTAGTACTCCAAAACCCTGCCAGCGATTTTTCTTAAAAGCCTTAGTTCAGACTTAATCATTGATCAAGCAAAACAGTGCCTTTGTTTAATGAAAATCTGTAACTAGGGGCTCATGGGAAAACCTCATTTTCGGTATTTGGATGATAATAAAGGGTCGCAATACCCTTAAAAACACGGAAATTGAGTTAACTTACCTGGTCGAACCTATTGACATCATTAGACATGAGGTTGACAATCTGACCCGTGGTGGTCTTCCCTAGAGAGCTGTGACTGAGGCGAAGGGACTGAAAAAAATTCAACAAAAGTACATAATTTGTCCTACAAACTAACCACCAGAACAGCAGAAAAAAATTAAGAAATAGTACTTATAACTCGGATAAGATGTGAATTAATAAGAGGGCTGCCCTACGCAGGGCACCTTTTTCCATTTAACAGATAAAATATAAATCTATAGTCCTGCTCACTATGAAAAATTTGCACCATTTAAAAAAAAAAAAAGATCCATCTTTTCATGCAGTTACTGAGAATAATATTATAAATTATATACTGGTACAAAAAAGTTGGGTCAATCCAATATATTACCTCCCCCTCCCAAAATGAATTGTATTTGGAACATCCCTAAAATCATATATAACAGAGTCCAACTTTACAGTACCTTTTTATAAATCAGCGAGCAGCTAGCAATCCTAAGCCACATTCCTATTCGTTGCACGCCAAAAAAGTAAGGATGATGGAAGATCGCTAAAAACATGGCACAAAAACTGACCCCTGCAGCATACATGTATGCTTCCCAGGGTTCCATAGTGGAACCAGGTGAGAAGTAACGTATCAGACCCCCCAAAAGCACTGGCTGGACCACCTTGGTAGCCTCCTAGAAAATAAAGTTCAGGAGATTGAAATTCTATGAAAAAACAGAGGTAAATGGCCTAAATGCAGAGTGTGATGAAAGTGAACCTTTAACTAGAGGATCAGAGAGGCGATACCGCCTCCGAATATTGTACCACCAGCTGGAGCAAGCGCATTCGTATAGACCCCCACATACACAAAATAAGGGACACAGCCACCAGTCTTATGCTTGACAAGCTATAAAAATGCAATCAACAAGAATTTTCAAAATACGCAAAAAATATATATAACTTAAAATGGTACAATCAAAGTTAAGTTCATCGTAAGGTAGGTCAAAGGTCAATTTCAAGGTCGCAGTAAATTGCCAGTATATGACTTCCTATTCAACTTCAATAGTAACTATGGACCTATCTCTGCCAGGTTTGGAGTTAAAAGAGAAAGAAATTAGCAGAGTTCAGTTCATGATTATAAGTAGGTCAAAGGTCAATTTCAAGGTCACAGTAAGATTGCCAGTATATGACTTCCTATTCAAGTCCAATAGAAACTACGGACCTATCTCTGCCAGTTTTGGAGATAAAAGGGAAGCAAAATTTGCAATGTTCAGTTCATGGTGAAAAGTAGGTCAAAGGTCAATTTTAAGGTCACATTTAGATTGCCAGTATATGACTTCCTATTCAAGTTCAATAGTAACTATGGACCTATCTCTGCCAGTTTTGGAGACAAAAGGGAAGCAAAATTTGCAAAGTTCAGTTCATGGTGAAAAGTAGGTCAAAGGTCAATTTTAAGGTCACATTTATATTGCCAGTATATGACTTCCTATTCAAGTTCAATAGTAACTATGGACCTATCTCTGCCAGTTTTAGAGATAAAAGGAAAGCAAAATTTGCAAAGTTCAGTTCATGGTGAAAAGTAGGTCAAAGGTCAATTTTAAGGTCACATTTATATTGCCAGTATATGACTTCCTATTCAAGTTCAATAGTAACTATGGACCTATCTCTGCCAGTTTTGGAGATATAAGGGACTAAATGTTATAATTTTGGAGGTACATAATGTGCCTTAAATTTCGAACAGAAAAAATTAATTAAAATAAAGAAAATGTCATTTTGGTCAAAATTCTTGAAATAGGAGGTGCTCTGAAGTTTCAGAAGTTCAAATTTGATGAAATAATGTCATTTTTGAACACAAGTTGTCTGCTTTGCCAAGCCTTATGTTTTATTTTTCCAGAGTTCAAAATTTATTATCCATTACCATACTGCACATTTTGCTTTTACCACCAATATGTACTTTTTGATACAGCGTAACTCGAAAACCGTATGGAATACAAAAAAACCGAGACCACCTCCAGTATTGGGCTTTACATGCAAAGTTCAGTTCATGGTGAAAAGTAGGTCAAAGGTCAATTTTAAGGTCACATTTATATTGCCAGTATATGACTTCCTATTCAAGTTCAATAGTAACTATGGACCTATCTCTGCCAGTTTTGGAGATAAAAGGGAAGCAAAATTTGCAAAGTTCAGTTCATGGTGAAAAGTAGGTCAAAGGTCAATGTTAAGGTCACATTTAGATTGCCAGTATATGACTTCCTATTCAAGTTCAATAGTAACTATGGACCTATCTCTGCCAGTTTTGGAGATAAAACGGAAGCAAAATTTGCAAAGTTCAGTTCATGGTGAAAAGTAGGTCAAAGGTCAATTTTAAGGTCACATTTAGATTGCCAGTATATGACTTCCTATTCAAGTTCAATAGTAACTACGGACCTATCTCAGCCAGTTTTGGAGATAAAAGGAAAGCAAAATTTGCAAAGTTCAGTTCATGGTGAAAAGTAGGTCAAAGGTCAATTTTAAGGTCACATTTAGATTGCCAGTATATGACTTCCTATTCAAGTTCAATAGTAACTATGGACCTATCTCTGACAGTTTTGGAGATAAAAGGGAAGAAAAATTTGCAAAGTTCAGTTCATGGTGAAAAGTAGGTCAAAGGTCAATTTTAAGGTCACATATAGATTGCCAGTATATGACTTCCTATTCAAGTTCAATAGTAACTATGGACCTATCTCTGCCAGTTTTGGCGATAAAATGGAAGAAAAATTTGCAAAGTTCAGTTCATGGTGAAAAGTAGGTCAAAGGTCAATTTTAAGGTCACATATAGATTGCCAGTATATGACTTCCTATTCAAGTTCAATAGTAACTATGGACCTATCTCTGCCAGTTTTGGAGATAAAAGGGAAGAAAAATTTGCAAAGTTCAGTTCATGGTGAAAAGTAGGTCAAAGGTCAATTTTAAGGTCACATATAGATTGCCAGTATATGACTTCCTATTCAACTTCAATAGTAACTATAGACCTATCTCTGCCAGTTTTGGAGATATAAGGGACTAAATGTTATAATTTTGGAGTTACCATAATGTGCCTTAAATTTCGTACAGAAAAAATTAATTAAAATAAAGAAAATGTCATTTTGGTCAAAATTCTTGAAATAAGAGGTGCTCTGAAGTTTCAGAAGTTCAAATTTGATGAAATAATGTCATTTTTGAACACAAGTTGTCTGCTTTGCCAAGCCTTATGTTTTATTTTTCCAGAGTTCAAAATTTATTATCCATTACCGTACTGCACATTTTGCTTTTACCACCAATATGTACTTTTTGATACAGCGTAACTCGAAAACCGTATGGAATACAAAAAAACCGAGACCACCTCCAGTGTTGGGCTTTACATGCAAAGTTCAGTTCATGGTGAAAAGTAGGTCAAAGGTCAATTTTAAGGTCACATTTAGATTGCCAGTATATGACTTCCTATTCAAGTTCAATAGTAACTATGGACCTATCTCTGCCAGTTTTGGAGATAAAAGGGAAGCAAAATTTGCAAAGTTCAGTTCATGGTGAAAAGTAGGTCAAAGGTCAATTTTAAGGTCACATTTAGATTGCCAGTATATGACTTCCTATTCAAGTTCAATAGTAACTATGGACCTATCTCTGCCAGTTTTGGAGATAAAACGGAAGCAAAATTTGCAAAGTTCAGTTCATGGTGAAAAGTAGGTCAAAGGTCAATTTTAAGGTCACATTTAGATTGCCAGTATATGACTTCCTATTCAAGTTCAATAGTAACTACGGACCTCTCTCAGCCAGTTTTGGAGATAAAAGGAAAGCAAAATTTGCAAAGTTCAGTTCATGGTGAAAAGTAGGTCAAAGGTCAATTTTAAGGTCACATTTAGATTGCCAGTATATGACTTCCTATTCAAGTTCAATAGTAACTATGGACCTATCTCTGACAGTTTTGGAGATAAAAGGGAAGAAAAATTTGCAAAGTTCAGTTCATGGTGAAAAGTAGGTCAAAGGTCAATTTTAAGGTCACATATAGATTGCCAGTATATGACTTCCTATTCAAGTTCAATAGTAACTATGGACCTATCTCTGCCAGTTTTGGAGATAAAAGGGAAGAAAAATTTGCAAAGTTCAGTTCATGGTGAAAAGTAGGTCAAAGGTCAATTTTAAGGTCACATATAGATTGCCAGTATATGACTTCCTATTCAACTTCAATAGTAACTATAGACCTATCTCTGCCAGTTTTGGAGATATAAGGGACTAAATGTTATAATTTTGGAGTTACCATAATGTGCCTTAAATTTCGTACAGAAAAAATTAATTAAAATAAAGAAAATGTCATTTTGGTCAAAATTCTTGAAATAAGAGGTGCTCTGAAGTTTCAGAAGTTCAAATTTGATGAAATAATGTCATTTTTGAACACAAGTTGTCTGCTTTGCCAAGCCTAATGTTTTATTTTTCCAGAGTTCAAAATTTATTATCCATTACCGTACTGCACATTTTGCTTTTACCACCAATATGTACTTTTTGATACAGCGTAACTCGAAAACCGTATGGAATACAAAAAAAACCGAGACCACCTCCAGTGTTGGGCTTTACATGCTCTACAAAATGCAAAAAAGAATGGGTCTCTAGCATTAACGGTTCCCGAATTAGAGACAGTTTTCAGTTTCGGTATCTTATGGCCGCTACTCCCGTGAAAATGCACCGATTGACCCCAAATTCATGGAGATGAAAGATGACCTGAAGGGTAACACTTTCCAATAATATTATTGGTTAAGTCTGTGTGGTGTCTGAATAACAGGGCAAAAAAATTTTTTTTCGTAAAAAATTTCATTTTTTTGAAAATTTTGGCCCATTTGACCTTGAAGTAAAGGTCAAAGGTCAAATCCAAGGGTATATTTGAAATCTACACATATGACTTTTGGAAAGCCGTCTATAGAAATTTTTCCCATAACTCCTTCCGTAGGGTAGATAATTAGCATTTAATTTTGCCATTTTTAGACAAGGGTGCATTGCAATGAGTGCCACACCCAGACCCCAATACCGACAAAGCCCAAATTTTACATGGAACGAGTTGAGATTATAGGTGACCTAAATCCATGAGATGGGTATGGGGGGCCTTACCGTCTAGGAGGAGAAGCGGTAACGGTAGCCGTCCGGCGGAGCCGGCGGAACGATCCGGACGAGACCGAAACCATGTGTACCGCCAGCGCTAACGCTGGTGGTACAATAAATTCCTGAGCTCTCTCTGCGGAGTTCAGGGAGCATAAAAACAATATCCAAATTTCCAGCTTAATCTAGAAAACTGTCATCTCTATAAATAATACTATGTTGTAATACATTTTTCTAGTCTTTTTAAAGCAATAATATTCTATCTTTACTGTAATTTGTCTAATATTGAAGTTTCTTTTCTCTGTTTAAAAGTTAAAATTGAAAGCAATCATGGTAAATTTTTGTCTGCTTGCCGCAGCGACAAAAGTATGGTTAATTGCTATTGTGATTCTTTTGTGTAGAGAGAAAAAAGGAGAAAAAAAAACAGAGAGAGAGAGAGAATTGGATGGATGATCATTTTGATGCAAAGACTAATAAAGGGTATGAAAAGATGGTTGAATGGAGCACGAAAAAAAAAAAAAAAGGAGGGCGCCAAACCTCTACAAAGGTGATCAGTCCAAACAACATGTATTGCTTCCCAAACGCCCTGATCATTGCCCTGAGAAGACTGGGGTTGCCATTTGTTTCTGGATTCAATTTTTTCAGCTCCTTGTCCCATTCTCTGGAAATGAAAAAGACATGGCAATTGTGATACAGCACTTGGGTACTTAATATACCAGCTAAAATGGGTTACAATTTCAGTTCAGTGAACCAAACAATCAATTTCCTGAACCAAAATTAATATGATCTTTTATTAGGATAGTTTTGCAAATATATCCTGACAGATAAGTTTTATGAAAATGCTGTTTCTGTATTTCACAAATATTTTTTTAAGAATTACAACATATCTGCCGAGCTTGCACAGTCAGACTTTATTCAACATTTTTTCGCAAGTCAGATTTTTTTCAACAAAGAAAAACAAACTAACTTAATTATGTACAAATTGTAGAAATGTCTAGTCTCAACAGTAACAAAATAACATTTCTAAACACAAATTGCTTTGGACACAAAAATCAAAATCATTAATGTCAAACTCTTTGAGTGAACTACACCACTATAAACTTCAAATCATATTTTTAAAATCAATACCCACTTCTGTAACCTATTGCTGAGATAATCTGCCGAGTCATCATGGACGACATTGTACATATCCTCCACCTCAAGGTTGCGCTTGTAGCCAACTTTGAAGAGCGGATTTATCCACCTTAAAATGGTACACATAAAGTTTTAAAAATAAATAATGTCAATTTGTAATTTATTTTTGTTGTAAACATGTAGCCTCTTTCACTTATGATTAAAACCTCACGAATCTAAGGCTATGCAATTTATAGGCATAGCACTGGAAATTTCAAAATATGTGCAATACAAAAACTATATATATATATATATATATATATATATATATATATATATATATATATATATATATATATATATATATATATATATTGGGAGGTAGAGAAGTCTTGAGCTGGCTGCACAATTATCAGAGGGGCTAATTAATGAAGCCTTCTTTTCCCGTGGTTTTAGTCAAAATGACACAAAATGGTTGCCAGCTGTGAAACTACATGACATAAAATTGGAGCAAATGACCCGAGGTAATCACCAGAGGTAATCATATCAACAGGCTTAATGGGCAGGATAATTGCATATTTTTAATAATAAAAATCTAATTTGAAGAGCATTTCAAACAGTTCATTTTTGCAGAATTGTCATTTTTCTTCTGTATGTACAGTCTTTGCAAAATTGCAACTACTTTTCATCTAGTCATCCATTTTTTTTAGATTTTATTTTTATTTATTTATTATTCATTTTATTGTTATTATTTTTTGCAGTAACTCTACGATTATTTGACACTTCTTTCCTAGAAACCCCGCTTTCAGACAACCAAAAAGTAATAAGAACTTGACTTGTATGTGTCCTCATCTACATGTATGTTTAATACATTATCAGGTTCTAAGATGTAACCCGTATATCTCACTGACTGGATGTGGGCCACGTGGCTCCAGCATGGCCTTGGGTTTCTTCCATGTTACATATGACAACAAAGAGGTAATGCAACTTTCCACATCTACTGTACCTATCCAAGACTTCTCCTGCGAATCTCATTTAACGTTCACTTACAGTTCTCAATCTATTCTAGAACATAAATGGTGTATTTTTTTTTACAGTTCTATTGTTGTTCTGTAATGAATGTTACAGTTTGAGAACTGTTTTGAGGAAGTCCTTTAGAATGTCCTAGAACAGGTTAAGAACATTCTTCATTAAAAGAGAAAAACATTATGTTCTAGGACAGACTGAGAACCGTAAGTGAGCATTAAATGAGACAAATTTTCACAGGGGTTACCAGTACGTGAGAAATGATGTCCAATGGTTGATTACTTTCAGTTTAAAGCGTCCTTTAAAGCACAAGTTGCATGACCCTACCTATCAGTGTATATATATGAAGTTTCAAAGATACAATGCTGTGGACGAGAAGGACAGTCTTTAATTTATTAGTTAGGTGGTAGCCTGAGAGCCCGTCGCTTAATTTTTAAAAAAATAATTATAAAATTAATGTACTTTTCGAGTTCAACATTGTATTTCATGTAGTAAACTGTAGTGGGAATACTTGTATCTATGTTGTACAATTTCATGTAATGTTGCACACTTGTGCTGAACTTACTATAGGGACAAATCAATTTAACGAAATTTGACCTGTTCGTAACTCAGGGTCACGTTGCTCTTGGCACCACTTTTCTTCACCTCAGATTGCCCAGTGGTTATCAATTTGCCCCAATAGGGCCTTATCATTTTATAAGAAGTGCCATGAAGTGCAATTTATTTCACATGCTATCATCCCCGAAATTAAGTTTTGATAATACTTTGTGTGCTATTACGTAATACAGCTACCATCTGCTGAGAAAGTTTTAATGAATTTCTTCGTCATATATGATAGAAAGGGAAGGGGAAAATTAATACCCATGTATAAGATTGTATTTCTACTGAAAGTATAAAAAACTTAAAGTGTAAAAAAAACTTAAAGTGTAAAAAAAACAAACAAAAAAACAAAAAATTAAAAGGATGTAGGCCCATAACCAGATATTTCAAAGGGGGGTCTCTTTCTGAAAAAGTAGACCTTTTACCCCGAAACCTTTGTATAGATTAAAATTTGACATTCAGACAAAAGCTGACCTTTTCCTGAAAAAAAGGGTGGCATGTTCTAATCCCTCGAACCCCACCTGGCTATGGCTTTGGGATGCAGCAACGGCTGGTCATTAGGATTAAGCCAATTAGAGAAAAGGTATGGTTACATTTGTCTCAAGTGATGTGTGACAAAACCATAATGACGATTTTTCTTGTACTAGTAATTAAACAACATACAAGCATTGAGTCATAACTCGTACATAACCTTTGTATCAGGTTGAGACAAATACATTTAAAAATAAAGACTACAATTATAAGAAAAACTGTAACTTCCATAATAATTTCTGTACCTCTGTGCCCACAAAAATGGGAGCAGGATCAGCACTATTATTCTTAATAATGTCTGTACCAGGATTGTCAATAGCTACAATTTATAAAAATCTTTTAAAAAATATTGTCATAATTTTCAGCTTTTTCAATTATATTGAAGAGACCATAGGGTGCATTCCCAGTGACAAGTTTAGAAGCTGAACACACACAAAAGGTAATCACCCCCTAGCTGCCTGAGGAAGCATGTCATTCAGTTTATCTGATTGCATTCAGTGACAGGCCTACCCAACTACCAGACTCGGCACCGAATGATCCTGAATTCACCTGTAGATCGGACCACACTACCCGTTTTCAAGGTGTGTATCAGTACGCATTTCACAGTATCAGACGCGACACCACTCTTGCCTAGTACGCGATGTGATAGTGACGATTCTCAGCGGGGTTGAAAAGTATCGCATCACCACTCAAAATTTGTTCGGGGTATGATACTGTGAAATGCGTACTGACTCACACCTTGAAAACGGGTAGTGTGGTCTGATCTACCGGTGAATTCTGGATCATTCGGTGCCGAGTCTGGTAGTTGGGTAGGCCTTAGTGAGAGTCCCCGCTGAGTTGGATCAATCTATGTAGGATGATAGTTTTGAATTGCACCCATAGAATGTTAATCCATACGGTTTTGCCCAAGTACATCCTACAACTTGAACATACTGAACATAATGTCAGATAACAAGATCTGTAGACACATTGCATGTCAAATATAACCTAGGCAAAGTGCAAAACTTTGCAGGCCCATAAGCTGAAGGCTAGGAAATACTGGGAAATAGATGAGTGCCTCCAGCAAATTCAATTAATTTCCAATACAGTAAGTGGATTTTTTTCATATCTGAAACTGCCTTATCTTTAAGCATGAAATTGATCTACTAAGCAGAATCACAGCCAGAGTTAAACATGTGAAAAAAATTGATATCGTAATGATTTTTCTCATTTGAACAGATGCATTTTCCTATGGGAATAAAATGCTGACTTTCAATTGAGTTGTTCGACTAATGCTTTTGTGCCAACCAAAGGGACCTAAAGAGTGGATTATTAAGTGTCAGTTTTTTAAATCCATTTTCTTTCTTATTTTAAATAGAGTAATATTCGCTCCAGTAAACATTTTATCAAAAACTCTATCACATGCATCTTTACCCAACGCTTCACTAAATCTAATTCCACTTTTGACAGTTCAGTTAATGTTTTATACTTTATTATGTAATCCACATATTTAATATGTTTTTATGTATAAAATTTTATATGTAAGATTCATTTTTAATATGAAATAAATCAAATCAAATCAAGTTAAATTTTAGATGGAATATACTGGTATATTCTTTGGGCCACAGTACTGTCTATTTCTTATCTCTAAACAAGTTTATTCAGGTCACGGACGTTACATAAATATTTTAAGTTCATTATGTAAAACTGAAGTTGCATTTTAAAGTCCAAATACCAACTACAAATAGTAAAAATCACACGTGGCTGTCATCTCAATCGGCTGAAGAATCTACACACTATGTGAAATCACTTTTATAATAGCACAATGGTCTTCTACAGCAGTGTGCCCCTGAATAAAAAGGTGACGGGTGCAGGGAAAAACTAGCCTTGCCAACAACAGAGTTGTTTTGGCATTGAATATCATTTAACATTTAATTTACCTATATATCTCTTATTTTCCATCTAAGTTATAAATCAAAAATATTTATACTTGTCTGTAGAATATTCTGTATTCAAAAATTCGTTTTAAAATAACTATTCAATTTTCTCTGCTCTTTTGCATCATGGTCGATAAGTATAATTACGTAGGCTGTTACTTGTGGTTTACGGATTCACCATTAAGGTGACAGCCGGGTGTAAACAAAATGGATTGAAAACTAAAACACAGTAAATTTGTATTCCAAGCAGATCTGGTACTCATTTAGTGTAAATCTCAGCACCTGTATACGCATGTTTTAACTTACCAGAAAAACAACTTGGACAGCCAGTTTGCTTTCTGGAGAGGATTCGTGTTCACATGTTTCGTGCCTTCGTCCATCGTGCAACGACTTCACGTAACTAGTAACGTTAGTTTCACGTTGTCCATTTCACCTCCTCAGCACTTGAAACGACCTTGACCCAGAATGGTTTTATAATCTCTAAACTTTTTACGTTGTTCGGCTTGTCAGTTAATAGACATGGATAAAGTATATAATTACATTATTTGTTGTACTGAATATAGATATTTATTGTAAAACAATTGCACCGATTGGTATTCAATGTATTGTTTTTTGTAAATTGCCTGGGTTTAAGGATATAGCACCGTGAAGCGCCATATTTCAAAGCTGAGGTCGGTCGTAACTCGCTCAGGTTCACATTAGATGTTGTTTAACCGCTGATGTTTTAAAAAGAACTCATTTATATGAAGGTTAGTATTTTCAGCAGTACCAGATCATGAAAAACGTTTGCCTACCTATTTATAATGAGCATTGAATTTGTGCAGTTACTGGTACTTTTTATTAGAAATACATGTGCACTTTACCTTGTAGAAGTATCGCTACAAGTATCAGTTATACCATCACTTTCAAGAGTTAAATATTGCCTGTTGAGTATTGACAACTTTCTCTCATTTTTGGGTTGGCATACCCTTGTTAATCTCTCTCTCTCTCTCTCTCTCTCTCTCTCTCTCTCTCTCTCTCTCTCTCTCTCTCTCTCTCAGCTACAAATGTAAAAAGGTACCAAATTATAATTATTCATCTTTTAAGTGTTTTAATATTTATGTATTTTAGGTATTGAGTGGAGAATAAAAGTAATATATTGTTTAACCTTATTGTGATAAGCAAGGGCATCAATGGATTTATGGATTTAAATTAGAGGGAAACAAATTGGCAATTCAAGGACAGGTCAATTCAGTAACCAAAATGTCAGACAGTTCATCAGCAACGATAGCAGATAGCACATTGAAGGACTCGCAGTCATCATCGCAGATGTATCAGAGCTCCTTGGCTATGACTGAAAAAGTGCTCGGAGAGCAGGAATATGAAACACAATTCTTTGGTTTTACCCCGAAGTCCTTTACTGATGGAGGTACGATGGTTTGTTGTCCAGATATATAATATGTATCGACAATTTAAGAAGCAGTTATGTTAGTGTAGTGGGCATGTTTATTAACTTATTTGCAACATGGTTATTACATGAATCTTTTTCTTTAACTTGTCAAAAGTAAAACTTAAATGGTTCTTAGTTGACATAGCAGTACATCTGATTCATTGCAAATATTTGTTACTTGCAGAAATAAAAACTGTTCATATGAGATTGATATTTTCACAGTAAATACACTGTAAACAACTCACTGAAGTATAAATTAAATATTACCACCAAAATGGCATTTATCGCAATTATTTTGGAATCTGTGCTTGCCATCAGACCACATGGACCTTCATAGATGGCTATATCTCCATAATAATCCTGCAAGTTTACAAAAAAACTTTTTTAGGAAAAAAAAAACATGGACTTATTTTGAATATCAAAATGGATTTTTTTTTTTTTTTTTGCCAAATAGAATTTGTTTTCCCTCTTATTATGCATTTTGATTATATGCATCTTTCCAAATACTCTGATGCAAAGCATGTGAACCACTTGGGTCAACTCCCTCATTGTTCTCAAACTGGCAAATCATTGCTCTTGAAAATTAAAGCACAAGGAATGTATTAGGCCAATTTTAACTTGTAGTTCCATTAATGACTTTACTGTTATATGTACTGTATAAATGTCATTGTTTGTATTTTGTTTTTCAGTTTATAATGCTGTGAATGAATACCTCACAGACTGTCTGGAAGTGGTAGAGAAATACATCATTCAAGAGGTATATTTATTTACTTATTTTATTTGATATCCATGTGATGACAACAGTGTCAGTGTACTAATGAGACAGGAACCTTTCTTCATATAATTTTTGAAAATCAACACAACTAAGTTAGGGGCGGATTTAGGCCATCTTCTGGGTCTTCTGGAAGAAGGTCAGATTTTCAAGTTTACATTGATGAGTACCTTTTTTTTCTGTTGGAAAACAGTCAAAAATGGAGAATAGATCTACAAAGATTTAGAAGACTGTCAGAAAATATCTCTGGATCCTCCCCTGTTAGTTTCTTATTATAGTGGAGGATCTATGATGGCTAAGAAGAGGGAAAGAGTTTTTGCCTCCCTCCTATAAATACTCCCTGTATAATAAAGTTTCAACATTTCAGTTCAGTGCCGTCATCCCAGCAGAAACAGTGAGAGAATGTACACAGCAGTTGCTGCCTGTGTTTGTGAAGACTTTTGACAAAGCATTTGATAAGTTAGAGGTGCAGTTGGTTTTTAGACTTTGAAAGAGCATTTGATATTATTTATGTGCGTTTTGTTTGTACAGTGCATTTGGTTTAGAGATTATTCTGACAGTAGGGAGTTTGATACATGGCACATAAGCATATAAGACCCCATTCCATCCAATAATAGTTTATCTATAACATTACATTTACATGTTTGAAAAATAATTATTAATTCGCACAATTACATCCACTCTTAAATCTTTAACTCTGATTAAAGTGTCCCCTCTTAGAGGAATATATTTATATTCTTTATATTTTTTGTGTGTACATTCAACAGCACCATTTTCGACTTTCCATTTATGTATGATGGCTTTAAATGGGAAATCTTTAAATCATCTCTTTTCAGAATTATCTTCTCTGTAACATATTTCACATTCCCAACAATGTGTTACTTCCCGAAGACAAGCCCCAAGAGTTTCAGTACACAGAGCTGGAGCAGGAAGAGATCGACAGGGACCTGGAGACACTGAGACAGAAGATCAGAAATGTAAAGTCCTATTTACACTGGATGGCGTCCTTTCTGAGTCCCCATTTGAGAGTTTAAAAAAATACATGCTGACAATTGGCTGATCATTGAGCATTCATTTTGCAACCAAAGCGATGCTTGTGCCTCCTTTCTACGACCACGGCAATGCCAGTTTCATGGTCGCACAAAGGACGCAGAAAGGATGCTGCTGAGTGTAAGGGGGGTTTAAGGGGCTGTTTTTGGCCAAATTTCAGAAAATTTTCAATTGTTTACGTATATTCTCTTATATATCCGCCCTACTCCCTGTTTACTCACAAATAGTGGTTTTTACCTGAGGATGACATTATATATATAATATAATCAATATCTTTTGCAACACATATGTTGAACATTTTGTATTGGAAGGTTCATAGAGAGCATTTACATCGAGAAGAGCCGAGGTCTAGCAAGGCTGAGACCTAAATATGGCGGACCTTCACGAAAGGAAGACTGCGTAATCCTTTAATGGTCTCTCAATGACATTCATTGACATCCATATTTAGGTCTCGACCTTGCTAGACCTTGGCTCTTTGCGATGTGAATGCTCCCATAGTTTTTTATCTTTGATAGATTTGATAGTTTTGGATGTCAAGTGAAAACCTTGGGTTTCATTTTAGAGACACAGTGTATATATGTTGGGGAATTATTTATGAAAGTAAATGAGTAGCCTCAAAGTGTGTTCTCTAGGAACTGTTAAATCTACCAACAAACAAGGTTCTGCTTGCATGTTTCTGTTTGTGAGAGGACACACCGGACAGAAAAAAGTGATTGCAATCTGAATCTGGGTCTCCTGATATATTTGAAGTCATTTTTATTTTGTTATTTACAGGTCTGCTCACAGGGAGCACTCTCTAGATTGAAATGAGTATTTTAATCCTCTTTTCAGGCCAAGTATGTAAATGCCTGTTTGGAGCAGGAATTGAAGGACATAGCCACAGTTCAGGAACAGTACGACAAGATGCTGACTCTGCTGGAAAGGCTGGAAAAGACGACTATGTCTGCAGGAGGTAGAAGGAACAATCTCTCTCTCTCTTTCTCTTTCTCTCCCTCTCTGCCATCATTGAAATTATATGATGAAGAAATTTGCAATATATTGACAGGTTTTTGTGATTTTGCGGATGGAATAATTTGATTGGTTATTTTACTGGGATAGGAGCTGTCCAAATACCCCTCCCCCTTCATACATGTACATGTACACACAGACACCTGCAGGCACATGCACACACACACACACACACACACAGTTGTCTCTGGTTATGGACTTATTCTGTTACTGTTCTCTTCAGCCCATTTTTTTTAGAACTTAGCCCAGGGGCAAGAATGTTCCAGTAATATCCTACTATTATCAGTGATGAGCTTTGTGTATTGGATCTTGATATTTATTTTCAAATTTGTAAAAGAAATGTTCATACTTACCATTGTAGCCATCGTTTATACTGTTTCTATGATCAATTCCTTAATTTTCAGTTCCTGGCTTGAAGGAAAGTTTGGTATTCACTTGTGACAAGGTTCGAGCACTGAACACAAGAATACAGGAACTAAAACCGCTTTCGCCACCACGCTTTAAGGTGATGGAATACATATTTTTATTTATAGTTATGTAAATACATTGCTTTGTCAGTTTATAATAATATTTTATAAAACAATTCAGTATTTGTATTCATTTGTTTTTTTAATTAGGTCTAATTTCTTTTCTTTCATAATTATTCCAACTGTGGTTGTATAAACAGCTTCACCATGATGACACATCCATGAGCAAAATGAACAAAAGAATTCGGAAAAGTTAGCGCAGGACGGAGACATCCAGTCCAAAATTTTGATTCACAAATCTGTATACAAAAGGAAATGTAATCAACTATTACAACAGAACAACATTCATAAAGATTTTCACTAGAAAGCTGGAGATTACACGTGGAAAAAACTTGAGATATTGCATGTAAAAGGTGGTGCAGATGGTCCATTG
The DNA here is from genome assembly GCF_051362555.1 of Lingula anatina. Classification (NCBI taxonomy): domain Eukaryota; kingdom Metazoa; phylum Brachiopoda; class Lingulata; order Lingulida; family Lingulidae; genus Lingula; species Lingula anatina. Next base: position 7,012,032 of record NC_141776.1, read on the forward strand.
AAGATAAGGACTAATGTGTATTTATTTATTATGTGTAGTAAATATTATGTATAATTAACTTTGGGGATTGACTGCCAAATGGACAACATGACAGATATTACGTCTCTTTTACTACAACAAAATGGCCTCCAAAAGTATGGTTCTGTACAACCTCTGTGTGTATGTATATATATTTGTAAGATAATGCAGAGCTTCCAAGTACATGGAAGTGATTAATTAAATAGAATAAAGCATCACTTGACCTGTACTTTTAGTATTAGTCTCAGAGTTGTGGTAGTGTTTAATTTTATATGCATTACATGATTTATATTTGCAAATTTGCTGAAAGAGAGAGACTAAAATTATTTACTTGGTAAATCTTGACTAAATGTTTGTTGCAACTCATTGTATATTAACAGGTTAATGTGGTGACATATTTATATCCATTTTGTAAAGTTTTAATCATCACAAATATTGAAATGAAAATATAGTTTCTTACATTGAAATTTCACCTAAATAAACTTGTCTTTTATCAAAAAGTAACTCACTTGTAATGTGATAAATCACAGAACCACGTTATATTTGAAACTGAAAAAAAACATCGAATCATTAAAAAAATTAAACCTGAGGAGAATTAAGAAAAATAATCCAAATTAAAAATGGAATAGGCATCAGCTTTACTTTTCATATGTACTCTTTGTTTCGATAATTGTAATTGAAAGTGCTAAGGCATAATATTTGTGCTGTACAAGATCCAATATGCAAATGAGAGAAAATACGTCTTTTTAACTTTACACTGTACTATACATTTTATTATCTTAATATTTTAGCTATTTATTTATTGATTTTAGACATCTTTCTCTCTCCTTTATACCCTTGTAAAGTTTACCTTACATTTTAAATCTAAATGGATTTAAGGCTGTGAAGAACAAATGTCATTATCAAAATATTTGACTAAAATCTTTAATTGAATAAGCAAGTCAGATCTACTTGCGTACCTGACGATCAGGTATGATTTATCATTTATTTATGTGTTGCAGCAGTTGAGTTACTGTAACTGCGCAAATAAATATTGATCGATTGCGTCAGATGAGACGGTGTACCAAGAACCCGCATCGTCACAATCCTGCAGAACAACCGAGCCAGCCCGGTGATAAACAACGATGGCGACTGATCACGATCGCGGCGATTGTAGCTGGATCCCAATCGTCGATTTAAAGGCGTTTGACATCACAAAAGAAGAAAATGAAGTCGACAGAAAAGATCTGGAAAAGCTTGCTAATGATGTGTTCAAAGCTTTCAGCACCATAGGATTTGTTTATGTCAAAAATCACGGAATTCCCCAAGATCAGGTTAGCGAGCACGCTGCCGGCTGTTCAGCGGTTAAAGGCAGTGGCTTATGCAATTTGACGAAAGTGCCGGTGTTTCTGTAATCATTTTACGTAACTGTTAATTGTTGTATTTTGTTGCGAAGTTGAGTTTGATGTTTTCGCATTTAAATCATAACTAACAGTGTCAAGCTTATATAAGTTATAATTAGATGACCTTACAGAGTGGACGAGGGCAAGAACATTGGGGGGGGGGGGGGGGGGGGGTAATCGATTTATGTTGCCTCCATTTTATCATATCAAGGAGCGGCAGGTGTGAGAAAATCAGATGAACTTGCAGTCGGAGGACAGTTGGCTATCAGTAACGTTGAGATATACGAAGAGTTTATCTTGGTTCAAGGCTTTCGAGAGGTGAAGGGGGAAAGGGGGGGCGAGCTGCATGTACGTGCGCCTGTCAGCGTCTGCCTCTCTGAAAATGAGTCGGATTATGGAATGATTATTTTGTGATATCTGAAGGCTATACTTAACAAATGTATTGATTAATTAATTTATTTATTCATTCCATTCATTTATTTGTTTGTTTGTCTATTTATTTATTTATAATAATAATAATAGTTATTATTATTATTATTATTATTATTATTATTATTATTATTATTATTATTATTATTAAATCATGTGTTTTGCATTTTGGTGATTTACATTGGTACTATTTGTTATGTTTTGTTTACTCTTAATTTTCATTTTTAGATGAATAAACCTTTACAGTTAACCATTATTATTCATTCACTTACATAAAATTACATCTTTTACCCCAGAAAATTGTCCTGATGATTATTGTTATATATCAAAATGTATTGTTTCAAAGCCATGTTGGTAGGAGCACTGTTATTATCCAAAACTCACGAAAAAAAATATTTTTTTCAAAGGGTTTCATTCCTCTGTATTTTCAGATTGACAATATATTCAGGTTGTCAGATGAATTTTTTGCACAACCACAAGAGACCAAAGATAAATTCGTCCGTCCAATGTCTGATCCTGCTGCAATTGGTTACATTCCAATTGGAAGAGAATAGTAAGTTTTTTTTTTATACAATACAGACACTGAACCAGTGATATCACTTACACACATACACAAAAAGGCCATACACAATCATTTGATCCACGGACACACTAGTCCACGAATCAAGTATGATCAAGTATGACAATTAATTCCTGCCTAGCTCCCACGCTTTCCGTCCCAGCAGGGGCAGAGCAATAAATTCTCAGCACACTGTCAAGTGGGTCACGCCATTTTAGATTTGCAGACAAGTTAGTCCATGGATCAAGTGTTTGTGTATGCAGCCAATCAGCTACCTTTCCACTCCTTACAAGTATCTGCAGTCACTTATTCTATAGATTTATGTAGAACTATTGATACTTTTTCCTCACGGAATATTGGAGAGAATTATAATGAAGTTTACTTCGGATAGGACACATACAAGTATGTAACATGGGTTACTGGGAGCTGCCGATGTGACCGAAAATTCCATTAATTGCTAGCTGGAAGAACATTTTCTTTGAATGACTGTGTTTTATATTTTCATGGCATTTTAGAGTATTTTCAATCTTAGTATGTCTTCATAGTTGTAGTGTTTATAGTCACAGTTTGATTTCACAATAGCTTTGAAATATGAATAAAAAACTCAAAAATGAACATTTTTCACTTTTATTGCATAGCTATTGTAAATATGAGTATTATCTATAGCTAATGAATCTATTTACACACATCATAGTTTTTTATCGAAACAGAATGTTCTGAACTTGTTTCTAGTTTGTCAGATGATGTAAAAATTCATTTGGACAGAAATATTTAAATGTTGATATATATTTCAATTTGAATTAGAAACACTTTGAAAATGTTGTGTTCTAAACATTTTGCAAGCTCCTATTTTCATGGTTTTGCTCTAGTTTTGATGCCAACAAACCTGCTGACCTCAAAGAATCATTTGACGCTGTCCCAGGAAGTGAATATTCTCAGGTAAGACAAAAAAAAGCCAGATAAAAGTTTATTTGCAGTCAAGATTTAGAGATATAGATAAGGATTTTATTGTTAATTTTGCGTCTGAAAAGCAATGCTATAACATGCATACATAGTAAAACACGAAGAAAGAAAGATAAATTTCAATATTACATGATTTATTGGCTGAGTTTTATTTTCAGTACTGGCCAAACATACCAAACTTTGAGGAGGATGTTGTTAAGTTCCACAGAACGTGTGCCAAGCTGGGCTTACGATTGCTCAAACTGATTGGAATGGGATTAGGACTGGAGGTAATGTGTATATATTTAGGTAGACCACATCTGTCTTGAAAAGTTCAAACTTGTTGGGGGAGGATATGAAGTGTGTACTTTGTAATGCTCTGCTGGATCTTATTGTGAGGCTTTTGAAAGCAGAAAAGAAGTGGACAAGAAGAAGTGTTCATTTCCTGTCAGAATGGAGTCTTGTACACGTATTCAATCAAGTTGGGCAAACCAAATTTAATAAAACTCAATATTTTCTTTATTTCTTGGCTCACTAAAGTCTTGTTTCTATTAAAGTTGGGTTCACCAAACATTGTGATTTAGGAAGCCTAATAGAATATAATGGCTAACCTCAAGTACAGTTCTGGTATATTAAAAACAACATAGGGGGTGCGTACTTAAAGATGTCAGACATACTCACTAGTCATGACTCCATTTAAGTTAGGTTGACCTTACTTAGTGAATCCTATCTCAGTTGGCTCTTTCATTATGATAAAATGGCTATAGGAAGCCTGTTGAATGGAAATGTTGGAGTCCGCAAAACTTCTGAAAGTCTGATATCAATGTAAGTGCCCAGTATTATAGTTTTTACTATAAAAATAATTAAAATATTATTTTTTTGCCTTTGAACTGGATGAATCATAATTTACATTCTAATGACTTGAATGTGGACTTAGTTTACAAACATCTGTTACTTTTCAATAACTATGGAGCCAAATATTTTCATTCCTTTAGAAGTTGTACATGTACAATCCAATATCAGAAAAGAAAATCCAATCTAAAGAGATGCTGAGTGTTTTGATTGAAATACCCATTGTCACAAATATGTGACATTTTATAAGTCATATAGTAGTTGTGTACAACAACATTCACAGCATTTTTTTTTTTTTTTTTTTTTTTTTTTTTGTTAAAAAGATCAGAGAGAAAAGATAAAGTGAGAGATGAATGTGAATAATGGACAATTTTATAAGAAATGGGATTTCAAAATGAAATTGAATTATGTTATGGGAATACTATATATATAGTAAATGCCATGTATCCATTTTTCTTATATTTGCCTTTGGCCGTCCTTAGCAAATGAGATGTACACTAGTTGAAAAAAATGATTCTGACTTCATGTATTTTTTTTTTTAAGGGAAGTTTTTCTTTCTTTCTAGGTCTGCATATTTTTTTGTTAAAGAACACCAAAAGTGAAAGTACAACAGTGAAAGTTTTCTTTTTCAGGACTCTGAATTTTTTGTAAAAGCACATGAAAAGATCAGTTCAAGAGCCAGCAATAACACAGCCATTTTGCGTCTTCTGCACTATCCGCCTGTGAAGGACGGTGAAGGTACAGGGAATTATGGGAAGACTAATGAGTATGGTGGGCTATCACTGAAAAGTAACACTTTTAAGGCATACAATGTGTATAAGACCTTTATACAGCTGAAAATAATTTTCCTGTTTTCAGGTTTTATCTTTGATTCATTCTTGTATTAGAGATGGAAACTGGGGAATGCTACTTTTGACAATATACCATGAAAAATTAAGAGGGGAAAAGGATTGAAATTTCGCTGAAAAAAATCTATATATTTTTTTTTATTTTGATGTTTGAATGTCTATCACACATTGTGTGCCTTTAGAAGAGGAATTTCAATTTTTTTGCCCAAAAAGTGGTTTTGAACCAGCTGTAACTGACCATGCATGTATTTGATAATGATGATATAAATTTGGGAGATAGGTGGTCGTATATAACTAATATTTCTTTGGTGTTTTTAGTGACTGCTTTCCCATTGTGTCTAGCACTTTATGCTGTGGCATTACAAAAAACGTTCTTTTAGTTGTAGCTAGAAGTCTTTTTTTTTTTTTTTTTGTCTTGCTTACTAAGTACTGTTTGGTGGTTTTCAGTTCTGGCAATGCCATTCAAAATGTACATGAAAGAGTCACACATAGAGCAGCTGCATGCTATTAATTTACTATTTTTGTTTTTATTTTTTATTAGGGCTTAATCTTTAGGTTCTCTAACATCTTTTTATACTCCCTGTTATTTTTGTTTTAGGTGTGTTGCTCTATTAATATGCATGTGTTGAAGAATATCACATATTGCACTGCTTACCTTTTTCATTAAAAATGTGGGTTTTGTTATATTTGTGTGCTGTCTTATTTTCGTAGGACCAAAATGAGTTGCTTATGTGTCATACACATCTTGAAAATTGGCGTAATAACAGCACAACAAGTTTGCGGCTTTTGACCTATCCTGCACGTACTGAAGAAGAAGGTAGCAAGGGCTTGAAAGCAGGCTTTGAAAATCGCTTCACTATAGAAAGCTCACCATTTTATCAAAAAATAACTGCCATGAAAAAGTTTCTAGTCTATGTCATATACACTACCCCCATGCAAAATGTCAGTTAATTAAAAAGATTGGTCAGTAGTACTCAATGAAATTTATTTGGTTACTGGCCACTGTTTCTAATTTGGCCCATTCTTTGACCCTGTTGACCTGAAGGACCAGTTAGCATGCTAAAAAGGTCTTGGCAGTGTATAAGTTTTATTAAAATCAGTTGAAACCTGGAAAAATCAAATTGTAAATTGCAGGTGCTTTATATGCAGCCTGGCTCACTTGAAGCTGTTGGTTGTCAGAATCATTTATATTTTAGCATAGTATGAGTTTCATTAAAATCACTTATAAGTACAGGAGCAATCAAATTGGCAATTGTAAGTGCTTTATATGCAGCCTGGCTTACTTTGCACTGTTGGTTGTCGCAGTTACGTATGTGCTTGGCAAAATATGTATAGACTAATGGTGTGCTTTGGGTTACTTGGAACAAGGTTCTTCCAGCTCTTGATCACATGATTATATAACTTGTTGTTATCCTATTTTTTGTTAAAGAAAGCTTCCATATGCTAGATAGCCGAGGAGGTTTTGAAGGGCTCATTTACATTGAAACTATTGGTCTAAGTAGGTCAATCTGTTAAACTGATTGCAGGTGAGAGTCTCTTAGGAGTTGATCTACAGAGGCAGATGTTTTCAATGAGAATGAACCCAAACCTATTTCATATTTCTACATTCCTATTATCTCTCTTATTTACACCTTTTGGTGATCATTTAATGTAGCCATTTTTAGATATGCGTCTATATAACAGTTTTCTCAAGTGTTATGTGTGATTTTAACAATAAGGAGAATAACACAACATTTTCTGAGTGACATTTATTTCTTTTGTTTTCAGACTTTCTGCCAGACCAGACACGCTGTGGTGAACACACGGATTACGGCTCCATGACTCTGCTCTTCCAGGATGACACTGGAGGCCTGGAGGTAATTGTGTTGGGTGTGACATTGTGCGTGTTGTGTTAGGTGTGACAATTTGTCAGCTGGGGCAGTGTGTTAGGTGTGACAATGTGAAATGGTAACCTTCTGTAATATTGTTGGGACAGTGTGTTGGGTGTGAGAGTGTGCCACCTTTGTTAGATGTGACAGTGTGCCAGCTGAGACATTTTGTTAGGTGTGATAATATGTCAGTTGGGACAGTGTGTTAGGTGTGACACTTTGCCAGCTGGGACAATGTGTTAGATGTGACAATGTCAGCTAGGGCAATGTGTTAGGTGTGACAATGTGTTAACTGGAGCAGTGTGTTAGGTGTGACAACTTGTCAGTTGGGACAGTGTGTTGGGTGTGACAAGTGTTAGTTGGAACATTGTGTTACGTATGACAATATGTCAGTATGTCAATTGTCATATAGTGACATTTTGTAATATAGTGACACTGTGAAATGGTAACCTTCTGTAATATAATATAATATCACTTTGTGATACAGTGACACTGATGTAGTGACAATGTGATATAATGACAGTTTGTTAGGTGTGACAATGTGTCAGCTGCATCTGACAATACTTTCAAACTTCACCAGGTCCAGACAGTGAACGGGGAGTTCAAGCCAGCCACGCCCATACCAGGCACTGTGGTGGTCAACATAGCCGACATGATGCAGAGGTGGACAGCGGATGGACTCAAGTCCACTGTGAGTACATGTCCACTACACTGGTGTTTTCTAAGGCCTTCTTCCCTGTTAGTGTTGACTGACTAATTGTCTTTTGATTGCGTGCTGTCTACTACTCTGCTTTGACTAAGTGTTTTGGTGCCTCAGTCATCCACCGTATTGTATATGAGGGTGGCACTTACAAATAGAAATTTTAGTGTTCTTGCATTGGTTTTGATGTATATTTTAGTTTAACAGCTAATTGTGTCTTAAGTAAACAGTGGTTTTTGGATTGTTAAATTCATTGATATGGTTATGTTTTATTGTGTCTTGATGATCTGAACCAGAGAAATTAGTTCTTAAAGTTTGGAAATGACGTTCTGATCAACAAGGTACATTTTTTTTCTTTACTGGACTCACTCTATCTTTGTCTCTTTACTCGAGCATTTTAAAAGTAATCTCATTTTTTAATTTACTTTGTTTTGCATCAGTGGTATGTCTAATTTTCCACTGCTCAAAAAATGATTTTTATGCACCTTTAAATTTCCAAAAGAAACCAAAAAAAAAAACCATACAAAGCACATGGACTGTCCATACACTCACGGGAATACCAAACAGTGACTTTTGTAACCTAGGTTTTTGACCAGAATTTTGTACTTGAATGAGATTGATTTAAAAAAAAAGCTCATTTCTTCACTATTTCATGACATTGGAGTGAGTCCTGTTTTATGTTGTGCTCTTCTTAATTGGCTTTAAGAACAGGTTTAACAAAAGAAAAAAAATGTTTTTGAACATATTTCAGAATGTAGACTCTTGATATGAATCTCATATTAGTAATAATAGTTTTTAATATTTAATCCCTTTAAACCTTGCTATTTGTAATGTTTGCTTACCATTCATCATCCACTGCCAAAGGTTCACAAGCATTGTGTGCCAGCTTCCTTTTCAAATTTCCGTGCAATCTCACTTCACACCTCTGACTTTCAGTGATTAAGTTTTACTATAATTATCACAAAATATTAGATTGGTATACATTAATTATGGCACATGCCCTTCTATTAAGCCACCTAATCTTCACACACATTGTCAGAGTCTGATAAGTCTGGTAAGCTGAACCATGGTAGTTTGACAATGGAAAAAACTGGCAAACATCAAATCTTAAGCTCATATTAGATTCACAGAGTATGACAGAGGTTTACCTGGTTGTAATGAAGCGTCTACATCCTGATGTAAAAACTGAAAACATTTTTTTGTCAAAACTGTTCTGTAAATGGCCTTGACCTTTCAGTGTTGTGTTCTTCCTTTTTCTAGCCCCACCGTGTTGTACCCTCCAATAAGAGGAAGGCACGTAGAAGTGTAATCTATTTTATCGACCCTGATCGCTCTACGATTGTGAGGCCCCTAGATGGGTCTAACAAATACCCTCCCATCTCTTATGTTAACTACCTATCACAGAGATTTGCTGACACGGGAATGCTTGAAGGAAACGAAGTCATTAACACAGCTGCATAAGTTTGCATGTAAGATTTTTTTTGTTGTTTTGTCTTAAAAAATCCTGAATGTAAGCTTAATTTGCTTTTTATGGCTTTGTTGCGCTTTGTTACTGTTGCTTCGTAAGCATTCCATTTGATGGTTGAGGCATTTGTGATTTTTTCTCAACAATTTTGCAGGGATTTTTGAAAAATTATTTATTTATCAAATTATAAATTTGTTTATACTTTCACTTGCTTCTGTTTTGGAGCATGAAAAAAACATCACTTTTAGCTTAGTTCCTAGCTTTTTCTTTCCCCTTAACTAAATTTTAATCTGCCCCTTGGGTTTTTATGAGTTGATACTGTACTCACTGGTAGAACCAGATTTTTCATTATCACTGTACTCACTGGGAGAACCAGATTTTTCATTATCACTGTACTCACTGGGAGAACCAGATTTTTCTAAAATGGCACAGAGAGTTTTGTCAGATTTGTGTTATCACCATTGTAATTTTGTAAAAATTATAGTTAAATTTTTTTGTTCTTTTTTAAAGATATTCACAGTAGTAAACAAAATCCTACATGTTTTGCCTGTACTTGACCCACTGACCTTAACCAACTGACCTTCACCCACTGACCTTGACCTTTTCATTGTAGTGTCACAGAGTGATCCCCCATAGGAAGACCAAACCAAGGCGTTCTATGGCATTTTTCATTGATCCTGATGGGGACGCAGTGATTGCGCCTTTGGACAATTCCAAAAAGTATCCACCAATAAAGTTTATAGACTACTTCAACAAACGTTATGAAGAAACAGGAATGACTCGGGAGGAACATATACAGTAGATGGTTTATATCTAATGAGACAATCATGTTACTTAACTGATTACATTTTGACGTTGCCTAACATTGTCTTCAGGATTATGCCAAGATTATATGTTTATTTGTATTGATAATGCTGAAAATGTCAAGATGTTTTCTCTTAGAAATTATGACATTCATAATTGGTTTAATTTGACAAAGTAAATAATCCATCCACACTGTTGATGATGCGGGAATATAACTGCTGGTATTTGAAGAAAGTGCTTGTTTCACTAAACACCTTTGGACCATTTGGACCATTTTTCTTTAAAATTAAAAAAAAAATTAAACCATTGAAAATACTCTGTTGTGTCTGTGCCTAAAGTTATAGTGATTTTATTGGTTTGAAAGCTGTATATACAGGTTTTATATTTGATGATTGATATTGCTTTATGATATTATCTGGGTTGTTGACTTTTTTCCCAACAAGTGGCAATTTTTGGCCACTATTTTGGCTTCATAATTCTGTGAAAGTTAAGTGTGCAATTATATTCTTTTGGTTGCTTTGAAGGTTTATGATTTGAATTATTAGATTAAGTTTTTGAAATTATTGTAAAGCTTTCAGCAAGCTTTTTTAAACCAATTATTATTTGAAATTCCGAAGTGTTCGTAAAAAACATAATGGCACTTTTAAGCTATGCTGTATATATTTTTCTTTCATTTACCTGATTGTCTTATACCAAATTTAAGCCAATATTTAGGCATTTTTACAAAGTGGCAATATTTTAATTTGTTTACTCTTTTTGTTAATAAGCGATTGTGGAAAGACTGAAAAGCATTTTTAAAATTATTAGTTTCAATCATTGTTGGATGGGAGCTGTTGAATTATTCAGATGAAAGTGTCACATTGTTGTTGATCAATTGGGAATAAAGCAGTAGGTTGATTGGTTACTTGCACATGTATTATTTGTTTATTTAATATATTTTGGAAATCTGAATACTTTTTATTCAAGTTCCTGAACATAAGCTAATAGGAGCAATCGGGGGGGGGGAGCAATTTTCTTCATGTAATGTTCAATTTGGATAAGGGAATGACACTTTATATGTGTAAAATATCACGTATTCCCTCACCTTCTCTTTTATTTGTCCTTTTTGTTTATTCTTGTTGCAGTCCGTGAATTAGTTCTAGTATTTATTTATTTATTTATTTATTTATTTATTATTATTATTTTTATTTTTTTGAAGAGCTTTAACATTCAGGTTAGTCGAACATACATGAAAAGCTGCGTGGTTCACACAGGCACTGTGTTCAATTCTGCTTTAAAATCTTTAGTAACAGTACGCTCTAGGACAACAAAGATTTAAACGTTAGAATTTATAACACCGACGTTTGGGCCTACTGTATGGGGAACAAGCGTCCTGTCTTTCTTATTTCAAAAATATTAAGAAAGTATGTGGACCCACTTTGACGCACCACACCTTACAATGCCGACAGAACCAAATGACTACAGAGCAGAAAATCTACCTATCACAGTTTGTTTTGTGATGCTTTTCTCTTCTTTCAATGAGGTAATTTTACAAGACATTTTTTCATCGTAGTAAATATTCAGCTCACCCATGTGTTCCGAAACGGCTTATGAATGTCCGTTCACAACGGTCGAAACTAAACGACAAGAGCACCTTCGTTACAGCAGAAATTTACCTGCTTGTGTCAATTTGTTTTAATTTGTGATGCTTTTCTTTTCTTTCAGCGTAGAAATTTTACAAGACGTTCTTTCATCTCGGTGAAACTAGGGCGTAGATACATTTACAGGATTTATTTTAATAATGTCCCGGCACAAGACGGTGCGACGGGTTCCGTCTAAAACGGCCGAAAGTAAATGACGGGAGCACCATACTTTCTGCAGAAAATTATTTGGTTTTGTTTTGTGATGCCTTTGTTTCCTTTCAAGTTGGGTGGGGGTGAGGGTGGGGGCATTTTATAAGAGACTTGGATCTGAAACGTCCCTGGATATTTACAACCGCATGAGGAACAGATGTTTGAATTCCAAGGGTTCAAATGACATTGTTCAAAAAACCGTTATTAAGTCACGCTTCAGAAGTTGTTTAATGATAAGTTTTGGGGATTTAGCTGCTGTTTCCCGTTTTTCCGTATTTTATATATACCCATTTTCCCCACATTATTTTATACGTTTTGGGGTTGTTGTTCCTATAAAGGATATGTGTAAGCCTACTTTACGATAACAGAATACGCTATCATCGAAGATAATGTATTCCTTTTCTCGTGTGCCGATAGAGGTCACTGACAGCATAGCGGACATCGTGAATATTGAAATTGATTTTTTTTCTATATCAAGGCATCTGTCGATGTCATTTCAATTTTAAGGCAAAGTATTGCGTCTCAGGGTGCATCTTGTTAAGGTTTGATTAAGTTGATGAGTTAATTGATTGATTAATTAATTATTTGCTCAAAACGTTACGGACATGTCATTTAACCGACATTTCTGATAGGCCTAGCCCAGGTGGTCATCGCATTTTAAGTTTTCTGATGAGTTTTAGCGATAGTCTAAAATATAGGATTTTTCGTACTATTTACCGTGATGATCATCTTAAGTTGCACAAATTATGTTGGTAATTATATTGATCAACTTAAAGAAATGATAAATACATCATTAGACATTTATCTCTGTATTTATTTATTTATCATGAATAAAATATTGAAAACGTACACTCAATGTTTATTTCTTTTTAAATTTTAATTAAAATTCTTCATTCTTTTTTTTTTTTTTTTTTTTTTTTTTTTTTTTTTTTTTTTCTTTAAGGTTCCTTCAAATTTCCATGCGATCTTTTCGGATATTTCAGTCCTTTAGTCCAGGCTTTGGAAAATCTTGATCAACAGAGACTTGGACATAATAACGAATCGTTATTATGTTCAAGCTCGAGAGCATCTAAATTAATTTATGAGATATCACAGAGTCTAAGTCGAAACGGAAAAGTGTTTGTAAACTGTGTAAACCACACGGGTTACGGAAAGGATATCTATCACTTGCATAGTAGAATGTTCAAGGGTGCATATGTGTATGAACGCTGTGCATGTGTACCTTCTACCAGGGCGACTGATAGATTTTTACGGATATTCACAGATATGTCTCTAGCTAGATAGATTGTCATTTTAACTCTAAGTCACTTAGCTAGATAGATTGTCATTTTAACTCTAAGAGTTAGAATTAGAGTTAAAATGACAATCTATCTAGCTAGAGACATATCTGTGAATATCCGTAAAAATCTATCAGTCGCCCTGGTAGAGGGTAGTGCATGTGCACGTGGAACCTCTTTGCTGCCCTTGGTATTATTTTCTGTATTGTATAGTTTGCCAGGACCAAGGAGTTATAACTGTTATAACTCCTTGGCCAGGACTATCGTGGACACACCTGTCATATGTATTAAGCCCCCCCCCCCCCCCTAGCGGATTCAATATGGTTGATTGTTGATATGAAAAAATAATGCATTGAACTTCCTTAGGGGCCTATCTAATGGCGGATTTAGGGGGTGTCAGGGGGGTCTTGACCCGCCCTTCGACTTCTGAAGAAAATTTACATCAACTGTCCCCTCTTGAAATTAGAAAAAAAATAACTAGCTGAATCATAGTTCTAAACCGTACCAAATGGCACCGTTCACCCTCTAAAATACCAAAATTTTAGCCGGCCCCAAACCCTGCACCAAAGAGGGGGACCCCCCCCCCCCTTCAAATAATCCCGGATCCGCCCCTGTAGATCTATAAATTTTCAGAACTGAACAACAACACGACGCGTGTGTTTTTAAATGAGTATGATGTTTACAAAAGGAACCAACAGCTGAAATAGTTTTACCTTCTTTATCATACAAAGGAAATAAACGTGTTCTTTTTACGAATATGATGCGTTTTTTTAATGATTTGCGTTACTTCTTCACCGTTAAAAAACTGTTTTACCCCCCCCCCCCCTCATGACTACCGCCGTGTAATTATCACCGAATGTCAGATTTACAACAAATTTACTGTGAGTTTTGAAAAAAAAAAAAAAACAACAAAACATGGATAATAATATCTAAAGACTTAATCAATCCATTAAAATATAATAAAACATATAATTAAAGTAATTATAATAATAAAAATAAATTAAAAAATGTAAAGCCGAAACCAGCCGTAAGCAGCCTCAACCCGACCCTAAACGTGGAACTTGTACAACCTAGGTTGAAGTCCAGGTCGGGTCAAACTTAGTGCTAAAATCACTTCCTGCGGAAAAGGAGATTTCTGTTAATAAGACCCCACCGACACGTATTTATGACGTTTTAACTAAGATTAAAGCTATGAATAGTCTATCAAACGCAAATATCCCAGAAATGAGTCACTCGCGTTGAGACATTAGGTACGCTGATAATTGATAAAGAAAACATTCCTCGGAAAGTAATAAACCTCATTAAGAGAGTTATTACTCATCATTTCAAACTGCAACTAGTCATGAAAACAAGTAAGGTGCTGCAAAGCTAGAAATGTATGTGCGAATTTTTCTGTAATAAATTTATTGCGCTGCCGCACTTTGGGGCTTCCGATTGTGTCTGATGCGGAAGATAGCAGCCGAGTGCACATAGACTCGTCCATCCAACCCTTCCACCCCCGCCGCGGAAGTAGGTCAATCAAGATGGCGACCGGCTGGGCAGGCAGAGCGACAAGCAGTTCCTCCGGTAAAAACGTAGAATTATCCGGCCAAGATGACAGTTCTGACAGTGATGGGGAAACAGAACCGGCCAAATCTTTCCACAGACGTATTTCGACGAACCGGGAGATTAAAACTGCGGTAGGTACTGAGATTTCACCTCTTTTCACTCCACGTGATATGGGGGGCTGTCGCTGTCAAACAGTGTCATATTAAGTTAATGTTACTGTTAACATACATCTTATTTATTTATTGCACACGTAAAGATAGTTTGAAATATAGCATATTTAGATGCCTTTCATGAAATGTGACGACACAATGTTATCCTTATATGGACATTGTAAAATCTGTCAAAATACAGTCATTGTATCACTGTTTGAAACAGCTGGCGTAATATTTCTGCTATTCGCATTGAAAAACTGGTGTTATGCGTTGTTTTATAGATTGTCTTCAATATATTTTAGTACATCTCTCTCTCTCTCTCTCTCTCTCTCTCTCTCTCTCTCTCTCTCTCTCTCTCTCTCTCTCTAATACAAAGCCTAAACAATAACAAATCATGATATTGTACTTTTACACAAAGTTCGATAAATATTTTTTTAATTTTCTTTTTCTTGGAAAACTGCATTTCATTATTGTAACAATGAATTTACCTCTGAGCAGTCATGAAAGCCTGTTTTACAAATATTTGAATAAAGCAAAATTATGAAAATGAGAAATAAAAATGGAGGTTTACACTTTGGAATAACACATAAACAGTATTAATGGCCAATGGAAACTAGGGGCAGTATTGCTGTATAGGGCTAATGCAGTTATGCACATTGATATTCTGAACAGCATCAAGAATAATTTATCAACAGAACACCAGCACAATATATTTGTCATGCGTATGTAGTCCCATAGTGTGACCTGATCTTATGTCACTTAATTTGATACTATACACCTGCGTCACCATTGAATGGAGAACAATACAAAGTGCAATTCAGAACATCTGCCATAAATAAGTTACTCTCCTCAATTTATATACTTAATGATATATTGTCTATCCTTTTACCCATCAAATCAAGTTTTCATTTAAAAATGTAATTTTCTAGTTCTAGGAATCATTGCTCAGCCCAACCCTGTTTGTTGTTTTATGTTAATGATTTTGATGAACTAATTCAGTTATAAATGTTTCCTTAGCAATTAGATCACCATGTTGCCCTTTATTATTTATTATTTCTGATCCCACTGTCTTCCATATTTCATGGAATCTCGCTTGGTTTTGCATCTTTGACTTCAGGTTATTCCCATTGTTTACTACGCTCATGATCACTTCCCACTATTGCTTGCCATTATCTGTATCTGTAATATAAAACGTGGGTACTTCTTTTACTTGACTTGTTCTAATGTAACTTAAGAAAAAGACGATTTATACACATATTTGCAGCTTGTTCTTCGAGTATGTATTTTGGGGCCCTTATTAATGATATTATATATCTAAACGGTTTTGCAAAACCCAAGTTTTATGTTATCAATAGTAAAAATGAAAGTCATACTCTAGAAGTACTGACATTTCACCGTATCCTTTATAAGACAAGCACCATATTTTAGGAGAAAAAATTCTCAGATTGTAAATAAATAAATAAATTAATAAATAATAAAAATAAATAAATAAATAATAATGATAATAAAAATAATAAAATAGAAGAATAATAATAATGATTAGCATAAATTCTTTTCTGACAGCAATTAGGACAGGTGTTGCTGGTTTGGTTAAAGGTTTTATTTTATTTTATTTTATTTTATCAATGGCAAAATGTTACAAGATAACTCACAATTGTACTCCGTAAGTGAAAACTTGTCACCCTGATCTGTGTGCTTTGCCAAAAGTGTTATTTCAGGAAAAAAGTTTCTCACAACACACACTCAAAAATAAAATTATGTTGAATACTCCTCTGACAGTTATTGTGACTGGTTTTTATGTTTTTGTTAACAACATGTGTAGAATGTTTATGTTCCGTAATGAATGTGGTCGTTTGTTGCGTTTGGTGGTTATGAATGACATCATGCCTAGTCTTCAATCTCGGTCTGTTTTGTTACAGATATGGGTTGAGGTTTTACACCAAAACCCACCGACATGTTTTCTTTATCTGTTATTTTTCTTTACAGGTTTGAGAGAGAGAGATTAAAACACTTACTCAGTTGGTTTTTTGCTCATTCTAAAGATATTTACAGAAATGTCATTTCAGGATTTTTTTAAACTATGAAGACATGTTTTCAATAGGATTGACCAAAATATACGTGTTATTGTTATCTTGATATTTAATTTTAATAGATGATTAAAATCCATTATTAATTTTTTTTTGTTCCAGGCATGTGTAAAGGAAGGGTATTTATTAAAACAGACAAGCTCGTTCCAGGTAAGAAAGAGAATGATATCATAAAATTTATTTCTTGTATAGCAAGAGAGAGAGAGAGAGCGAGCGAGCAGAAGGAGCAATGCATGCATGTGTGTGTGTACATATGTGAGAGAGGAATTCCAAAAGAAAGCTTTACGCTTTACTTAGACTCGAATCTTTTATTCATATATTCAACCTGGACATCAAAAATAAATATTTCTCTTTTTTGCCAGTTGTTAACAAGACTATGTGCATCATTTTGGCCAAAAGTAACCATTATGCCAATTGAATGATTGGACCTTGGCATGCCCTTGTCTGTAGATACTGGAGAAGGGCGACTTGTAGAATTAATTTTTTAACCTTCTAATCTTGCAAATTCAATTTGTGGTTCTCTGGCTGCATATCGACTAATCTCTGTCATGGAATTGATTTTGAAAATGAAATTATGACCTTAACGTGTATGCTCTGAGGGTTTCTGGGTTAATACTGCGATCTGTTGATTAGATTAATTTTTTGTCTGGATTTTTAAATGTCTTTGTGGCATTGGTTTCTTTTTGTCATCCATGAAGGCAAGAGACCCCTCTCATACCACAGACACATTAAATATTATAGTATTTTTCTTGGTTTTGTTTTTTAACTTGAAACTGATTGTAACAGGTCTTGCAACTGTTTGGCCATGTGCCAAAGATTTCTCTTTAAATAACATCATCAGCAAGTCAAAATCTGTCTTTTGGCAATCAAATATGGTGACTGTTATGCCTTTTGAGGGATATTCTTAGTATTTAGACATAATTTGGAAATTTTTCATAGTTTCTTATGTTGTCAGTTTTGGGGATAGCAAGGTATTTTTCCTCCCAAATTTAGCAATGTGTTATGCGTGGTCTTAAAAATTGTATTGTGAAATTGCTGATTGAAAGGTCAAAAATGTACATTTTATACATATATTGGAATTTCCAAAATGGACATTTTCAAAGGGCCAACAGGATTTCAGATTTTTTGTTTCAAGTCTGTAACCAAGTCTGCACTAAAAATTTCATTTTCAGCCTATCTCAACTTCCAATACAGCATTACTCATTCCTTTTTATATCAAACCCCATATTATTGGGAAATAATCATGTTTGATTGTGACAAAGACATTCTTTTTCCCAGATAGGATGCAACACATACATGCTTTATGCTTATAATTATGTGAATGTGATTGAGACTTTGTATCATTATTAGCACTCTGCACGACAAAGGGCAGTGGAAAATATATGTTCACCCTGTGGCTAGATCGAAAAGATGCAATACTGACGAGTGTTGACATGAAATTTTTCATAACCCGTCTTCAAACTTATGAAGACCTACGACCTGTTACACAAAAGATTTTGAGACCGAAAGTTGGTCAGAGCTTTTGAACAGAAATTTTCTTCTCTTTCAATTTGGTAGGAATTTGCAGTCATTCGGAAGAATTTTTTTTTAAACAGTAGCTGTCATTTTCTCTAAAAAACAGAGAGAGAGAAGGAAATAAGTTTTTTATTATAAGTGGACTTCTTATTTTTCAACAGGCTCAATATTTTATTTCAGGGGACTGCTACAGATTCCTTTTGGTTCAAAAGTAGACTAGAAATTTTGGTCTTTAAGTTAAGACCAACTGTAAGACTTGTGTTCTTTTATGAAACAGGCCCCAGATTGAGTCTGTATCTGATCAAGCCTGATGAGCCATTCTAGACTGGTTCATCACTGATCTAAATCATGATTCGTGTCAATGGGGCATTTAGAAATAATATGGTTTCTTTGGCTAGATAGATAAGAGGCCATCACCTTTTTATGAAAAGACTGAATGAGAGTTTGATGTGCTTAGACATGCAGAGACATGGGATGGAAACGTGAACATGGCTCACTTGGGGATTACTGTACATATTGCTTTTCATTTCGGATGTAGGCTGCAAAATGTTTAGGGTCATTGGAAATGTGTCTGTCTGTTTTCTTCTGTTCGGATACTCTCTTGGAGGCATCTTCCAGTATATAAAATGCTCAGTCTCTCTCTCTCTCTCTCCTTTTCAGATCTTTCCTTTCTTCCACCTCTCTCTCTCTCTCTCTCTCTCTCATCCATGATTGTCTGATTCCACAAGGGTTTTAGCTGATTGATCCAGTCCTACGCACAGTAGATGACTAGTCTGCGGAACAAAGCGCAGAGACCAGATGTTGTCCCATGCCAGCTTAAGCAACCCTTCCTGCTTCCTCCTGGGGGAAGAATCAGGAAAGAACATTACCCAACCATTTCCTTTACTTGCTTTTCTGGGAGAATAATTTTTTTTTTTTACTTGGTGTTAAATCCATACTGGTTCAGATTCAAATCATATCATCATCAGTATTCCATGATGGGGGGGGGGGGGGGGGGGGGGGGGGTCAGAAAAAATTGGACCTTTTTATTAGAAATCTATCTGTGATCATAGAACCAAGAACAAATTTTGGTTCAGACTGGAACTTTTCCTTTTCCTGGCCAAAAGGGTGGAACTTGCATTAAATATTTTGCACGGGAGTTGTGCAGTATGGGACTAATTGGTGCAGACACTTTATTTTGAAGCTTCCATTTAGCTGTCAGATGATGTCATCTGAATGTGAACCTGGGCAGAATTAAGGAAAAATCCCTTTCTGGCTACACTGCCTTCCTCCTCTTGCTAAAACGCCCTGCGTTCCCTGGAGAAATCAGTTGATGGACTCGTCAAACTCCGCTTAGAGTGAGTCTGGTTTCAGTTTGAAAGCTCAGATGCACTTCATCAATTAATAGCAGTGGAGACCATTATTTGTTCATCTAAATAATAAATACGGGCCTATGAATGGGGCTTTTATGCAGCATCCAGTTAATGCACATACAATGATATTCTGGGAATGAACTGACAATGGTGAAAGCAGATGGGTTCGGATGATATAGCCTTAGACTGTTGTGTGGTGGGTACATGTGTTATTTGAAAGGTTTCTGACTGATGGAGTAATTGTCAGTATGAATGATGAAGATGACTTGCAGAAAGGCTTTTGTATTCTGCATATTTTGTAGTCTCAGATTTGTTACATTTTGTTATATGTACTCTGCTCTTTCCTATTACCATTATGTTTTTTTTTTTTTTTTATTCTTTTTTTTTTTGTGCATATATTTAAGTAAATGCCACCTCTAGAAAAATGAATTTGACCCAAGGTACTTAGATCCATTTATATTTTTGTTGGTAAATAAATGAATATTGTTAATATTTATCATAGATTTTTTTTTTTTGGAAATGTTGGTTGTTTGACAGGAAAAATTAAGCTCCTTTAATTAGATCTCCAAAAAAACTTCAGAGACCTCTAATCTGCTTGAAAAAAAAAGATTTGCACTTCATCAGTGAATAATAACACAGTCCATTATTAGTTCATCCAAAACATAAACTTACACCCCATTTCCATAGATTTTTAGATCGATCTATCCCTGTGGGGAGTCTCACTAGATTACTGTCAGCTTGGCCGGCTTAAGCGTCTGTCCCGCCTACTAAAAGCTGTAAGGGGGTAATTAACTATGGTGCCCGCTCGGCTGACTGCAATTTAGCGTGAACCCCCAGGGAGTTAGGTCGATCTAAATCTTAATCTTTAGGTCGATCTAAATCTCTGGGAAAGCACCCATAGAAACCACCATCCAGTATTGATAAAATTTAAAAAGTCTTTAGTCAACATTATTTAATTTAATTTTATTTTATTTTGTTTTATGTTATTTAATTTCAGAGATGGAGAAGAAGGTACTTTAAGCTCAAAGGCAGAAAACTCTACTATGCAAAGGATACTAAGGTAATACTGACAGGTCCATGAACACACAAGAAATAAAATACATGTTCTGAATTAGTTTTCCTGGTGATAAACAGAGCAGGAAACTTTTAAAGATTGCCAGCCTTAATGGGGGGTCTTTTTCGTTTTATTCCGCAAGTGTGTGTACTAGTACACACATGCACATGTGTGAGCACACAGCACAGTGGCCACTGTAAGGCCTACAGAATCAGTTGAACACACATATATAATTTTAGAAATCGCATACAGTTAATACACCTTTATTATACCTGTGTATTAACTGTATGCGATTTCTAAATTGAAAATTATCAAACACAAGCTGAAATCTTTCATACTATTAGCTTATGACCAACCTGGACATAGGCCTTCATCAGAATGATATGAGTAGATGTTACTCACTGACCGCTAGGTGGTATAGCGGTCAGGACCCTGTTATAAATGTCAGGTAGATCGACCAGCTGTCCCTATTCATGGGTGGCTGGTGACGGCTGATGTTGATAGCCTCTCGTATCTCACATGGGATGTCAGATGACTGGGATTCAAGGATTTGGGTTGAATTTCAGTCAGTGCTGTGTCCAGTGTCTATAACATGTTCAGAAATGGCATAAAAGATTTAAGCTAACAGTGCGAAAGATTTTCAGCTTGTGATTGATAATTTTCATGTATGATCCAACTACCAAGCTAATGAACATTTTGACTCATGTGATTTCTTGTTTTGTACAGTCTGTGATCTAAATTGAACACACATACATAATTGTGTATTAACTGTATATGATTTCTCGTTTTGTACAGTCTGTGATCTTCAATGAAATAGACCTGACAGATCTCAGCCTAGCAGAGTGCAGTATTAAGAATGTTAATCACAGCTTTCAGGTAAGTGGCATTGCGTTAGGTGAGACATTGTACTTTGTCATATGACAATTTAGTCAAGTGTGACATAGGGACCATTTGCATAACCCTATCGCCTTAGCAGGATTAATCCATCTCCAAAGGGATTCTCGCTAAATTGCATTTAGTTTAAGCATGCTTGAAAGTTACTTACCCCCTAGCAGCTTCAGTGGGCATGACAGACATTTTAGCTGCTTAAATTGAGTGCAATTTGGCAAGAATCCCCTTGGAGTTAGGCTGTATTCCCAGAGCTTTTAGATCGATCTATCCCCGCGGGGAGTCTCACTAGATTACTATCAGATAATCCGGCTTAAATGTCCGTCCCGCCTACTACAAGCTATAAGGGGGTAATTAACTTTCGTGCCTGCTCGGCTGACAGCTATTTAGCGTGAACCCCCAGGGAGTTAGGTCGATCTAAAGTAGATCGATCTAATCTCTGGAAATGGGGTCTTAGACTGATCCTGTTAGTATGACAGGTTTATGGGAACCTGGGGTAGAACTAACACACAAATGCTAAAACTGACTTAAATTGGCTCGACAAAATGGGTTGGTTTTGACTTATTTTAGTCAAATTTAAACCATTTGGAGAAAAAAAGTGATGAAAAAATAATAATTTGGCGAAATGAAAAAAAAAATTCCTAGCGCAACCCCAGGGAACCCGTTCATAGTATTTGTAAAGACACTACTGGTTATGACATTGTATTAGTTGTGACATTGAAGTTTGTGTGACCTTGTGTCGAGTTTGACGATGTGCTGCATGTGACATTGTGGGGTGTGCCACAGTGCGCTTGGTGTGATTATTTTGTTCCTTGTGGCATCCTGTTGATGATGAAACAATTTAATGTGAAGGATATTGGTCTACCACAGTGCAGTGTGAAATCTGTTTAACACAGCTTTCTGTCATGTTGCATTTTGCCAGGTGTGATACATTGACTTAATTGGTGCTAGTTGCGACACATTCAAACACTCAAGCTTTAAGTGAAAAATAGCTGGCCTAGGGATTTGCCGTGTATTAATATAATTGGTACTGTAAAATTTTTCCCCTTTTTAGGGGGTAATACAATATATTCTAACATTTCAGATCATCACCCCATTCCGTAACTTGATAGTATGTGCGGACTCTCGGAAGGAAATGGAAGACTGGATACAGGCTCTTAGAATATCTGGCAACAGAGAGTTTTATGAGGTAATGTATTAGGAATTGTGTGTTGGTGGAAGAAGTGGATATGTTGAAATATTAAAGGAGACTGAAGTCTGGATATAGGCTCTAAGGGACAATTCCCATAACCCTATCGTACTAGCTGGATCAATCTAACTCCTCAGAGATTCTCCTAAGTTGCATTCATTTTAAGGGGCTTTAATGTCTGGCACGCCCCCTCATAACTTAAAGTGGGTAACTTCATGTTACCAGGGGTAAAGTCGGGAAAATTTTGTGGTCCATGATGTTGTAGGGACTGGCTATGGGGAAGGTGAAGGAGCCAGTAAATCTGGTTTCCTGTTAGATCTTTCTAGGTATAGGAATGGGGTCCAAGTATAGGGGGGGTTAGGTATAAGAGAATGTTTATGAAATAAGGGGAGGTGGGTAAAGGAACAGGTGGGTTGGGGTGGGAGGGGGGTTGAAGAAGATGAAGTACTGGATAGAGGCACGAAGTACTCTCAAGTTCCAAATAATTGTACTGTGTGGAAAAATCTTCGAAAATTAATAATTGTACTGTCCGAATAATTGTACCATGTAGAAAAATGTTTGAAAATTAATAATTGTGCTGTGCGTAATATTTGTACTGAATGGCTGCTTATGAGAGTGGGGGTTGAAATGAAATACTGTTGCCACTGAGAGTAAGAAAAAAAATTGTCAAGAGGCTTGGTTAAAAGACTGGGAAAATTTAAGCTAGGCATTTTTATATTATTTATTTTTATTTATTTATTTATTTATTTATTTATTTATTTATTTTTTATTATTATTTTTTTTTTTGAAGTATGATTTAGTTGGCTGAAGGTTTCAACAAAAATGGCTTAATACTTTTTGTGAAACATGCACATGGTAAACAAAAGTCTTGTAGGCTTGTGACCAAGGCATTTCTGTTTTATTGACAGTCTACCTGTTTGAGATTCATGCCAAAATGGATAAGAACGTCACTATGATTTACTCTCAAATGTTTGGTGAGTGATTGAAAAAAATTATAATTTCCTCTGCCTTATCTGTACTTATTATTTTCCTTCCCAGAACTTAATGATTCTTTTATTTGACCTTATCATCAGAAACATCACATTTTTACCACTCATGCATTTTTATCATTAAAGAAATGAAAAAATGGCTCAGTAAATTGACATACACTGATTTGATTTTAATTTCACTTTTGCATAATATCAACTTAGGCAGGTGAACAGGCTTTGTTTGATTTGTGGTGTGGTATTGTCTTTTCTCTCCCTGGGGGAGAGGTGGGGGGGGGGGTTGTAGGGAGAGAGAGAAATAGAAGGAGAGAGAGAGAATTGCTGAAAAGACTTAATTAAAATTTATAAATTACCAATATGTGAACCACTTGCCAGTTTTCCATTTTTCCATCCCTTTTCTTTTTCTGTTCGAACCCTATGCCTATTTGTGTCTGGAATCTTCATTTAGCATCAGCTGTCATGAGATAGAAAAAGAAATTAATAAAAACACCAGAAAAAAAGAAAAGATATACGCAAATAGATTTTGGCATGATATTCATATAAAAGACGTGAAGGCTAAGTAGAAATAAATTGTTTTATGTTCAGATGAGGATGGTACGAGGGAATAATTATGCAATAATCTCATAGTTTTTTTTTTTTTTTTCTTTTTGAATGAGTCATTCAAAACATGCAAGTTCTTCTAAATAGATGTTGGACAGAGACAAAGAGAAAAATATTCGATACTTTGACAACAATATCACTTTGGGGATGAGCAGAGATTAGAGAGTCACGTTACCATTTTTTGAACCACCATTGTTTATGCTGGTGGGATATTGTATTTGGTCTAGAACTACATAGTACTGCCTCCGCCAGCCTTGTCCTGTAAGGTACAAGTCTCCATTACCACGTACATCACCTCAATAACTACGGAGACCTGTGGAATTAGGTTTCATATTATTTTAACAAGTTGAATGTGAAAGATATCACTCAAAACCAACAGAAATGTTTTAAAAATTGTAGATTTCTAATCTGACCTTGAATTTGACCCTTGACCTAATTTCCAGGATCAGATGGGATGAAATTTTGATTTTTTTTTTGTCCGTGTGTAAAATAGTGTGTTTGTCCTGATTTTCAGCAACTTAACAGACCTATACAGTTATATTACTGTAAAAACTTGCACTTGTGGTCTTCTTTCTGGTCTGTGAATATGGGGTCAATTGGTGCATTTTCACAGATGCAGTAGCTGTTGCATGCTCGAAATTAAAAATTTACTAATGATGGTTCTGTAACAGCGAGACTACTTATGCATAGTATTTTGTAGAGTGCAGCATGCAAAATATTGAGATTCTGGATGGAATTCTGAAGTAGACAAATATAAAGTTGAACACATAAACAGTATATGCATCTGGAAAAACGAGCATGTATAAAGAGACATTTTGTGGAAAGAGAAAGAGAGAGTTGAGAAGCAATTTTACAGTCAATCAGGATAGTGGAAAAGGAAGTGAAAGAGAGAGAGAAGAGGAAGAGAGAGGCTTTCCGCATTACTTTTATGAGCCAGAGTTATTTTTACAAACTCTTCCTACTTGTACGTAATCAGCAGCTGCAGGTGCACTGGGTACATAATTATATAAGTAGACTGAGCTCAGCTATTAATATCAGCAACACCTACTTGTCTCCCTTTTGAATCCTACCTCAGTTGAGAGAATTATTGACCGATATCTTCTATTGCAAAAAATAATTGGATTCACACTCTATGTTGGCAGGTGAATGTGACTAATTTTTTTCTCCAGAACCACCCTGTGAAGACCAAGATTTTATTGGGTTTAGTTATTTTAATTGAGGCGGCATGCGAGGATTGTACTTGCTCCTTGCTGTTTTGATGATAGGAACCAATTAAACACATCAAGGTCTATACACTTGAGTGAGCATTTCTTTCAGCTCTGCAAAAGTCGTCGGTCAAGATGTTGTTAGTCAACCTAAAACTATCACAGCTCCTGTTATGTAAGAGTTAAAGACCTGAAAAATGTATAGTAATTAATTGATCTTTTCTATGGGGGACAATTGTGAATTTAACAGTCATAATTTCTTAAAATTAGAACATTCCTATTGAGTAGGAGGAACAAATTTAAAAGGCAGGCTACTTTGTCGTTCTTTTACATTCAGTTAAAGCACTACAAATGCTGTATAGAAATATAATTTTTGTGATTATAAACTTATATATCTGAAAGCTTTATAATTTTTTCCATTGAAAAGATGGAATAAAAACCGTAGTTCATAACTTGTTAGATTAGATATGAAATACAACGTCACAGGTGTTAAGGCTCGGCAGTCTGATGCAGACTTTTCCCCTAGCTCAATATGATACGTGCAGCCAATATGATACCTGCTCTTTGGCTTAGTTTTGTTTCCAGGATTATTTCTCCAACAGAATCTTGTGGCACACTCCATAGAAGGCCGTGCAACATAATGATTAGATGCGTCTGCCTATAGCAGTCCCTGAGGCCATAGCTGTGATTGGTTGGGAAATTTGTACGAAACACTGCTGATATGTTCAGATAACATGCAAATAATTATGGAGATTTGAAAATGAAATAGCTGACATCACACCTGATAACTGAACTAAGATGTCAAATTTGAATGTCTCTGTGTTATCGAATTGTATGGTGATATCGTGCAACAAGTTTTTTGATAGCAAACAGCAATCCTGACATGACCCCTGTGGCATAGTGCAGATAAGGACAGTTAATAAATTGACAATTTAAGAGATAAGATTATAGATACTGGGATATTGTTTGTAGGCACATTTATATAACACTCAGAAAAAGCGATAAGGGTTGTCAGTTTTACAAAAGGACTTTAATCTTTTAAAACAATCAGTGATGCTAACGGAAAGACCAATTTTTCAGTCCTTGTTGACCCCAAGTTTTGAGTGGTTGGTAACATAAAAAGGACTTGGGTCTTAAAATAGGTGGTCTTAGACCCCATTCTTGTACCTAGTAGCAGGATTGACCCATCTTCGAGGGGTTTCTTGCTAAATTACATTCAGCTTAAGCAGCTCTGATGTCTGGCACGCCTACTGAAGGTGTTATTGGGTAATACGCTATCATTTAGCAGGTGTGCCAGACATCTAAGCCGCTTAATCTGAATTCAGTTTAGCGAGAAACCCCTCGGAGATGGGTCGATCATGCTAGATCAATCTATGTATGGGAACAGGGTCTTAACCTGAACTCTGAGTACTTCTGTGTGACACCTTAAGTTATTTGGTTGAGCATGGGTGGATCAGGACACGTTTTCTTTTACCTTCCAGCCTGGTATTGAGCATCGCGCAATGATGTCAGGACAGCATCACTGGTACGCATGTTCGCATGCACGACCAACGTACTGTAACGTGTGCAGGGAAGCTTTGTCTGGTGTCACGTCCCATGGACTCTCTTGTGAAGGTAAGTCATGAGCCTTGGAGGCAGGGTTGAGATATTTCTATCTATCAGCGGATTTCTGATTTTTTGGGAGCCAAAAATACCATAGGTCTAGCCGCCCCCCTGTATCCAATGCCATATTTTCCAACTTTTTCACTAAACTACAGTCTCATTTCTGCAGTGAAATATGAATGAATTTTAAAAAAAGTCTTATTTGACAGTGATAAAACCTTGCAAGAAATGAGAGCAACTGAAACTTAGCTAGCAGAATTGGCTCAGTCCTCTTTTGAACAAATGCCTAATCCATTTATAAGCCCTGAATTATGCTAGTATTTCAGTATCTGATTTTATAGAATCTGATGTAATGAATCGTTAATCAAAATTTTTTTTCAACAATATTACCACCTAGGAAATGAAACCTTTTTAGACTAACTTCAACTGAGTTGACAATATTTTGAATTCGGGTCCATCTAAGTAAGGTCAGTTGTCTCTTGTTATAAACCACCTCTGCTAGCTGTCGGATCAAGTTAAGCTCATTACAAGCAATGGATTAAGTAAACGATATGCCGTTGTTTGAGAAGGCGTTTTGAAGAGAACAAAAAGATTACATTTCCTGCTTATTGTATCCTTATCATGCACCGACACCAGCCTTCAGGGATCAATCATCTTCACAAGGGCCAACCCAATTTCAAAGGATATATGCCTAGTGACAAAATCCATTGGCCTGCTTTTCCTGCTAGTTCATTTTCAAGAATTTTTTATGAGGTCATCTTACTGTGACTTTAATAATTTAATAAAATGGTGATGATTATTCAAAGATGACAACCCAAAGGTTGAAGTTTTATATTAGGGGGGATTTTTATTTTGCTTTTGGGAATACAAGTAGAAAAAATTAGATAAAAATGAATTTATCACCAGAGGAAAGAAAAAAATGGTGCAATTGAATTGGAGCTGAGTTGACGTGATATTAATTTAAGAGATGTGTAACTAGAGGGATTATGTTCAGGAGGTGGATAATATTAGTTAATCATTTATGTATTTACATTAAAGGATATGTGATAATCATTTGCAGAGATGATACAATTTACATTAAAATGTTTTTTTTTTTTTACTCCAGTCTGTAAGTTTAAGGCCCACAAAAGGTGCGCCGTGCGTGCGAACAGTACGTGTAAGTGGACCACGCTGGCTGCGGTGGGAAAAGATATCATCGAAGATGAGGATGGGGTGAGTATCGGGGAGGAAGAAAGCGAAAACACACAACTGGCTGTGCCGAGTCCCAAAAATTATGGTTATCTTTATTAAATTTTCAGTGGTATATATAATACAGTGACATATGTTAATGTAATTGCTTCACATCTACCACTTCCTATTTCAACTGTACACCTCTTGTAGATGTCCCTTCTATGCACCCAAACATAAACATATACTGTGGCAATGTTTTCATACAATTTTGTAAGGAGATCAACGCCACATCACTGCCCCATCTGACACCAAAACACTATACTCTATCATATAAATACTGATATGGTATGTTCTGATAGGAAAAGACACTGGCACAACCAGGCACATCTGTTGTGTCACATCTAACGCATTATGATTCGTACATTACCCTACATTTGAGAGCTTGTGCAAATT
This sequence comes from Lingula anatina, assembly GCF_051362555.1. Classification (NCBI taxonomy): domain Eukaryota; kingdom Metazoa; phylum Brachiopoda; class Lingulata; order Lingulida; family Lingulidae; genus Lingula; species Lingula anatina. The sequence goes on from NC_141776.1 coordinate 7,040,809, forward strand.
TCATATCAGTTTACTAATTCCTGCGGACAGGACATTAACTGTTGCAGAGGTTTAAATAAGTAGGATCTTGTTCACAAAGCTTTCAATTCGTACAAAGTTACAAAGTTTGCATGTTCCACTTCTCTTGGAAAATATTACTCACTCCTATCACAATATATGCCACAACTAGTGGAGAACTGTTACGTATAACTTGACATTTGTTACTTTTTGCACTTGGCAGTATATTTCATATACCAAAAATTTTATGTAACTCATACACTTTGTGACCAACCACTGCATATACATTTAAATTGGCTGGATAAACATTATTATAGTAATTATATTTAAAAAAACTTTCCTGTTCCCTCCAGGCCATCTCAATGCCCCACCAGTGGTTGGAAGGGAACCTCCCAGTGAGTGCCAAATGTGTAGTTTGTGATAAAACATGTGGCAGTGTCCTCAGGTTACAAGACTGGAGATGTCTCTGGTGTAAAGCTATGGTAAGTCCTCCTCCTGCTCTCCTCTCAAATGGCAAGGTTTTTTAAAATCCATGACTGATAACAGATGTCATTATTGCACTAATGACCAATATCAAAATTGTTGTGAAACTAATATTTGCCTAAAAAGAAATGTATTGAAAGTTAATAACCGTTTTCTTTAGAGTTGTCAAATAGTTTACTGCCCTAGTTCAACAGTGAGTACTGAAGTGTATGCCTTTACTATGTGATACACCGTGTAGAATATTGTTTATAATTTAACCACATATTTTGAAGGTCCATACCTCTTGTCGGGAGACGTACCCCAAGCGATGCCCCCTAGGGCAGTGTCGTGTGTCTATTTTGCCGCCAATAGCCATTAACAACATAGACTCGGATGGCTACTGGGAGGCCATGAGACCCCCAGGGACCAGCCCCCTACTTGTGTTCATTAACTCTAAAAGTGGGGACAACCAGGTCAGTGACATAATCTAGGTCTTGGTGACCTACACATAATCTAGGTCATTCGATCTACTTGCAGATTTCTTCCACATATGTGAAAAGTATTTAGTTTGATCCTTACCTTGATGGGTGTAGATTCAGTATTTAAGCAAATCGGATTATTATTTTTTTAATAATTAAAAAATTGACTTAAACTCATAAATAATACTGCATAATCTCTTCTTAAAGATTGTTTGATGTTCTTTAATTTTTTGATGCACTATAACTATCAGTTGATAGAATGCAAGAATTTTGAAGCAGCATTTCCTCTTCATTTTTTGACATTTCAAAAAAATTGTTTTCCCAGGGGGTGAAGTTCTTGCGACGGTTCAAGCAGTTGCTGAATCCTGCTCAGGTGTTTGATCTCATGAATGGAGGGCCAAAAGTGGGGTTAGTTTAAATATACATTGATAATTAAGCCATATAAATGAATACATGTTTGGTGATAGCAACTTGTACCAGAAGAAAGGCTTATGTGGTTGAATTAATAATTAGTCATTTTGAATATATAAAATAGAGATCACTTTGAGAGCACATACCTCTGGCATGGCAATATGTAATATATATAAAAAAAAAAACAAAACTTAAAAATCAATTCAATATATTAGGAGCTTAGGACTCATTGAGATTAAAATCGTACCTCATTAGTGGTTAGTCACCAATTTTTAATGTGCATGATTCTATTTTATCTTTCCAGTCTTCGCCTATTCCAAAATTTTGACCCATTCCGCATCCTGGTATGTGGTGGTGACGGCAGCATGGGCTGGGTGCTGTCAGAAATAGACAAGATGGAGCTCCACAAACAGGTGTGGAATAGGCCTCTTTATCATCAGCACAACTATACACTGGACCATATCTGAAAACATTTTTATTTTTAATAGTCGATATTATTAACTATATAAGTTACGGTACATGTTTAACCAAATATTGATGGATAATGCACCCAGTGTTCGTTACTTTTTTATATACACTGAAGATTTCCCCACTACATCACGTAGTTTTTGGTGCATACTAAGTTAATTCTTAGACTCTGGTTTGGAAGGGTCAGAAGAAAAAATATCTTTTTGGCACAGAATGTATATATTGAATTTATTTTAACTTATTTATTTTATTCATTTTTTTCATTCATCTTTTAAAGGTGGTTAAATAAATAAATATGATTCTTTTCAGTGTCAGGTTGGAGTGCTCCCCCTGGGTACAGGCAATGACTTGGCCCGTGTGTTGGGATGGGGCGGTGCCCTGGATGACGACACACAGCTCCCGGCCGTGCTGGAGAAACTAGAGCACTCTCAGATTAAAATGCTGGATCGCTGGTCAATCATGACTTACGAGGCCTCCATGCCGCCTCCAAGGTCGTTACTGATGCAGGCAGACCCTATCTCGGTGTACGAAGACTCCGTGGCCAATCATTTATCTAAAATACTGCATTCCGATGACCACGGGGTTGTCATTCACTCTGCCAAGTAAGTGGTGTTTAATGCATGTTTTTATGATGATGTCCGATTTCAGGATTTTACTGGATCTTTTCAAGGGGCAGAAATGATCAAACTTACATACTTTTATAATTGTACCACCAGCGCAGGCGCGACCCGCATGTTCCGCCGGCTCTGCCGGCTCCTCTGGCTCCGCCGCCATCTCACCGTTACCGCTTCTCCTCCTAGACGGTAAGGGCCTCCGTATCCATCTCTTGGATTTAGGTCACCTATAATCTCAACTCGTTCCACATAAAATTTGGGCTTTGTCGGTGCTGGGGTCTAGGTGTGGCACTCATTGCAATACACCCTTGTCCAAAAATGGCATAATTAAATGCTAATTATCTACCCTACAGAAGGAATTATGGGAAAAATTTCTACAGACGGCTTTCCAAAAGTCATATGTGTAGATTTCAAATATGCCCTTGGATTTGACCTTTGACCTTTCTTTCAAGGTCAAACAGGCCAAAATTTTCAAAAAAACAAAATTTTTTACGAAAAAAAAATTATTTGCTCTGTTATTCAGGCACCACACAGACTTAACCAATAATATTATTGGAAAGTGTTACCCTTTGGGTCATCTTTCATCTCCGTGAATTTGGGGTCAATCGGTGCATTTTCACGGGTGTAGCAGCCATAAGATACCGAAACCGAAAACTGTCTCTAATTCGGGAGAAGTTAATGCTAGAGACCCATTTTTTTTTGCATTTTGTAGAGCATGTAAAGCCCAACACTGACGGTGGTCTCCGTGTTTTTGTATTCCATACGGTTTTCGAGTTACGCTGTATCAAAAAGTACATATTGGTGGTGAAAGCAAAATGTGCAGTACGGTAATGGATAATAAATTTTGAACCCAAGGAAAATAAAACATAAGGCTTGGCAAGGAAGACAACTTCTGGTCAAAAATGACATTAATTCATGAAATTTGAACATTTGGAACTTCTGAGCACCTCCCATTTCAAGAATTTCAACCAAAATGACCTTTTCTTTATTTTAATTAATTTTTTCTGCACGAAATTTATGGCACATTATTTTAACTCCAAAATTATAACATTTAGTCCCTTATATCTCCAAAACTGGCAGAGATAGGTCCATAGTTACTATTGAAGTTGAATAGGAAGTCATATACTGGCAATCTAAATGTGACCTTGAAATTGACCTTTGACCTACTTTTCATCATGAATTGAACTTTGCAAATTTTGGTTCCCTTTTATTTCCAAAACTGGCAGAGATAGGTCCATAGTTACTATTGAAGTTGAATAGGAAGTCATATACTGGCAATCTAAATGTGACCTTGAAATTGACCTTTGACCTACTTTACACCATAAACTGAACTTTGCAACTTTTTAATGCTTTTTTTTCAATACTGGCAGAGATACGCCCATAGTTACTATTGAATTTGAATAGAAAGTCATACGAGGCAATTTACTGTGACCTTAAAATTGACCTTTGACCTACTTTTAACCATGAACTGAACTTGTTCCCTTTTATCTCCAAAACTAGAAGAGATAGGTCCATAGTTACTATTGAACTTGAATAGGAAGTCATATACTGGCAATCTTAATGTGACCTTGAAATTGACCTTTGACCTAATTTTCATCATGAATTGAACTTTGCAAATTTTGTTCCCTTTTATCTCCAAAACTAGCAGAAATAGATCCATAGTTACTATTGAACTTGAATAGGAAGTCATTAAAGTCAATTTACTGTGACCTTAAAATTGACCTTTGACCTACTTTTTACCATGAACTTAACATTGCAAATTTTGGCTTCCTTTTATCTCTTAAACTGGAAAAAATACGCCCATAGTAACTATTGAACTTGAATAGAAGTCATTAGAGGCAATCTAAGTGTGACCTTGGAATTGACCTTTGACCTACTTTTCATCATGAATTGAAATTTATAAATTTTGGTTCTCTTTTATCTCCAAAACTAGCAGAGATAGGTCCATAGTTACTATTGAACTTGAATAGGAAGTCATATACTGGCAATCTAAATGTGACCTTGAAATTGACCTTTGACCTACTTTACACCATAAACTGAACTTTGCAACTTTTTAATGCTTTTATTTTCATAACTGGCAGAGATACGCCCATAGTTGCTATTGAATTTGAATAGAAAGTCATATGAGGCAATTTACTGTGACCTTAAAATTGACCTTTGACCTACTTCTAACCATGAACTGAACTTTGCAAATTTTGTTCCCTTTCATCTCCAAAACTGGCAGAGATAGGTCCACAGTTACTATTGAACTTGAATATGAAGTCATTAGAGGCAATTTACTGTGACCTTAAAATTGACCTTTGACCTACTTTTTACCATTCACCACTTTACAGATACTTACAAAATCGCTGCTCACATGCGTGAGAATTGCATTGTGGGAAAAAATAGAGCAAAACAAAAACAGCGAGTATCCGAATAATGGAGAATAACCTCGAAGATCACACACTCTGGTCCATGATTGTAAAATTAGCGGGAAATTACATTTCTCGATACCTTCTATCATTTCTGCAACTTGAAACACAGCAGGTAGTCATTATTTGTGTTCAAGAGCCTTCGCGCCATGAGTTCACGCTCTTTTTTCCCCCCACAATGCAGTTCGAGTTTCCTGTCGAAGTACAACTGTAAAGTGATGAATGAACTTAACTTTGCAAATTTTGGTTCCCTTTTATCTCCAAAACTGGCAAAGAACTGCCCATAATTACTATTGAATTTGAATAGGAAGTCATATACTGGCAATCTAAGTGTGACCTTGAAATTGACCTTTGACCTACTTTTTATCATGAATTGAAGTTTACAAATTTTATCTCTTAAACTGGCAGAGATAGGTCCATAGTTGCTATTGAACTTGAATAGGAAGTCATATACTGGAAATTTACTGTGACCTTGAAATTGACCTTTGACCTACCTTACTATGAACTGAACTTTGATTGTACCATTTTTAGTTATATATATATTTTTTTGCATATTTTGAGAATTCTTGTTGATTGCATTTTTTACAGCTTGTCAAGCATAAGACTGGTGGTGGTGTCCCTTTTTTGTGTGTGTGGGGGTCTATATGATCGCGCTTACTCCAGCTGGTGGTACAATATTCGGAGGCGGTATCGCCTCTCTGATCCTCTAGTTACAAAAACTATTTATCTGTTTGGCATTTGTGGTGTTTTAACTGTATAGGATAGGACTCAGAGTAGCCTGCATTTTAATTTTGTTGCTACTACAGGAAAAAAATTAAAATGGTAATACCATGCTGAAGGTCACAGGTGAAGATATGTGAAACATGAAATGAAAAATCTAAATAAAAAATTGTTAAGGAATCTTAATGGCACATGGGCACATAAAGGACTGTAGAAATGATTAGGAAAGTAAAAAGAAATTAAAGTGTAAGGGATACTCTGCTAAAGTAATTCTATTTAAAAAGAAAGTAAATTCTGAAATGGGTCCTTGAAAACAGCCATATTGCTAATCTCGGAGTCCCTTTTTCTTTTCCTCCAGAGTCCTGTGTCAGACAGTGAAGGACTTTGTAGCCACAGTGGGCAAGGCATACGATGACCATGAAGACGGTGAAGACTCTATCTCTAACAAGGTCAGTCCCTCTCCTCCTAGATTTTTTTCAAAGCATGCTTCTTCCCTGTTTATGTTTTTATATTTATTGATTGATTCATTGATACATTTTTGATAATCCCAGGTTTACAAGATTCACAAAGAATTATTTCTTTTTCAGTATAGAAGATGTTATCAGTTACTGTTTAATTCTCAAAGATTATAAAATGTTACCTTCCTCTTTTTCCTCTCATTGCAGTGTACAATATTGAATGAAAAACTGAATTCCTTGCTACAAACTTTAAATGAGGAAGCCGCGGCCAGTGAGTCACAGTCCAAGCACAAAGTAAGCAGTTATTTATAGAATGTAGGTCACTTTGACCTAATTTACAAGGACCAGTCAGTTCCAAGTGGTATGTGTAGAATATAGGTCACATTCAACTATATGTCTATGTTCAGTTTCATTTATCAAGCAACCTTTGGAATTAGGTTGCACTGACATCTCGTACATAGACTTGCAAGGATTCCAATCCTGGGGCATTTTTCTCTAGTTTGAATGTATTAACTTACAAAATTATTTAACTATAATACCAATATTATTTGGGTGTTGCATAGTTCATCTTCATTGTAGAAATCTCAACAGTCCTCTCATGTGACCTCCCATGTGACCTCCCATGTGACCTCTGACCCAAGCTGTGATACAGAGGACCCGGAACATTTGGAGCAAGACATTGTACCAGAGGGGATCACAAAACCAAAGAATATCAAATCAGTGAGTAGTTCAGCCCATTAATAACTACATCAGTAAATGATACAATGTGAAATTTTGGGAGTAAATGTTAAGTTGACCCCCTCCCCAGCCCTCAAAACAATTAATAATAATAATAATAATAATAATTTATTAGGGGAACTGGACATTGTATGACAAGAATTGGCAATTGAGGTATTTGAAATTTGCTTAAGTGAGAACTAAAAGTGTAGACCAGTTTTTTGTCTGATGTTTTTAAGTGAAAGTGTCCCATGACATTTCAGGCTATTTTCAAGCCTCGTGACGCACTGATGTCCAGAGCAAACAGCTTGAAGAAGGCCATTAGACAAATCATTGAACACACAGAGAGAGGTTAGTGCAGGCGAGATGTGTCTTGTAATTTTACAAGTATAAAAATTATAGTTACCTTTTGATCATTATCATTATGGAGTAAATGTGATGTTGACCCCCCTCCAAAAAAATTAATAATAATATTAATAATAATAATTATAATAATGAATTAGGGGAGCCAGTCTTTATAAGAATTGGAATGAATATCTAGTTTTTTTTTTTTTTTTTCCTTTTTTATGTACAGACACAGATGTGTCTGTACATATTGCCATCACCTGCGTCTGTCGTCGCCGTCGCCGATGCCGATGGCGATGCCGATGCCGATGCCGTCGCCGGCGCCGTGCACTTTCCTTGTAAACACGATAAGTGGAAGGCAGTTTCACTTTTTGGCTTTATATTTACAGAGCTGATGAATATTCATAATACGCAGGTCAAGTTCGAAAATCAGCATGATCGGGCCATTATTGTAGAAGTTATGCTGTTTTTTCACTTTTCAGCATATATGCAACCTTGTAAACACATTTCAAGGAAAACCGTTAGGCTTGTTGTCACAAAACTCACAGGAGTAATCAATCTTACTAAAACGCAGGTCAAGTTCGAAAATCAGCATGATCGGGCCACTATTTTAGTAGTTATGCATTTTTTTCATTGTTCAGCATATATGCAACACTGTAAACACAATATAAGAAAAACAGAAAGCCCAATTGTCATTAAACTCACAGGAATGGTCAGTCTTACTAAAACGCAGGTTGAGTTCGAAAATCAGCATAATCGGGGCATTATTTTAGAAGTTATGCTGTTTTTTCACATTTCCTCAGATTCAACTCTTAGGCATGTTAACAGTCTCATTATTGAAGTAATAAGATACGTAAAAGTGTTTGTTTGACATTTCCTGCATCTTTACAACATTGTTAGTTGATTATGTAAAAATGATGGTAAACTTGTTATCGTGTATTGTGTAATAAAGTGTCAAAAATGGAAATAAACTCATATCATTGCAGTTTGTCAGATTTAATCATTCACTATGTTCAGAATCTCAGAATGGAGGAAATTAGACATTTAACACTATTCTATTGATATTTTCCCCATCTCATCAATTTTCTTAGTTGATCATATAAAATTGCAGTAAACTGTTTATTTTGTTTTATGTTAAAAAAAGTGTTAAAAATGGAAATAAACCCATGTCAGAACAGTGCTGTCTTGTTTCACATTTCCTCAGATTCAATTCTTAGGCATGTTAACAGTCTCATTATTTAACTAATAAGACATGTTAAAGTGTTTGGTTGACATTTCCTGTATCTTTACAACATTATTAGTTGATTATGTAAAACTGATGGTAAACTTGTTATCATGTATTGTGTAATAAAGTTTCAAAAATGGAAATAAACTCATATCATTGCAGTTTGTCAGATGCAATCATCCACTATGTTTAGAATCTCAGAATGGAGGAAATTGGACATTTAACACTGTTGTATTTATATTTTTCCCATCTCATCAATTTTCTTAGTTGATCATATAAAGATGGCAATAACCTGTTAATTTTGTTTTATGTTAAAAAAATTGTTAAAAATGGAAAAAAAAACATTTCAGAACAGTGCTGTCTTGTTTACATTTTGGCATTTTCAAGTTGTGACTTTGAAGTTCCATATGGGCCTGAAGACCTTTGCTAGTCACATTTTCTGAATATCCATGATACTAATATTTTATTATTAAAATTGATGGTCATTATGCTGTTAAACATTATGTAATATTGCATCAAAATTTGAAAAAAAAAACTATTTTGGGCACTGCTCCCATGATGACCATTTAAGAAAAACAATGTCACTTACTGTTTTCAAACAGTACAGTAAACATGTACAGATGTGTCTGTACATATTGCCATCACCTGTATCTGCCGTCGCCGCCGGCGCTGGCGCCGTGCACTTTCATTGTAAACATGATAAGTGGAAGGCAGTTTTACTTTTTGGCTGTATATTTACAGAGCTGATGAATATTCATAAAACGCAGGTCAAGTTCGAAAATCAGCATGATCGGGCCATTTTAAGGGAAGTTATGCTGTTTTTTAACTTTTCAGCATATATGCAACACTGTAAACACATTTCAAGGAAAACTGATAGGCCTGTTGTCATGAAACTCACAGGAGTAATCTATCTTATTATAACGCAGGTCAGGTTCGAAAATCGGCATGATCGGGCCACTGTTTTAGTAGTTATGCTTTTTTCTTCACTTTTCAGCATATATGCAACACAGTAAATACAATATAAGAAAAACAGATGGGCCAATTGTCATGAAACTCACAGGAGTGGTCATTCCTGCTAAAACGCAGGTTGAGTTAAAAAATCAGCTTAATCGGGCCATTATTTCAAAGAAATGCCGTTTTTTCACATTTCCTCAGATTCAATTCTTAGGCATGTTAACAGTTTCATTATTTAATTAATAAGATACGTAAAAGTGTTTGTTTGGCATTTCCTGCATCTTTACAACATTATTTGTTGATTATGTAAAAATGATGGTAAACTTGTTATCGTGTATTGTGTAATAAAGTTTCAAAAATGGAAATAAACTCATATCATTGCAGTTTGTCAGATTCAATCATTAAAATTTTGCATCAGAATTGACAGTAGCCTATTATGTGCATAGTTATTTCCTGTTTTTTGTCTGTACATTTGACAGCTTTGCTGCCTTGTTTTCAGCTGTTGATGAGCAGAATGAACAAACAAAAGTCATGGAGGAGAAGCTGGCCCACCTGACAATCACGCCCCCATCGCCTATGCACATCTCTGAACTGGCACATTTAGCAGCAGACAATCGTGGTCGCACCTCGTCAACGGGGTCACGCACATCCCAGTCCCAGTCTATGATGAACCTCTCAGTTCCGCCTAAATATTCCCCAGCCGTCTCACCAAAACTGAGCCGGTCACCTGGTGCAGCAAAGAAAAGAATTGGTATGTTTTGTGTAAAAAAAAAAGGTCCTTTTTTAAATTTTAAGCTGACATATGACAAAAGTTTGCAAGAGCAGATGCTCAAAATTTCCTTCTGAAAAGCAGTTTTCAGCCTTTAAAAAGCTTTTTTTTAACCAGTTTTTGGTAGTTATAAATCAAGTGTGTTCACCTTCAACTTTGGGAGTAAGTTTTGTCCTCTGACTCAAAAGAATAACTCATCCTTAGATTTTCACAATTAATCACCCAAACATCTGTTCCTAAGATTGCTTATATATTCTTTGACTACATGCCAAAAAACAATTTGGGAAAATTACTGAAGATTTTTTCATGACAGATAATAGTATTTTCCACTTTGGTTTGCCTCTACAACATCAAGCATAAGCCTCTTCAACCAAATACATGCTTTGCAATAATAAATAAGTCACCCAGGGACCCCTTTTACTTAGAAGGACCCCTTGAACTTAAGACCAAACATTGGTCTCAACTTTTAGTCTAAAATTTAGTTTAATTTACTTCAAGATAGTGGTCTAAATCAGTAGCTCTTCATTTGTGTAAACTGTATTATTTAGCTGAAATAAGACTGATTTAGACTGAAGAGCCAAAGTAGACTAAAATTTTTTTTTTTTTAAGCTCAGACCATTTTTTGTCTAAAGTTGTTTTGTGAAATGAGGCCCCATAGGGACCAGTTTCATCGCAGCTGTTGCTATTAGGGAGACACTTAAGTGCACCTGGTGAACCAGGTCTCTGCGGTAGAATAAGCAGTGCTGTTGGGCCACGTTTCACAAAGAAAAACTGAAAAGACAATCTTAATAAAGCTGAGTTGCATTTCACTATTAATTTTTGGGGTTGCTAGACTGAGACTTTGAGTCAAATTGACCCTTACTCTTAACACTTATTTTCACTCAGGGTGATTTAGTAAGTTAACTACATAATGGGCTAATTATTTGAAAAAGGGTCAAAATTTTTTTAATTCTTGCGAACTAGTTATCTGTAAAAACTCAAATTTTGATTAATATTCTTTGTGAAACGTGGACCTTGGACTTTCAGATTTGATGGCTCACTCTTTCCCGCACAAAATGGGCACATTTGTTTTGCACACACTTCTTAAAGAGCACATGATCATCTATATTGTCTGTCACTTAATGCCTCTCTTTTGAGTGACTTTTTCTGTCATCTCTCGAATGGCTCCATGCTATGGAATAACCAGAATTAGACAGGGGAAAGGTGAAGCCTCTATGAAGAGTATTTATACCATGTGGGACTGGTTTGATCCAAATGATTTCATGTACTGAAAAAAAAAAAACAACTATTTCCATTTCTTGATACAGAAGAAACCATAAGAGGATTCATCATTTTGTATTCAAAAAAAAAAAAAAAAAAAAAAGGTGCAGTGTATCATCTTATGTAGACACTGACATACCTCATATTAAAATCAACATTTCATTTTAATGAGATGTGTCATGATCTTTGAATGATGTAATACAATCAGCTCTTTTCGCCTATGAAAACTTGTGGATTGCACCTCCCCTACTTGTGTGAATACACCATTAGTCTAGATCAGACAAGCTTGTTCTGCTGCTAGCTTCATGCCACCAATTGATCATATTTTGATAAAATTTTCCTCAGCGTGCTTATAGTTATAAATCAATCCTACTCAGAATGTAACATCTTTTGAGTGTGAGTGATTGCACCCTCAACCTCCCTCTAGCTTTTAGCCATGATTTTGCAGAGTCTTCTAAATCCCCCTCCATGGCCTCGAGGCGAATTAGCTCTATGAGCACCTTTAACCGGTCTGCTAGTCTGGGCTCAAACCTGTGCACGCGCGACCGCAGCCCAGAGAGTTCTCCACTACCCTTACCCACTCTGGGTGCTCCTGTCTTTCCTATGCTCCCAAGTAAGTATTGTCTAATAGTTTAGGAAGACAAAAGGGGAGTCCGTTTCGAAAAAGGAGCTCTAGCCTGAAAAAAAAAAAAAAAAAGAAAAATGTCTTGGTCCCAGTTTCACGAAAAAACTTAAGTTAGTTCCCTAGCTAATTTGAACGGGATTTCCATGAATTCCGTGATTTACACTGCTCCTGATAAGGTAAGATGTGTCCATGCGACCATGTAACCTTGGTAATGAGGTTGGTAGCCAGGGAAACTGAAATAATTTTTTTTTTTTTTTGTGTGTGAAACTGGGGCCAAGATGTCTTATTTTTAAGCTAAAGCTCTTTTTGGTAAACAGGCCTGCAGGTGAGAGGAGGGGTAAGAAGGCATTCCCAGTGGTCTGTTCTTCAGATTTCCTCAGGTTGACTTGTAAGTTAAAGATAAGTGGGAAGCTATCAGAAATAGTTACATTACTGATGCAATTTATTCAGATTCCATCTTGAATTTGGCTACCATTTTGTTTCTTTATCAAGATTCAGTCTTGGATTTGGCTGCCATTTTGTATCTATCAATTTTTTTTCTGCGTATTTTGCCATTTTAAAAGAATTTTTCTATTCAATGAAATCAAAAAGTGTTTCATAGGTAGAAAAAGAATTGCCAGATGCTTATTTCTTCTTTATTGCAGCAAATCATTTTCCTTCAAAGGAACAGTTTATGCTGGAATTACCAAGGGAGTGCCTCCCTCCTCCTATGCTCTTGAATATTTGCACAATTATTGCTGTAAAGAGCTAGTTTTGATATTGTAATCATCACTTTCTTCCATGCTATTGCAATTTAACACTGGGTGAAGGTATTTTCATTGTGGGGTTTTGATTGCCTTGAGTCTGTCTAATTACATCAGTCCAAAATGCTTATCGATTTACGTAAAAGCATAACTGATATTAATTTATTATCCCTTTTCAACCGTAAGGATAATGCATATAACCTGTGAAGGAAGTATTGTTGCTTCATCTGTCAAACGTTAAATAATTAAAATGTACAGCAATACTTTAGAGATCATTTTAAGCACCTTGTACTCGAGATTTTCAACATGCTTTACAATTTTGCCAGTCTGAAATACCAATTTGGCAAGCAGTGTTCTAAGCGTAATAGTGCTGTGAAACAAATGCCTGCTAATTTAAATCCACTTTATATAATAAATATTGAATATCCATGTTTAGGTCTCAGTAGTGGTATCGCCAGCAGTCTGGCTGGCGGCTCCTTCATCAGTAAAGTGTTGCTGGCCAATGCTGACGCCCTGTGTGCTGCTGCCTCTCCACTAATGGAGGAAGAGATCTCACTGTGAGTAAAATGCATATTAGATAAATAGATTGGCTGTGCCTCTCTACGCCAAGGAATTGTTTTACCCCCCCCCCCCTCCCCCCCCCAAAAAAATAATAAATAAATAATAAATAAATAGGTGTTTAGGCTTTAGGTCAAGCTTATACTGCTTAAATTCAATATTAAAGTTAACTGAAGTTGGCAGGTTCATAATGGTGAAGGTTAATCTGAATTAATGGCTTAAACAGGTAGATTAATCCTTAATCACTGACAGTCTTCCAATAAGTTGGTGTAGTGTCATTTTTTCAAATTTCATTCAAAATTTAACGTCAGTATTCATGAAGCCCCCTGAGGTTATGCTGATCAAGAACAAAAAAATAAATAAATAAATGAAAATAAAAAAAAAGATATTTTGATATACATTGCTCTATATATTATATATTGAATAAAATTTTGTTGTCATTTTCAGGGAGGAATATACTGAAAAGTGTGTGATGAATAATTACTTTGGTATTGGACTGGATGCTAAGATTACTCTGGAGTTTCATATCAAACGAGAAGAACACCCAGAGAAGTGCAGGTAAGTGGGAAACTGGCTTATTTGAATGTGAATTATTTTATAAACGAGGTCTTGATATGTTGATAATAAGGAAAATATTTGTGTTAAGATTGCTTTTAATTTTTTTATGGCATTATCGATAATTCCGTATCACTTTCAACATTTACAATGATAAAAAATTAGCTAATTTTTCTCTTTTTCTTTTATAACAGAGGCTTTAGTGAAAAAAATACAACTGTAGCACAGAACAAAAAAAAAATCAACTAATTTGTCACTAAAATGGGTTCCTGTCCTTACCACCATCATCATGTCATTTGAGATTTACGAACACTTTTTTTGAAGTTGCCTTTTTGCTTACAGAAGTCGCACCAAGAACATCATGTGGTACGGGGTTCTAGGGGGTAAGGAAATTTTGTCAAAGACCTTCAAGAATCTGGAGCAGCGTGTCCAGCTCGAGTGTGATGGACAGCGTATACCTCTACCTAGTCTGCAGGGAATAGTGGTGCTCAACATTCCAAGGTAAATGACGTCCTGTTGGTCACATGGTCATTTATATCCTGAACTAGGTCACATAGTAATTCACATCCTGAACTAGGTCACTGTGACCTATTTATAACTGGAGAGGGTAATACAGCATATTACAGTTCAGTTTGCAAGGAATAAGTAATAGAGCACCAGCCTTTGGAGTGTATGTGATGTACGCAAGTTACTTTTCAGACACATTTTATGTGTTAGCCACTCCTGCTTCAGACTCACGTATATCACATTTATCTGATGTATTATAAGTATAATGTTAAAATATGACTATTTTAAGTCTCACGTTAAAATAATAAATAATGATAGCTATATAATTTTATAATGTCATCATTGTATTGACCCAAGAGATAAGGCAACAAGATGTAAAAAGGAGCAAAACATTCAACATGTAGACAGGTAATATTTTTTTCACAGGCTGGTTGAACTTGATAAAAATATTTTCATTGTTTCTTTATGTTTATCTTCTCCAGTTATATGGGTGGTGCAAACTTTTGGGGTGGAACCAAAGAAGATGATGTAAGTGATTTGTGAAGATAAAAGAATTATCACATTTCTAAGGGAAGATCACTTAAGATAGATTTCTCCTTTTTTCTTTTAATATAAAGTGTTATTTGAATTTATTCCTGAAATGTAGTCCAATAAAGGAGAGTACATTTTCTTCATTTTCAGTGTTTTATGTCACGTACATGTTGTTTTTGTTTCTGAAAGGAACAGAATGTATATTGAGAATTGCTTGTAGGTGAAGATAAGTTAAAAATTATCTTTTAGCACACGTGATAAAAAACTGTTATAAAAGTATCCTTATAGTATCCTAAATCACTCCTACAACTTATCAAATCAGATTTATTTTAAGATGCTCAAAACTCTTCACTACGATCAACTTAAAACCATTATTGATATTTTTATCACTACTTACCATTCCAGAACTTCAGCGCCCCATCATTTGATGACAAAATTCTGGAAGTAGTCGCAGTATTTGGCTCTATGCAAATGGCGGTCTCCAAAGTGATCAACTTGCAGCATCACAGAATAGCACAGGTAAGAGACCATTGCAGGAAATGAAGGAGGGACAGTGACATTCATTAAATAGAAAAAATTAAGAGATGGTACTGTAGCATCACGGACAAACAAAATAACAAAATAGCCACAAATGGCTTGTGTAAATTGTCTGTTGTTTTGGGTTCTCGGCGTGAAAGTGACCAACCAAAAAACTAAGGAGAGAGAGAGGAGTTAAAGAAAATTGAAAAACATACAATGTTTTTAGCTTTGTGTACAAACAAAGTTGTCTTCAGTTAACTTTGCACAATTCATAAGAATTTTCCTTTGGTTTCAGGGCTGGTGAAATCACTGATATAAAGAGTAATAATAATAAGAGAAAATTTGCAGAAAAAAAAAGAGTTATTTTTGGTTGCACAGCACTTATAATTGTTTATTGTCCCTTTGGTTTCAGTGCCGGACAGTGAAAGTGACCATCATGGGGGACGAGGGGGTCCCAGTCCAGGTGGACGGCGAGGCGTGGGTTCAGCCCCCTGGGTACATCAAGTTCACTCACAAGAACAGAGCTCAGATGCTCACATGGAGTAGGGTTAGTATCAAAATTTGAAGATCAGAAGAGAGTAATTTCTGCCTGTCAGTTTAAATGGCTTTAACCAAAAAAGTTCTCAGCCTACTGGTTCAATTTTTGCAGGTCAACATAAGCCTGTTTAACGAAAGATATTCAGCCCAACAATTTCTGAAATTTTATTTTTTATTTTCTGAAATTTAGACAATCAATCTCAGTGCAGTTTAGTGCACACTTACTTAAAGGTACATACGAACCGAGCATCGGTGGAGCGTGGATTCCCAGTAACACATGTAAACCACTTCTACTAGATTCTTATATGACTCAAATAAATTTGACATGCCAAGGGGTAAACTGAATAGATCACTCGATCAGCCATAAAAGACCTTTAGACTGCTCCTTTCTTTAAATTTATGGTTGTAAATTTAACCTACTTCCGTGACCTACTTTCCTGCCCCATTGACATACAGCTTAGAATACCAACAGAAAAATGTGTTCAAACCTTATTTTCAGGTAAAATTAAACAATGCCTTTTGGTAATTCTCTTAGTTATACTACTTGAAACTATATGCGGGCATTTGGTTGGTTTCTGTGAGAAAAAATTGACTTTGTATGAATCTTTAAGTACATCATATTATGATAACTTTATGGGGACTTTATTTTGCAATTAAAAAAAGAAACCAACCCTCTGTTTCAGTCCTTTGAGAGCACGCTGAAATCATGGTCTGAGAAACAGAAAAGAGAAGAGATTATTCAGGAAAGCCATTTCTCTCCCTACCTGACTGAGGAAGAAACCAACATACTGCAGACCTTTGTGGAGGCAACAGCAAATGTCATCAGAAGGTATATGATCATTCTCTGTAATGGTTCTTGACTTGCTTGATATTTATTGATAACCCAAGACCTGAATATGAGCAGCACTTATCAAATCTGCTTAAACCATTTTGTGAAATTTGTCTTGTTCATTGTTCATTTATTTTGATTTTTATTATTTATTTACTATTTTAGTGTTTTCAGCCTCAATAATGCGGATCTATGCACATGTTTCTTTTTAGCCTTTGAAACATTAGTTGCCATTTATGCAGTCTTAAAACATTTGTGGGTCTATGCATTTGACAGCCTTTGCTGCATATTAGCTTATTTTGTGTTGTCAGCATAAAGGTACATCTTGAAGCAGCCAAGGGTTTTCATATTTGACAGCTTTAGCTGGCTGGTTTCTAGAAATAATTTAGTTTATCCTGTGTTTTTTTATAATTTCAGTGTAAAGATAGCCTCTATATGTCACAGTTCTGTAGAACAAGAGCTCTACCACCTGGCCACACAGGCCTCTGGTTTCCTTGACAGACTCTATCCTGCAGGAAAACTGGCAGAGGTAACTCCTTTTACTTTATTTAATGATTTATATATTGGAAAGAAATTACAGAATGGCCCTGGAAGTGCTACCTGTAGACAGAGCTCTTGGTAAACGTACAGAACCCAATTCAGATTATTGTTAAGTTTTTTCCACATATTGCCTGATTAACATGGTACTTGTGCAATTAATAATTAAATCTGCAGTTTTTAATGAAATCAGAAAAAAAATTTTTCTTGCAAAATGTGCATACATTTTTTACTGTTTGATGATCAGTAATATACGGTTGTTTCTGTAACTTTGAAAACTGGTACATTGAACTTTGGTGTCTTGGAAGAGTCCTTGGTAACAAATGTGTTTCATTCTCCAATTTTGATATCCTTTTTATACAAATAACATTACAAGCAAGAAACAACATAATGTCTCATTAATTAAAATCAGTGGATACAGTGGTCTTTTTAGACTTCCTTTATAAAATGCCAAGTCTTATATTACTACTTTTCTTTCCTACTGCAGCCGGATCGTGGGATCAGTGAGGCTTTTCAGGTTTCTATCTTTACCATTCTCTGCATTGTGAACTAGTTGTGAAGATGTTGTGTATTTCCCTTCCCTGTTGACACTGACCTTGACCCACATATTATCTGACCGAGTTGTAATGTGACCTTGACCCAGTTTTGTGTATTGTGACCTAGTTGTGAATTTCTTGTGTACACCCGTATCTTGACTTATGTGCATTGTGAACTAGTCGGTGTGTATGTGTTTTATGCCATTAAACACATCTTCGTTGTGTTTGCATTGCAAACTAGTATTTGTGTAGTCTTAATTGTTCTGTTTTTTTTTGTTTTTTTTTCTTTTCTAATTACATCAATAACTGGACAGTGCATGGTGTTTGGCTTTAGTTGTTGCTATGCAAGGTACATATCTGTTGTTTTAGTTTTAATCGAGATGGAAAGAATCAAGAATGGTTTTCGTTGCAAAATTTAACTGAGGATTTTTGCCACACACACTCTCACACCTAACACACTGCCACCCTAATGCATTTTCACAATGTGCTGCAATTCCATTACAATGCCATGTCTATGACAATCAAACCTAGGTACTGTACTTTTACACACTCGGCAAGTTTTTTTTTTTTTACTTGCAAGTTCTAGTTTTAGCCGTTAGTCTAAAAATGTGGTTCACATCTGTTGTATAAAATGTTTTTCCCCTCCCATCACAGGTAGCACATGGTCACAATCAACATCCATCATATTCTTACGTTAGCACACGCACTCACTGACATGCACACGTACTCACAAACACACACACTGTAATTCTACTAATACACTGAAACATACATACACACACGTACTGTAATGCCACTATCACACAACGCATATACACACATACACTTTAATGTCACTAACACCACACAGACGCACGCATGCACGCACGCACGCACACACACACACACACACACACACACACACACACACACACACTGTAATGTCACTAGTCTAGTAGCACCCTCTGTCACCCTGGGTTAAGACCTTTTGCTTATGTGGTCATAGCATAGATGGCACTGGGGGAGTAATATATAGGGGACAGGGTGTTAATACCCATCAAGGTAAGACTATGGTTATCATGGTGCCTTCCTATAGTCAGCAGTTGATGTTAGTTAATATAGAACTTACTGCCTCCAAAGAGGGCTTCCTCAGTTTTATGGATATTGTTTTTTGTTGTTCTTATAGTGCAAACAAAGGTTATATTGCATGTGAGAGACTTAATTGTATCGTATTGCTAAGAATGAGTAAAAACACAGCAAAAACGTGGGATGGTAGTTTGCACATGAAGTGTCTCTGTTCAAAGATAGGGGGTGCCACTGTGCAGCTCCAACTGAATGCGGCTCTTTTATATTAGTATAATGATTGTAATTAGAAAATTCCATTAGTTTTGCAATGACACATGAAAATGGATTCCATTTCAACCAAGAGGAGGGGATTGGTCACATTCTGTGATAGTTCTAGTTGATATTGGGCGTCACTAAACTCTGAGCTGTGATGTATGCTGTCTTCTTTTTCAAACATTTCAAACATGATTACTTATCAGACTCTGGTGGCCTGTGGCAAGTTTGTTTAAAGTAAATGCATAGTCACTCACCATAGGGAGTTTGTTGAACCATTGCTATAATCTATTTGAATTTGAGATTATATGACGTTTAAATTGTGTTTTTTAAATTTGATATACATTTTTAAAAAATTTTTCTCCAGCCCACAATCAGAAGTCAGGTGTCAGATCTCGTCAGCAGTGTGCGACTACTGTGCCAAGAAACCAGCCTCTTTTTACAAGAGAAGGCAACTGAATGTGTAAGTTAGACTTTCTTGCTGCAGCTTCACCACTTCACCCCCCCCCCCTTAAAAAAATTAAATAAATGAATAAATAAAATAAATGGAAGGATATAAAATAAAATGCTAACACACTAGTTTTCTCTCTCTCTATCTCTCACACACATTCCTTCAAGTTGAGATGCCTTTCCAAAGAGGTCAACGCAACAACAGTTGTGGAAAAGGGTACTTTATTTAGCTTATACAACAAGAATTTATATATCCATTTGATTATCATACATTGTATGCATGATCAAATGATGTGCTTCTACGATTTCAGCGTCTGCGGTCTGACAATGCGGAAAGTTTGTCCAGCTCCGTAGCAGCAGTTGAAGTAGAGCTCAAGAGAGTGGTCGAAATTGGAGGTCTGGCTCACTTCCAGGCTTTAGAAGAAGAGGTGAGATATGTGGGTCACCTTGACCTAATTCCAAGCTAAGTACAGATCTGAAGCCTGTGGCTAGCATCAAAATTTGGTGCCACTTCATTTTGGGGCCCATTCAGAACCAGTTGATCCATGGACTAGTCTGCGGATCAAATATGGCGCCACCCACTTGAAAGCGTGCTGAGATTTAATTGCTCTGCCCCTGCTGGGACGATGTGCTTTGGAGGCGGAAATCCATTGTCAAGTTCCCACCATATTTCATCTGCGGACTTGTTAGTCCATGGACCAACTGGTTGTGAAAGTGTCCTATGATGACCTGTACTCTAAATGTATCTTGCTTTGTGTATAGTTGCAGGTGCCACCAGAACAACACAAGACAAAGACCAAGACGGGAATGTTTCGACTCTTTAAGAAAGGAGGGAAGTCAAAAGAGAAACCAAATCTTTCAATAGCACCTGGTAAGTGTTTGAAGGAAAGACCAGTAAATCAAAATATGAGCATATGCTTTATTCGTCCCCCCTTTTTTTTTTTACAGCGGGAAAATTTTGTTATGTATACCCAGTGTTTTGAGCATTGAATATCCATATGGCTATATTGTGAAGAGAAATTGCAAGCCACATTTTCAGAATTTTTTTAGTTTTTTACAGCTTTCACCCATGTCAGTGTGTTAAATTCCAGTGTTAAATGTCCATGAGTGGGGTCCCGAGGAGGTGGCACAATGGCTGAGCAGCGTGGGCCTCGGGGAGTACAAGGACAGCTTCATCAGCCATGACATCCGCGGGAGAGAGCTCCTGACTCTGGAGCGAAGAGATCTCAAGGTGAGTGCACTGCTACCTTTGTGGCAGAAGTGGGATGAGAAAGGTTGTCTTGGGAGATATTGGGAAGCATGTGTGTGTGTATATGCATGTATGGGCGGGTGGGTGGGGGTGAGGTTGGTAGTGTAAAATAACACACACACACACACACACACACACACACACACACACACACACACACACACACACACACACACACACACACACACACACACACACACACACACACACACACACACACACACACACACTTGTGAAGTTCAGTAAAGTTTGAATGAAGTCTTTAATCTGTTTCTGGACTGATGTTATTTAGGTATGATATACATTTAGTAATATATAGATTAAAAAAACTTTATTTGTATACACAGTATTGCCAGTTAAGAGCTGTTCTCTCCAGCATATTGAAAGCTCTTGCTAGCTGGCAGCAGCAGATGAGACCAGACTAATACTTTGGGTGTATTAGACACTAGCCATACACAGTGAAATGTAATAATAATAGCTTCTATGGGCCCAATTTGCTTAATTGTATACTAGTTATCTATTCTGTTATCATCAATAATGCTTTTAATCTAAGATTTTATTTTAAGCTTTAATTTTTTTTTTGTGCTTCTGTAGATTTTAGTTTTATATGGTCTGTTTGGCATAATGTTGGTACCTGCCTGCATGAATGTGTTAACAAGTAACTGCTGTCAATAATGAACTCATGCAAAAAAAAAAAAAAAAAAAAACGGAACATCATAGTCAAAATAAATATCTTTTTTAGAAACAACATACATTATGATGGCATCATGAGGTATCAGTTTGAGTTACTAATAGCAGATTGTCCAAGGTGTGAAGCACTGGCACAACTTTGTTATTTAAAAAGATGGTTTTATGAAGCTGAGAATTTGGCCACATTTACAACCAAAGTTGATCTGCAGACTAACAGATCCACAGATCAAATATTGCCAACCCACTTGGAAGCTAGCTGCATAATCCCAGCGGGGAATCTATTCAGTTTGTATTAGGAGATTATGCAGCAAACTTTCAAGCTTTATTTGATCCACAGATCTGATAGGCTTGTTGTAAATACGACCTTTATCTACTCTCTCAGGTTTGCCAACTTGACATGCAGACTCCATGGTTATTATTCAATCAATTTGAAGAAAATAAATTCATAATTTTCAACAAAAAGCTATGCTTTGTTGGTAATACTCCAAAGATTTATTCAACATTTTTGAAAAGTTAGCTTCTTGTCAAAAAGTACATTTTTGAAAATAGAAATGATTAAGCTTTAAAATTTGAAGTTTTTTTTAATTTTAATTTTAAACATTTGAACATTGGAGATTGCATGGCTTTGGAAAATTAATGCAAATAATGTACGTATGAAGTTGACAACTGGAGTGCCTAGCATTTGTTGGTAACAATTTTTTTCAGTTTTCTCACAACTCTAAAATCCTTAATCTCTGAACTCGAAAATATTAAATATCCTTGGGGTTATTATTTTTTTCTTCCTGTGTTAGAAACTTAATCATTGGTCCAAGTACACCATGTCTTGCCCTATTTTATGCATGTTTTCTGATGAAACTTAAATGTGTGATACTCTGAAATATTATCTTTTGTATATTATGGCAATTACTCATTAAAACCAAACAAAAGTAATTATTTTCTTCAAAACACTGTTTTGTGAGTAATAATCGAAATATGGTTTTTTGAATTTTTGGGGCTTCATGTCAGATGCTTCACTTATTTACAGTGTGTGAGTAACTGAAAGTGATTTATCTTGAAAAAGGCAACATTGAAATTAGTTTAGCAAAAAGTTTAGTTTGAAAAATTTAAGTAATTGCTGTAATTTGCTCTTGCCACCTTGAAATGGATGTTTTGGGTCTGTAACACCTTCCTGAATGCAGTGACTTGAGAAAGGATTACTTAAAAGGTTTCACAGGCTGTTTTGAATGAGTTTTGAATGCCTTACCATGACTTACTTTTCAATGGCAAATGTGTTTACACCTGGCAGGAATTGGGCAAACTTTAGATGACTTTAATTTTTTTTCTTGACCCTGCTAATATCTGATGGTGTTTGGAGCATTTAAAGTTTTCATGTGTGTATTGAAAATTGTTTGCATGTAAATTTTTTTATTGCACCTTGACAAGTTTTTTTATTCACATGTTCAATCCTTGATTAATCGTATTTAACTACTAAAATTTATTTAAGTAATTAAAATAAAACACTAAAATACTTGAAATGATATTGATTTCGTCAAAGAGGTCTGCAGGTCTAGAAGTGTCATTTAGTGTCGCTGCCTCTGATATAAGATTTTTTCTTTAGAGCATCTTGAAAATAGAATTGGCCTCATCCTAAATTTGTTACTTTCATGGGTGAAAGTTTTAGGATTATGCTGGATTTCAGGATTTTCAATCTTCACTTTGATCTTTTTGTCATATGGTCTAAATGTAATGAGAAATTGCAAGTTACAACTTCCACCCATGTACAAGTACTAACTTGACAGCTTGGAAAATA
Source organism: Lingula anatina (assembly GCF_051362555.1). Lineage (NCBI taxonomy): Eukaryota > Metazoa > Brachiopoda > Lingulata > Lingulida > Lingulidae > Lingula > Lingula anatina. The sequence continues at coordinate 7,064,071 of NC_141776.1, forward strand.
CAAAAGAAAAAAATGCATTTTGCACAAAATGTTACAATAAATTATATTTGCATATCTGTGCTTATTTCAAATTAATATGACAGACAACTGATTTCAACTGTGATTGCTCTCATTGTAGCAAATTTTTGGTTTTATGTAAATGTTCAGGAAAAAAAACTACGAATTTTGGGTAGTTTGGCAGAAAGGAAACAGACATGTTCATTTTCTTTTATCAAACTAGATATTCTTAAAACTTCATGAAAGTTTTGTAACATGCTAGATCGAGCTCAGCAAATGGTTATTTAGGTTGTTTGCTTACTGAGCACTTTACTTTGACTAATCCAGTGGTCCTAAAGTATAATTAATTAAGTTACAGTGTTTTTTACTCTGCTTCAAAGTAGGTGACTTGCTTACAGTTGTCAGTCTCTCAAAGTGCACCGCTTGATGTGAAAAAGGTAAAAAAAACTTCATATAATGATTAGATAGAATTCAATCTAATGTATTTCTGTAAAATTTTGCAGGAGCTAGGAGTGACCAAAGTGGGGCACCTGAAGAGGATCCAGCAGGGGATAAAGGACATCAGTAACAGAATGTCCTCGCTGGACAAACACGCCACTGTGTTATGACAACTACTCAAGCCTCCGCTGCCACCCTGGTGGCTTACCCTGGGGGCACTGAAAGAGGAACATTTTGAGCAAGAAGCGGATGTGTATTATTAATCTCACGATTCCCACTGTTAAAATGCCAGTGGCTTACCCTGGGGGCACTGAAAGAGGAACATTTTGAGCAAGAGGCAGATGTGTATTTTTAATCCAGCTGTTGAAATCCCGGTGGCTTACCCTGGGGGCACTGAAAGAGGAACATTTTGAGCAAGAGGCAGATGTGTATTTTTAATCCCACTGTTGAAATTCCGGTGGCTTACCCTGGGGGCACTGAAAGAGGAACATTTTGAGCAAGAGGCAGATGTGTATTTTTAATCCAACTGTTGAAATCCCGGTGGCTTACCCTGGGGGCACTGAAAGAGGAACATTTTGAGCAAGAAGCAGATGTGTACTATTAATCCCACCGCTGCCACCAATGTAGCATATTTCTTTGTACTCATGGCACCAATGCTAGCCAGTATTTCACTCTTAACCCCTCAAAGCCACCTTGATGGCTTACCGTTGGAGCAGCTAAAGAAAAGCTCTTTCAGTACAGTATATTTTTGTGAACGGAGATCAAAATTTTCTTTTGAACTTCCATCCAGGTGCTTTAGATTGGGGACTCAGTCAATCGAACCATAAGAGTGAACAACACAGTTTATAAGATCCTCCTGTTGCCACCAGTGAACATATAAAAACCTTAATTGATGATGAATATTTGTTTTTTTATAACATGTGACAGTGGTCCAAAGACTGATGGCATTGGATTAATATGCAGCACAGCATGGAGAGGATTTAATTTTGAAAACTAACATGTGAGGGGCCAATTCTTTCAGACACTGATAGCTACCACTATTGTAGCACAAGATGAGGTGATTGTGAACAGTTTGATGTCGAGAATGGGAGCAATTAGTAGGTAAACCCCTTGGTAACCTGTAAGGGGCCAATTTTTTTTCTGACAGTGATAGGTATTGTATTTATTTTTAATTTAGAGGAGGCAGATTTGAAAGAGTTTGATGTCATATAAGAAATAGGAAGGGGGGTGAGCATGGAGCACAAAGAGAAGAACAACTGGAAACTGAGAATTGAATATGGAGTAAAAAATGGATGACGACCTAGGGACATCTTCACTACTGATTCTGGCTAACTGCTGCCATGGTTAAAGCATTGCCAAGTTGCTCAATTGAACACGAGACCACATCTTTTTAGATCCCTATATTATTTACATGTAATATGGTCAGTTTGGTCCAAAATTAGTTGGCCAAACTGCCTGCAGGAGGATTTTGTTTGACTGAGCAGAAGCATGTTACAGTTAGGCACCAACTGAATTGTTGGCACCAACATGTTACAGAAAAGGCACCAATGGAATTGGTGGCACCAACATGTTACAGAAAAGGCACCAACTGAATTGTTGGCACCAACATGTTACAGTTAGGCACCAACTGAATTGTTGGCACCAACATGTTACAGAAAAGGCACCAATGGAATTGTTGGCACCAACATGTTACAGTAAAGGCACCAATGGAATTGTTGGCACCAACATGTTACAGTAAAGGCACCAATGGAATTGTTGGCACCAACATGTTACAGAAAAGGCACCAATGGAATTGGTGGCACCAACATGTTACAGAAAAGGCACCAACTGAATTGTTGGCACCAACATGTTACAGAAAAGGCACCAATGGAATTGTTGGCACCAACATGTTATAGTAAAGGCACCAATGGAATTGTTGGCACCAGCATGTTACAGTAAAAGCACCTCCTGAATTTTTGGCACCAACATGTTACAGTAAAAGCACCTCCTGAATTGTTGGCATCAACATGTTTCGGTAAAGGCACCAAGGCTGACTGAATTGTGGTCATTTTCTGCTGTCAGGTGCAGTATTTTAATTTTTTTAGTCCTCTGGTTTAAAGTGCAATAGAGCAGGTTGTAATGAAACTATTGTATTGTATTATCAGTGTGTTAATACCTCTCCCAATAAAGAAGGTTATGGGAATTGTTATCTGACAAGATCTTTCAGAATGTTCTGGACAAATTATGATGAAATTGTCAGGATAACCAGTCATTCAAAAGTGAAAAACAACAATTTCAACCAAATCTTGGTCCATATTTTTATATAAATAAAATCCATTGCCTTTTTCCTTGGCAGAGGCCAGCAATCTTTTAGTACTCTCATCCCTAAAGCAGTCCTGTTATAGCTTCAAGGTGCCCTTTCCTAGGGGAACTGAACCAGCTCGAGTTAATTTTACTGTTCATCACACAATGTCTAAAATCTTGGCATATTTCAGGATTTGGGCATGTGATCTATAGGTGTATCATACCAATTTGTGTCTTTTGAATGTGTTACTTTATATGTGACCCTTTAAATCAAGTCTCTCGTTTCAGGAATGTATTTAATGGCAGATGTTGTATACTCCAAATTTCCTTTTTGTTATCAAGTGTTACTGATAGAGTTCTGTTAGTGCCATGTTAAACTTGAAGGTGCTCTCCATAATTTGACCCCCTGTTCAATTCTAAGTTTAAAGTCAATTTATTCAGTATTACTGGTTGACAGACCAAAAGTACATCACAATAATTATATTAACGATATTCACTTAGAATCCAAAAAGGTCATCAACAATTTCCTAAATGCATAATATACATATATGTTGCTCTGCTACCACCTATGTCTACGGATGAGCCTTTCAAAATTGTTTTTTTGTCAAATATTTGAACTGTATGTCTTTATGTACAAACAGTGCAAGATCCCTCGATATAAATGGCTTTTTTTTTACATTTTTACCTGTGGCACAGCCAAACCAACCTATAGGTCAAGGATTTACTCTTCATCTATATCTTCTAACATTTTGCAAAGCGAGGCCATTTCTGCTGCAGGGTTTTTTACCAGTAGACCTGAACCTTGCGTTTGTCCTGAACAAATATAGCAGGTGGCAATTTATTGTATTGTGTTAAATTATTGACTCCTATGTAGAGCCCTATGTTCCTCTACACAACTATTGACTTTGGGTGCAGTCACCTTTTGGCTAGGTCAACAGTTTGAGCTTAATCAAGAGGTGATCGAAACACTAAGTCTGTAATTGCTTTGTTATATGATCATGATTTTTTAGATAATTGAAAATAATACAGGAACATTGAGAACTTGCTGACATTGTATCTGCCTCATGCAGTGGCCAGCCATGGAGATCCAAGATGGCAGCAATGTGCTCTCAATGGTCAACTCACTTACTCAACCAATCGTTGAGCATCAAAATTTGTGATCATGTAACAAAAAGTAATGTTTGTCTCTATTTAATTTGTAATATAGGTCACTTTGACCCTCTTATGTAATATTGCTAGTCATTGTGTTTAATTTTTAGGTGCACTCTGAAATCCTCAGCATTGTTCCTTTTAATGTGTGTTCATATTGTAGATGTTTACAAATTATTTAATATCTAAGATACATTTTGCAGAGACAATTTTGATCAGGTGTGATGTTCATTGGTGGACTAAGATCATACTTTTTGTTAATTTATTGTTTTGTGTTTAATAGTATAGAACATTACCATTATTTGATGTAATTGGTGTTGTTATTTATAATGGGCATTTTAGTGCACCTTGCCATAAATAGTCTCTATCCTGACTGGTCCTGGCTGTTTGAACCTGACTGTATGGTCCTGCCTACCTGGTCCCGGCTGTTTGATCTCGGCTGTCTGGTCCCCCTGTAAGGTCCTAACTGCCCCGGCCATATGGTCCTGTCTGGTCCCGCCTATATAGGCCATGCTGTATGGTCCTGGCTATCTGATCTCGGCTGTCTGGTCCCCCCTGTAAGGTCCTAACTGCCACAGCCATATGGCCCTGTCTGTCTGGTCCCGCCTGTATGGTCCTGACTGTCTGGTCCTGCCTGTCTGGTCCCACCTGTATGGTCCTGACTGTCTGGTCCTGCCTGTATGGTGTGGGCTGTATGGTCCTGACTGTCTGGTCCCTTCTGTTATGGTCATGGCTGTATGGTATCGGCTGTCTGGTACTGGCTGCCTGGTCCCGGCCGTCTGGTCACTGCTGTTGACTTATAAAACCAGTACAACTTGAGTACTTTAAGTATGAAACAATTCATTAAAAAAATGTATATCAGTATAATTATGGTTTCTTTGCATTTTTATTCTAAGCATGCTCAGGTCACTTTGTTAATGAAATGGATAATATTTGATATTCGCAATTTTGTGTTCCTGCAAAAGCAAAAAAAAGAAGTGAAGAAAAGCATTAATAAGATACCAGAAATCCTTTTCTCTGGCAAACACACCAGAAACTTGCAAAGTAGTTAATATTACAAACCACATAATGGTATTCAGGTAATCATTATATGTAGAGGCATGAACATGTACGTCATTGTGATCTAAAATGTTTGCAGCTAGGTCACTTTGACCCGAGTTTTTTTTTTTTTTTTTAACTTTAATTGAGTCAATGCAAATGCTTATACAAACATAAAAATTCACCAAGATCCTTTTTCTTAGTAATTATAAGGTCACTTTTGATCAGTTAACCTATTAGTCCAGCATGAAAATATGGTCACCCATATTTTCCTGTATTTTTGGCCCTATGTGCCAACTGTGAAACTGGTTCTTACAGGTGCAATATATGTCATTTTTCAGTCATTTAATTGTATTAATTATTATGATTGTATTGTGTAAATTGTATTAATCTTGTTAACTACAATTTCAGATCATGTATGGTTCTTGTTGCCTCATGCCCTATGGCGTGTTGGTGTTCAATTTTGATATCTTATTGTTGATAGAATATTTAAAAAGAATTTGTATTTTTCATACTATTACATTATAGTTAATATTTCAAAGTATGATTATTACTATCATTGTGAAACTCTATCTTTGTGAAAGTTAATAAACTTTTTTCAAAAATTAATATTATTGTTGTGTAACAGCACGTATATACTTTAGTTTTGAATTTCTTTTTAATTTTTTTTTCTTTAATATACATTTATGGCATATAAAAAGAACACTTAGGATCACTTTTTTATATTTTTTCTAATTCAGTAGTTAAGCTTTGGCCAGACATTAAGACTGCCAGGAGGGAATATTGACATCGAGTACTTTTATTTGAGGGGTTTCATAAAATTAAAATGGTCTGGAAAGTGGGGAAAGGTAAATAACTTTGCTGGATATCTAGAAAAATGTATAAATACTCATACGTTGTAGTCCAGGTTAAAAAAAAAACCCTATCACAAGAAAGATGTTACAAATGTTTTAGAGTAATTTGTGTGCTGCAATTAGCTGACACCATGAGTTATGAAGGACACTTGCGTTTCTCTTCTTTAACTACGCGGGCTGACAGTATGCCTCTGCTGTTTCCAGTTTCTGATAGTAGAGAAGCGTTTTTAGGCTATTTCCTGCGGCCTCTGAAACTCAAGGTTATAACAGTCAACTGTGACCTCTTTCTCCAGTACAATTATCTCACTTTGAGAGGTCCTAACATGGGTAGTTGCTATCCTTTTTAAACCTTTGACATGCATGTTCCTTTAAAATTGGATCCTTGGATCTTCTATTCTGGAATCTCCCGTCGAGCAAACAGAACATCCAATCCACGAGTAAATTTTACCTCCCGGTACATCCCTGTCTTTTGGAAAATCTCCTGGATTTCTTTAAGGCGTCGAGCCAATTCGCGTTCTCCTTTCGGTCCTTTCTCGAAAACGGAGTACTCTACTGACCACACGTCCACGGTGATGTCTCCCCAGGGAAATGTCCTCAGAATCTCCGCCTCGGCCCCCTCGACGTCCAGGGAGAAGTAGTCCACATGGGTCACCCCCAGTGCGGCCAGGATGGAGTGTATTGGGAAACACTGCGGCAAGCCTTTGCCACGAATAACACTTTGTACATTTGCCGGAAGAGCGCGTCCCGTTTCACTGATGCCGCCCAAGAGACTGGCATATGTGAATTCTATTCGCTGTGGGTGCGGTCGTGGAGACAGGCAGGCGTTTATGGTATATGATTTCCTGTGTGGAAAGAAAGTTCTGTAAGTCAGAGAAGTAATTCACCAGCTGTGTTATGTTATAAGAACAGTATTTTTTTTTCATAAAGCAAACAGTTAAATATTAAAATTGTTTACCTACAATATTTCGATGCCTGTCAGAGCATCTTCATGTGGGAATGAGGTTATCCGGGTGAATAGCTTTTATTCAGAAGTTGGGGGGTACTGGAGTCGTTCGATGTGAAAGCCCTTTTCACTAGTGTACCAGGAGATGAAGTGGTGATTATGCCCTGCCCCCCCCCCCCCCCCCCCCCCAAAAAAAAAAAAAAAAAAAAGCAGAAAAAGATGACAGCTGGAATGATAGGATTAAGTGACACCAGTGGAATTTGGGGATTTGGGGATCTACTAAAATGGTCATTCAATTAAGCTGATTGCACTTAACGAGAATCCCCGCAAAGTTGGGTTTATCCACGGAATGGGGGTCTAAGTGCAAGATTTTTAATACATGTTTAGTATGTTAACTGTTTCTTTTCAAACTAATCTGAAGAAAAGTAACACACTTTTAACAATTTTTAACATCTGAATAGAAATAACTGAAACTATATTGTGCATAGTCATAAACTTTACGATCTTTTGGCTTTAGGCAATGCAGGCCATGCATTCCCTTAGGAAAAACTGTTTGGTATATGACACGTAGCAAAAGTCAGTCAATAAATTTATATAGTCACGAATCAGGACTATGAATACTAAAATATAGCTTAAAACCATCGAAGCGTTAATGATATATCATCCTCGAAGTAAATGTGTGTGTTTTTTAAGTCTAGAACAATTTGATCTCGAACTAAATGAAATTACCTGTGTTTCTTGATCAAGCTTTCAAAGATCCACGGATCTGCTTCCACGAGTAATCCCGTCCAATTCCGAAATCTCTCGAAAAATAAAGAGTTAGAAAAGAGTTCCCCGTCCGCCGCCCCCGCCTCAACAAAAAATCCGTTCTCTCTCTGCTTTAATAGCTCGTCAACTGTTTCTGATTGCTTTACCTGAGAATTGTGTTTTTTCTTTGGGTTTTTCAAGTAGTATGGACGTTTGGACGGCGCAAGGAGCCATCTTTCGCGGATAAGCCTCAGTAATCTAGGATCGGTTGCATTCACTGCCTTTGATCCAAGGTCCTCGATCATGTCTGCACTTGTCGGTAAAATGTCACCTCGATGAACGCTAGGTTTCTTGTAGTGGTCAGGTTGGGGATAAACACTTAACACCCTGCTCTGTCGCGGCTTTGAGTCCGTTTCACGAACGCGGCCTGTGGCATCCAAGAGTAGGCCTATCAATGAAGGTATGATCATTACCGCAGCGATTAACAAACTTATTTTCAGCGTTCGAAGCGTTAAAGGCATTAAAAGACATTTCAAAACATCCATTGCTGGAAGATCTCGGACCCCAACCTCTGCCTTTATGCCACTGATTTTCACTCTATTTACAGGCACACCAATACAAGTGTTTCACATGCTTCATTTGCATATTACTTTTATCGCTGCGATGATGAATTAGAGTCGCGCATGCGTCATAACCCACGTCATTCTCACCTCTCATGAACATTTTCACAAAATATTCATACGATTTATGTCCACAGTATACTTATTAAGAACGTCTGAACATAAGCCAGTTACATATGGAAAATAAATTTATAATACTAGAATACTATGTTTTATTGTTATTTCTATTAATTTATGCCCTTTTAATATCATTTTGGTTATTTCCCCCGCCAAAGTATACCCTAACCACGACCGTTGAGAAAATTTAGATCCATACAACTGTTTTTGAGTTTTTTTTTATCAACATTTTGGGCGACCTCGTCCAAAATTGACAGCTTCCATTCCCAGTACGGTTTCCAGAGTCTCATATTTGCACTGTATTGTCTCGCATATAACTCATAAATGAATTACTAAGGCTGAGACCCGGATTTTACTGTAAGTTCCTAGATGGAGACACAGGAGAAGCCTGGCGAACGTGGTGCTCAGAGGTAAAAAAGAAACTGTAGCCATGTCACGCCAATCAGAAAAGTCCAGACTATGGCGAGGGATCGACAACACGGTTTATTTTGACCCAAGATGTACCAGTTGCAGTCCTGTTAAATGAATATCAGTGTGTCTGTGCCGATTCCACGGTGTTTCCAGTATCTGATAGTAGATATTGTGTAGAAGAGTGGCGAGTTGCAAACGTCTCCATAAACCCAGGGCGTCGGACATCAATTTTGACATGTAAGGTTAATATGGCGTATCCAGGCGACTAAAGTTTATACCGTCGACGTTTGTATGTGACACTGTCCACCTACACACAAGTAACGAGTTCTATACTAGATCAATACCTCTCGTCGAGCAAACAACACATCTTGTGTTTTACGAAATTTCACCTCCCGGTACAACCCAGTCTTTTGGAAAATCTCCCTGGTGCCTTTGAGGCGCTTCTGCGTGTCTCCCCCTCCTCCAGAGCCGAAAACCCCATACTCTACTGTCCACACGTCCACGGTGATTTCTTCCCATGGGAATGACCGGAGGATCTCCACCTCGGCCCCCTCGACGTCCAGGGAGAAGTAGTCCACGTGGGTCACCCCCAGCGCCGCCAGGATGGAGTGTATTGGGAAACACTGCGGAAAGCCCTTGCCACGAATGGCGTCTTGTGCATAGTCAGGGAGAACGTGGCCCGTCTCACCAATGCCGCCTAACTCACTGGCATATGTAAACTCCATTCGCTCTGGATGCGGTCTCGGAGACAAGCAAGTGTTGATGATATATGATTTCCTGTATTAAAAAAGAAAAAAGTTGTTTTAAATTGAGCAATGGATTTACAAACAAGTAACAAACAACAATCAAATAGCCACTAACAAGGCTAAGAATTTGTCAATCTCTTGAAGTGTACCGACACACCTGTATCGTTATGTAAAACGCTCTCTCTCTCTCTCTCTCTCTCTCTCTCTCTCTCTCTCCATAGACTAACAAGACAATCAAATTTTTTACACTACATCAATCATCCTCGCATGCGCATAGTCACAGTCACACGTGGCAGAACACATCAGTATGTCATATTGCCAAATTCTTCTGATGTCAAACTGTATGGTAAAGGCTTAAGTGTTTTTATAATTATACAAATATGCATATATAGTACAGTATTTTGTGTTGTATATATCAGAAATCGAGACAATAAATAAAATAGTCTCCAAATATTGTTGAGAACCACCTGTACCATGTTTTGTATTCCCAAGCAGTGTGACCTCGAAATAAAATCCATCTACCTGTGTTTTTTGGTTATCTTATAAAAGGCCCACGGGTCTGCCTCTACGAGTACCCAGTCCAGTTCCGAAATCTCTCGAAAAATAACGAGTTGGAATGGGACTCCCCGTTCGCCGCTCCCGCCTCAACAAAAAAGCCGTTCTGCCTCTGCTTCAGTAGTTTATCAACTGTCTGCGATTGCCCTATCTGAGACGTGTGTTCTTTCTCTGGATTTTTCAAGTCGTACGGGCGACTGGAAGGCGCAAGAAGCCACTTTTCACGAAGGAGCCTCAACAGTCTAGGATCGGTGGCATTCACTGCCTTTGATCCCAGGTCTTCGATCAAGTCTGCACTTGTCAGTACTAGTTGGCCGGTGAACGCTAAGTCTTTGGAATCAAGGTGTCTTTCTTTAGGGGAAACATTCGACACCATGCTCTGTCGCGTCTTTGGGCTTGTTACGCGAATGCGCACAGAGATATCCGAAAGTATTAACAACGACAGGACTATTACTACGCCAGTGACCAACAAACTTATTAGCCGCCGATGATTTAATCGCACTGGGACACGTTTTAGATGAACCATCGTTGGCAGATGTAGAACCCTAAGCTCTGCGTATCTCTCACTAATTTCCTTAATATATACAACTCATAACTTCATTTATTACCCCAAACCGCACTATCGTGCTATATAATTAATATTGTATCTAAAGGGATAACAACTATTTATTTTGGCCAAAAAATGGATTTTTTGGGATAAACGACAAGTTTCCCATACAAACCCACGATTACTGTATCTATTCCGACAGTTAAAGATAGTCCCTATTTTTTTTCTAAAGAGTTTTTTTTTTTAATCTCTTAAGAGATCTTAAGAGGGTAGCCGTTTATAGAGGTCAAGTGGTCCGATGGCAAGCACAAATTCCAGAGTAATTGCGATAAACGCCATTTGGGTGGTAAAATAGAATTGATACTATATCTATGAGTTGTTTACAGTGTATTTATTGTGAAAAATGGATCTCTTACGAACAGTTGTTATCCCTAAACGCCGGACACGATATACTTAGTTACCTGGACTGTTAAATAATTCACTTCTGTTTCGCCGCAAAAAGCGGAATGCTCTCATAGCATAGCAGTGTATTATGCAGTGCTATATTGTGGGATTATAGCCTATCTCACGAGCAGAGATCAATATATCAGAAATATAATTCATAAGATGATTATATATTATTCAGTGACGATTAGAAGTCATGATAGCTAGCTTCAAAATCGACGCCTGGGAATATTCCTACATTATTTGCATTTTACATAGATTGTTCTTAAAGTTTAAGATGACTGTACTTGCAACCTTTCCTCTTCACACAAGATTATATGCTGTCAACTCTTTTTTTTCTGTATTTTTGTGAATTTCATGTTGAAATCAGGCAGCTAATGGGTAGCTGATCCCGAATTCGGACCACAATACCCGTTTAATTACAGCTTTGGAAACGCCTCGCTCGCGCTGCTAGTTAATTACGCCGCGGGGTATTCGGGGCACAGACCGTGATCATTAGATACCGCCAATGGATTTTCAGGTTTTTAGAATTTAGATTTTTCATGTGAACGCAGCCTATTAAGGCTCAAAACAAAGCGTTCGACAGCGTCATTTGCTTAGTGTCAGAGACGGGAAACGGCTCGTTTTAAAACATACAGCAAAGAACTATTCACTGGTAGGTCATCTCCTGAAGACATAAAATGAAAGGCGCGCCAACTTATCGTAAGGCCAAAAACCAGTACGCGATTCTACAATTTCTTCGTTTAAATGGGCAGATATCACGCTTATTTAAAACTGATAACGTAAAACAGCTTTGCCAATAGAATTTGAATCCACATACACTCCAGTTTTTGTAAAGATTGGGACTTGCAAAAACGCGTTACTTTGCTTTCCACCATTTTAAAAATGCAAGAATTATTTTAAAAACGGCGGTTTGCCGCAAACTGTACTTAACATCCTTCAGGAATCCCCCCGCCCGACTTGTTTCTTATCAGCAGTAGTAACTATACCAACACATCACTTTTGAAATATATGAAAAATTTAATATATCTATAGTTTGTTAACAAGATGTTCTCCTCACAAAAGATAGACGCTCTATCCGCAACAAGCCTGCCGTCCTGCACACGCGGTAAGCACGTGTTCGCGCGCAGACTCGCGCACATGGCACTGACATGCACGGATTTCCTACCCTGTGCTAACATGACATAACCCGGAACTGTATCCTGCCAAGCGTGCACCGTTGAGTTTTGGTTCTTCTTTCCGTCATTTTTGTCATTAAATTCGTCTTTTCTTTGCAGCAGGCATACTGGCTTTGTCTGGGAGTCTTCAAAAGAGGGCACATTAACCCTCTCCTCCTCCTGACGCAAGAAAGGACGAACCGGAGTTCCACATTTTTCTATTCCGTTGCAGTTTTGCGGAGGTGACTCTAAGCTAACATCCATAAAGCAGTCGGGTGAAAACGTTCTCCATTCCTCCCCAAAACCAATCTTACGAACATCAATTAACTTACACAGCTTGTGCTGCAGCATTATCATTGAAAGCTATTATATCACTACAAACTGGCAGCCTTTACAACAAGGACCCCCTGTTAACTGGGGGTGGGCACGAAGCCCGGCTCTAGGGCAGAGATCGCGCTCTGACGTAGCTTTACATCCAATAGACTAAATTTAAGATAAATAATAACAATAAATTGAGGACTGGACAAAAATATCTATATGGTACAAAATACACCAACACTAAATTCAATCTCCAATGCAGTAAACTGGCGTTGATTGCTTGAGAACAGTCTCTACAATTTTATGCATGTACAACATACGCGTTTTCACCTCGCTCACAAATGGCGCCAAATAAAACAAAGAAGCGTATGCTTAGCAAACAGTACCTATAATTTGTACAGTTACATATAGAATACAATTAGATTTCAAATGTCAAGTTCGGCACCTCTTGGGTGACCTACTTTACAAGGTCAAGGGCACACAGCCCTCCCTCCTCCTCTCTTCACAAATATGTCTCTCTTATTCGCTTTGCTTTTTTTCTTTAAGTATAACAACGTCAATGTGTGTGTGGACAAATAAATATCGCTAGAATCATCCAGTCGCAGAATCCGTGTATACATCTGATATCTCGCCTGGAAAATATATATGCCGCGTAGAATCCACAATGTAGTCGCCGTCGTCACACTGAGAAAGAGAGAGAGACACTAACCTCGGGCTAGTGTCATAATCGCTATAACTGGCTGGGCTAAATCAGATCGGCTATATTCATCGGCATCTCATCGATTTTTGTGCCGTAGAATTGCTCAATATCTCGCAGGCAGCGCACGTCATCATTGGTGACGAAGTTGATGGCAGCTCCTTTCCTACCGAATCGGCCTCCACGTCCGATCCTTTGGACGAAAAAAATACATAGATTTTAGTTCGATGTCTTAAACTAAGAAAGGTTATAAGTGAAATCTTAATGCGTCAATTAAAAGAGGGTTTAAATTTGGTTTTAAAATTACACTTCATTTGGGCAAAAAAAAAAATTATGGTACTTACTAAATCAAAACCAAACTCAATATCTGACTGGTGGAAAATCAGGCTTTGTGAGTCAAATACCTGACATAAAAACTGAACAAGTTAAAAAGTACAATTGTAAACTTAAGGAAGAAAAGGCCTCATAATACCTGTGGATGTAGTTCTCCCTGTTTGTGGGCAGATCATAGTTAATCACAAGGGACACCTGCTGCACGTCGATACCACGTGCTAACAAGTCGGTGGTGATGAGCACGCGACTGGAGCCTGTGCGGAACTCGCGCATGATCACATCACGCTCTTTCTGATCCATGTCACCGTGCTGGAAAATAATAATAATAATAATAAATAAATGAAAATTATAACAGATGAAAAAAAATAATAACATATGAAAAATAGAGACTCATTTCACATACTCATGAAACTTCTTTCAATGCACTTTTATTGCTTAAAATTATAGAGTTACATAATGAAAGAAATCCTTTCCATAAAAAAATCTTTCTAATTAAACAGATTTTCACAAGACCAGAGAGCTTTTTTTTTTACATACCATAGCAGACACGGTGAAATCTCTGCTGTGCATTTTCTCCGTGAGCCAATCTACTTTCCTCCTTGTATTGCAGAAGATCACAGCCTGAGTGATGGTCAACGTCTCATACAAATCACACAGCGTGTCCAGCTTCCATTCCTGGAAACGACAAGATGACCATTACATTACATTTAGCCAAGCTGATTTTAACCGTTGGGAATAACAACAGGGTGAAGCAACTTTAACAACCAGATTAAAGCCTGAAAGTCACCATCAGTGATCAATATATGATTTTAGTTTTTTTTACATTTTATACAAAATCATTAAACAAGGCAGCAAAGCTGTCAAATGTACAGACAAAAAGCAGGAAATAACTATGCACAAAATAGGCTACTGTCAATTCTGATGCAAAAGTACATTATGTTAAACTGCAAATTCAACATCAAATTTTAATTATACTCAACAGGTAATACCAATGTAAGTAAACTGTGTAACAAGCATAAGGCTTCAGGCCCATGGGAGTTCAAGTTCGCACTTTGAAAATGTATAACTTCCAGAAAAAGAAGCCAATTAGACTGTTTTTCCAACTCAGGCTGCATTTTTAGTCCTGTATTTCTTTTTTGAAAGTTTGGCAATCATCAGTAACATGGTTTTCCCATAATGGTCATCATGGCAGCAGCACCCAAAATTGTGTTTTCTTCTATTCTGATGCAATATTACATAATGGTTAACAGCATAATGACCGTCAATTTTTAATAATTAAATATACGTATCATGTATTTTCAGAAAATGTGACTAGCATGGGTATTCAAGCCCGTGGAACTTCAAAGTCACACCTTGAAAATGCCAATATGTGAAAAATTAAAGTTTCACAAAAAAACTGTTTAACTGGCAGTAAGAATTACCAAACAGATTGCATTGCCTACTGAAGCTGTATTTTAGTCCCAGGTTTCTTTCCTGTAAGTTTAAGAACAGTAAGTGACATGGTTTTTCTGGAATGGTCATCATGGGAGCAGTGCCCAAAATATGTTTTTTTCAAATTTTGATGCAATATTACATAATTTTTAACAGCATAATGACCATCAATTTTTAATAATAAAATATTAGTAACATGGACATTCAGAAAACATGACCAGCAAAGGTCTTCAGGCCAATGGAACTTCAAAGTCACACCTTGAAAATGCCAACATGTAAACAAGACAGCACTGTTCTGACATGGGTTTATTTCCATTTTTAACACTTTTTTTAACATAAAACAAAATAAACAGTTTACTGCCATTTTAAATGATCAACTAAGAAAATTGATGAGGTGGGAAAAATATCAATAGAGCAGTGTTAAATGTCCAATTTCCTCCATTCTGAGATTCTGAACATACTGAATGATTGAATATGACAAACTGCAATGATATGAGTTTATTTCCATTTTTGACACTTTATTACACAATACACGATAACAAGTTTGCCAACATTTTTAAATAATCAACTAACAATGTTGTAAAGATGCAGGAAATTTCAAACAAACACTTTTATGTATCTAATTAGTTAAATAATAAGGCTATTAACATGCCTAAGAACTGAATCTGAGGAAATGTGAAAAAACAGCATAACTTCTAAAACTAGAGGATCAGAGAGGCGATACCGCCTCCGAATATTGTACCACCAGCTGGAGCAAGCGCATTCGTATAGACCCCCACATACACAAAATAAGGGGTGCAGCCACCAGTCTTGTGCTTGACAAGCTGTAAAAATGCAATCAACAAGAATTTTCAAAATATGCAAAAAATATATATAACTAAAAATGGTGCAATCAAAGTTAAGTTCATTGTAAGGTAGGTCAAAGGTCAATTTCAAGGTCACAGTAAATTGCCAGTATATGACTTCCTATCCAACTTCAATAGTAACTATGGACCTATCTCTGCCAGTTTTGGAGATAAAAGGGAAGCAAAATTTGCAAAGTTCAGTTCATGGTGAAAAGTAGGTCAAAGGTCAATTTCAAGGTCACAGTAAGATTGCCAGTATATGACTTCCTATTCAACTTCAATAGTAACTATGGACCTATCTCTGCCAGTTTTGGAGATAAAAGGGAAGCAAAATTTGCAAAGTTCAGTTCATGGTGAAAAGTAGGTCAAAGGTCAATTTCAAGGTCACATTTAGATTGCCAGTATATGACTTCCTATTCAACTTCAATAGTAACTATGGACCTATCTCTGCCAGTTTTGGAGATAAAAGGGAAGCAAAATTTGCAAAGTTCAGTTCATGGTGAAAAGAAGGTCAAAGGTCAATTTCAAGGTCACAGTAAAATTGCCAGTATATGACTTCCTATGCAAGTTCAATAGTAACTATGGACCTATCTCTGCCAGTTTTGGAGATAAAAGGGAAGCAAATTTTGCAAAGTTCAGTTCAAGGTGAAAAGTAGGTCAAAGGTCAATTTCAAGGTCACAGTAAAATTGCCAGTATATGACTTCCTATTCAAGTTCAATAGTAACTATGGACCTATCTCTGCCAGTTTTGGAGATAAAAGGGAAGCAAAATTTGCAAAGTTCAGTTCATGGTGATAAGTAGGTCAAAGGTCAATTTCAAGGTCACAGTAAGATTGCCAGTATATGACTTCCTATTCAACTTCAATAGTAACTATGGACCTATCTCTGCCAGTTTTGGAGATAAAAGGGAAGCAAAATTTGCAAAGTTCAGTTCATGGTGAAAAGTAGGTCAAAGGTCAATTTTAAGGTCACATTTAGATTGCCAGTATATGACTTCCCATTCAACTTCAATAGTAACTATGGACCTATCTCTGCCAGTTTTGGAGATATAAGGGACTAAATGTTATAATTTTGGAGTTACCATAATGTGCCATAAATTTCCTACAGAAAAATTTTAATTAAAATAAAGAAAAGGTCATTTTGGTCAAAGTTCTTGAAATGGGAGGTTCTCTGAAGTTGCAGAAGTTTAAATTTGATAAAATAATGTCATTTTTGACCACAAGTTGTCTGCTTTGCCAAGCATTATGTTTTATTTTTCCGGAGTTCAAAATTTATTATCCATTACCGTACTGCACATTTTTATGGAAGCCGACTGGTGCCATATGTTGAAAAAAAAAATTATCTCGAAATTTTGAGATAGCATTTTTTTTGTTCAAATTTCAAAATACTATCTCGAAATTTCGAGATAAATTTTTTTGCTCAAATATCAAAATGCTATCTCGAAATTTCGAGATAAAAATTTTTTTTGTTCAAATTTCAAAATGCTATCTCGAAATTTCGAGATAATTTTTTTTCTACATATGGCACCAGTCGGCTTCCGTACATTTTCCTTTCACCACCGATATGTACTTTCTGATACAGCGTAACTCGAAAACCGTATGGAATACAAAAAAACCGAGACCACCTCCAGTGTTGGGCTTTACATGCTCTACAAAATGCAAAAAAGAATGGGTCTCTAGCATTAACGGTTCCCGAATTAGAGACAGTTTTCAGTTTCGGTATCTTATGGCCGCTACTCCTGTGAAAATGCACCGATTGACCCCAAATTCACGGAGATGAAAGATGACCTGAAGGGTAACACTTTCCAATAATATTATTGGTTAAGTCTGTGTGGCGTCTGAATAACAGGGCAAAAAAATTTTTTTTCGTAAAAAATTTCATTTTTTTGAAAATTTTGACCCATTTGACCTTGAAGTAAAGGTCAAAGGTCAAATCCGAGGGTATATTTGAAATCTACACATATGACTTTTGGAAAGCCGTCTATAGAAATTTTTCCCGTAACTCCTTCTGTAGGGTAGATAATTAGCATTTAATTTTGCCATTTTTAGACAAGGGTGCATTGCAATGAGTGCCACACCCAGACCCCAATACCGACAAAGCCCAAATTTTACGTGGAACGAGTTGAGATTATAGGTGACCTAAATCCATGAGATGGGTACGGGGGCCCTTACCGTCTAGGAGGAGAAGCGGTAACGGTAACATGGCGGCGGAGCCGGCGGAACGGACCGGACGGGACCGAAACCATGTGTACCGCCAGCGCTAACGCTGGTGGTAAATTTTTTTGTTCAAATTTCAAAATAGTATCTCGAAATTTCGAGATAATTTTTTTTTCTACATATGGCACCAGTGGGCTTCCGTACATTTTCCTTTCACCACCAATATGTACTTTTTGATACAGCGTAACTCGAAAACCGTATGGAATACAAAAAAACCGAGACCACCTCCAGTGTTGGGCTTTACATGCTCTACAAAATGCAAAAAAGAATGGGTCTCTAGCATTAACGGTTCCCGAATTAGAGACAGTTTTCAGTTTCGGTATCTTATGGCCGCTACTCCTGTGAAAATGCACCGATTGACCCCAAATTCACGGAGATGAAAGATGACCTGAAGGGTAACACTTTCCAATAATATTATTGGTTAAGTCTGTGTGGTGTCTGAATAACAGGGCAAAAAATTTTTTTTTCGTAAAAAATTTCATTTTTTTGAAAATTTTGGCCCATTTGACCTTGAAGTAAAGGTCAAAGGTCAAATCCGAGGGTATATTTGAAATCTACACATATGACTTTTGGAAAGCCGTCTGTAGAAATTTTTCCCGTAACTCCTTCCGTAGGGTAGATAATTAGCATTTAATTTTGCCATTTTTGGACAAGGGTGCATTGCAATGAGTGCCACACCCAGACCCCAATACCGACAAAGCCCAAATTTTACGTGGAACGAGTTGAGATTATAGGTGACCTAAATCCATGAGATGGGTATGGGGGGCCTTACCGTCTAGGAGGAGAAGCGGTAACGGTAGCCGTCCGGCGGAGCCGGCGGAGCCGGCGGAGCCGGCGGAACGATCCGGACGAGACCGAAACCATGTGTACCGCCAGCGCTAACGCTGGTGGTACAATAATGGCCTGATTATGCTGATTTTCGAACTCAACCTGCGTTTTAGTAAGATTGACCACTCCTGTGAGTTTCATGACAACAGGCCTAACGGTTTTCCTTAAAATGTGTTTACAGGGTTGTATATATGCTGAAAAGTGAAAAAACAGCATAACTTCTACTATAATGGCCCGATCATGCTGATTTTCGAACTTGACCTGCGTTTTATGAATATTCATCAGCTCTGTAAATATAAAAGCAAAAAATAAAACTGTGTTCCACTTATCGTGTTTACAAGGAAAGTGCACGGCATCGGCATCGGCGACGACGGCGACGACAGACGCAGGTGATGGCAATATGTACAGACACATCTGTGTCTGTACATAAAAAGAAAATATCAGTTAACACAAGACTTTTTAATATATTTTTGGTGGTGTTGGGGGGTGGGGGTGGGTGTCATAAAACAGTTTCAATATACTGTGCTAAAAAAACAGAAAAAACTCATTTTCCCCACACCTCTCTCTCCACAGCAATGTAGAACTGTTGGATACCCTCCAGCGTCAGTTCCTCCTTCTTCACCAGGATACGGATGGGTTCGCGCATGAAGCGCTTCGTCACCTCCAGCACGTCCTCTGGCATGGTGGCAGACAACAGGATCACCTGAAAGATGAGACCAATTGGTAAAATTTTCATAAATTTACTCATTTGCTCCATTTGCGTCTCTTTTTTTTTCTTCTAAACACAATTACGGACATGAGATCAAGCAGAAAAGTTCACCCAAAAGATCGCGTGGAACAAGACAATCATTTAGTTTGTGTTGTCATTACATAAATCACATTTTTAGCCTAGTAGCCCTTTAGGAAAACACTTAGAACCCACTGTTCTGACCCTTCAGTTGACCAGGCTCTAAATATTTATTGTCCCAAAGCAGAAACAGTGACCAAAAGTTAAGATATTAAACCAATTTTACTGGCATTTGGTGTAGGACCAGTCTTCATGTTGAAGACTGGACAATTTTCAAAAATTCATTTAGTCATTATCAACCAACCTAACTAGAGGATCAGAGAGGCGATACCGCCTCCAGATATTGTACCACCAGCTGGAGTAAGCGCATTCGTATGGACCCCCCCCCTCCTAAAAGGGACACCATCACCAGTCTGGTGTTTGACAAGCTCTATAAGATGCAATCAACAAGAGTTCTCAAAATATGCAAAAAATATAACTAAAAATGATACAATCAAGCAGATTTTCAAATTGACTTGCATTTTCCTACCCTTGCTCACTACTGTATTCTCTAGACAAAAGGCCTATTGGTTTTCCTTGAAATGTGTTGTCAATGGTGCATATATGCTGACAAAAGAGAAAACCTAGGGGAAACAATGGGCACATCTCTGCTAGATTTAAAGATATGAGAGGCAAGAAAATATGCAAAGCTCAGTTCATGGTGAAAAAGTAGGTCAAAGGTCAATTTCAATATCATAGTATATGAATTTCTATTCAAGTTCAATAGCAACCATGGACATTTCTTTGCCAATTTTGCAGATTTAAAGGCCAGAAAACATGCAAAAAGCAGTTCATCATAAAAAGTAGGTCAAAGGTCAATTTCAAGGTCACAGATTGCTAGTGTATTACTTCCTATTCAAGTTCAATAGTAACTATGGACCTATCTGTCAGTTTTGAAGATAAAGGTGAACGAAAATTTGCTAAGTTCAGTTCATAGTAAAAGGAAGGTCAAAGGTCAATTTAAAGGTCACAGTAAATTGCCAGTTCATGACTTCCTATTTAAGTTCAATAGTAACTATGGACCTATCTCTGCCAGTTTTGGAGATTAAAGGGAACAAAAATTGGCAAAGTTCAATTCATGGTGAAAAGTAGGTCAAAGGTCAATTTTAAGGTCACTGATTAATTGCCAGTATGTGACTTCCTATTCAAGTTTAATAGTGACTATGGACCTATCTCTGCCAGTTTTGGAGATTAAAGGGAACAAAAATTGGCAAAGTTCAATTCATGGTGAAAAGTAGGTCAAAGGTCAATTTTAAGGTCACTGTTAAATTGCCAGTATGTGACTTCCTATTCAAGTTCAATAGTAACTATTGACCTATCTCTGCCAGTTTTGGAGATAAAAGGGAACAAAAATTTGCAAAGTTCAGTTCATGGTGAAAAGTAGGTCAAAGGTCAATTTCAAGCTCACATCTAGATTGCAAGTAAATGACTTCCTATTCAACTTAAATAATAACTATTGACCTATCTCTGCCAGTTTTGGAGATATAAGGGACTAAATGTTACAATTCTGAGTTACAAAAATGTGCCACCACAAAGTACTTTTTAATACAGCATAACACGAAAACCGTATGAAATACAAAAAAACGGAGACCACTCTCAGTGTTGGGCTTTACATGCTCTACAAAATGCAAAAAAGAACGGGTCGCTAGCATTGACGGTTCCCGAATTAGAGACAGTTTTCATTTTCGGTATTTTATGGCCGCTACTCCTGTGAAAATGCACCGATTGACCCCAAATTCACAGAGATGAAAGATGACCCAAAGGGTAACACTTTCCAATATAATTATTGGTTAAGTCTGTGTAGTGTCTGAATAACAGTGCAAATAATATTTTTTTTCATAAAAAATTTCATTTTTTTGAAAATTTTGGCCCGTTTGACCTTGAAATAAAGGTCAAAGGTCAAATCCAAGGGCATATTTGAAATCTACACATATGACTTTTGGAAAGCCGTCTGTAGAAAATTTTCCCATAATTCCTTCCGTAGGGTAGATAATTGGCATTGAATTTTCAAAAATTTTGACAAGGGTGCATTTCAAGGAGCGTCACGCCCAGGTCAATGTACCGACTGAGACAAAAAAACCTGGGGGTTCAAGTTGAGGTTATATGTGACCTAAATCCAAGAGATGGGGACAGGGGTCCTTGCGGTCTAGGAGGAGAAGCGGTAACGGTGACTTGTATCCGGCGCCAGTACGCGGAGCCGGCGGAGCCGGACGAGATGGGTCGGGACTAAAACCATGAGTACCGCCAGCGTACACGCTGGTGGTACTAATTAAATACAAATCTACTGTATAGATATATACAGTATTAAAATCAGTACCTGAGTCTCCTTTGGCATATACTGAAATACATCATAAATCTGATCTTTGAATCCTCTGGACAACATCTCGTCTGCCTCATCCAACACAAACAATTTAATACAGCGAGGGTCTGCAAGAAAAACAGAAGATAAGTTTGAACTATTATATAAGTTTGAACCCAATTGATAAAATGTCGAAAATAATTTCTGCAGGTAAATGAAATGTGTATCCTGCATTCAGGCTGAAGCATAATCTACCTGAGATTTCTTCAAAATAAATTTAGAGAATAATTCTACTCACCTAACGCCCGTCTCTGGATCATGTCGTACACACGTCCTGGGGTCCCTACGACCACGTGTACACCCTGACTTAGCCTGCCCATGTCCTCTCGCACATTTGTGCCACCGATGCATGCATGGCACTCTGCATTTAAGTAATCTCCAAGTGCAATTACTACTTTCTGGATCTGAAACAGGAGAGCATATATGGTTTTGGTTTTTATGTTTTTTTTTATTTCTCTCTCTCCACTCCTCCCCTTCCTATCAAAATACACAGGAGAAAAGGGACAGTGAAAAAGAATTGATTAGAAAGAAGTGTCCCACATCCGATTGAGGCTATGACAACAAGAACTGCCAGCACCTCACCCACGGGCTGTGGTGGTTCCTCTCCTTCCCGTGACGACCACATGGGTCCATGGTGAGAGACCTTAGGGTGCTTTTGGGAAGGTTTTTTTAAAAAGATAAATGATCTAGATAAAGTTCTAGGGCTATGCCTAGGCTTCTATATTCAAATCAAGTAGTCGACAACAGACATGATGAATTGACCTATCACCTTAAAAAAAAAATTCTCAAAAGGTTACTTAAAAGACTGCAAAAAAGTATAAAAAAATTTAAATAATAATCAAAAAAATAAATCAATAAAACTTTTGCTAAGATTCTTAGTGAAATGTAGCTTGGTTGGCTTAATCTTAACAAGCTACAATTTTAGCCCCAAAACTGATTTTGGACTCCTAAAGGGGGAGGGGGGGGGGCTTACCAAATGTCACACCTGTCTCTTACCTGTTGGGCCAGTTCTCTGGTGGGTGCTAACACAAGGGCCTGGCACTCTGGTCTCTTCACATCAATCTGCTGCAGGATGGCTATGGCAAAGGTAGCAGTCTTTCCCGTACCAGACTGAGCCTGGGCTATAACATCACGGCCTGGAAACGGGAGTACGACAGGAAAATGAGAATTCGATAACAGAGGGAGCACAGCAGCAGTGCCAGCAATAAGAACAGTTTGGGATGTCAGTTGACCTTCGATGCGTCACAAAGGTTTGGAAACCTGTAGCAGAAGGCGTATTTAATCCTCATCTCAACACTGGGCTTTTTTTTCCTCACCATGGAGGTGAGGATGTTTGAGCATTATCCGTTGTGTTACCAGTACAATGCAGAATGTTTTATCACAGATGTATGTTCAATACACCACGCACACAATTTTTTTAAGCATCGTTATTCTTTTCCCTATTATCTTTTACTTATCGATTCATTGCCAAAAATATTTTTCATTGCATCTAATACTGTAAATACAACTATAGTAGTAAACAGTAGTCGTAACTACACCGATGGTAATTCCATACCTTTACAGCAAGGGATTATTGCTCTCTGCTGGATAGCAGATGGCTTCTCAAACCCGTAGGCATAAATTCCTCTTAGTAGATGTTCTACTAAGTGCATGTCATCAAAACTGTCTACCACTTCATTCCAGTTACTCTGAAACAAAGCAAGTCCATACATGTTTATGTGTTTTTCCACTGTACATTTACACCACACTAATTGTGGCTTAGGTTTCACATCTATAAGGAAGGACTGTACAGTTCCAATGAGAAACTACAGAGCTTGCCAAGTGCACAGTCACAACATCTTCTTGAAAGTGCAAACTGTTTACTTCTTCATAATGATATGTTAATAGACTTAAATCAGAAACTACTTACACAAACACTTTACCTTGTACACTTTGTCATGTGACACCTGGTGTTTTACAAAAATCATCATAAACAGTACTGCTCACTATCTCCCTACAATCATACTTACCTCGATAACTCCATCTACATCCATCCCAGCTGGGCCGTCAGACTCTCCACTGGGGTAATTCCCCCCACCCTGTATCTGCTGCTGCTCTCCATCATCTCTATCTCTTGACCTGCAACGTAGAGAAAGGGGACATGATTTACAACATTATATTACACAAGGGGTGTTTATATATATATATATATAGAGAGAGAGAGAGAGAGAGATAGAGAGAGAGAGAGAGAGAGAGAATATGTCTGCATGTTCAGATGTTTGTAAGTTTTTCAATCACACTGCTTTGCCTCTCTTAAAAAAAATGCTTTAACAGCACAGGTATGACCTCATGGACAGGGAGTGGAAAATGTCTTTTCTGGGGTAGTGCTAGCAATTTTTACGCTTAGCCAAATCACCACATTTTTGTCAATTTGTTATCCAAATGACTTTAATTTGACTAAAATTAGTCAAATCCAGTTTTGGTTTAGCCAATTTAAGTTAGTTTTAGCATTTGGCTAAATTGGCGAGTGTTAGCGCTACCCCAGCTTTTCATTTCAGTGGGTGCAAATTTGTCTCACTTTATGGTCAGGTGACTGGCAAATTATTATGTATTGAAAGAAAATCTGTACCATTCGAGATGAGCATATACTAATAATGTGTAACATAATATTTTTTTTCAGAACTAATTTCTTTCATAATCTTATTACATCTCCATTTGATGTAGCATTTTCAGGAAAAAAAACTTCATAAAGCTCAGACATTAAAAACAAAAAGTTTTGCAAATATTAAATTTTGTAGGGTTCATATAAATTATACGTAAAATGAAATGTGAAATAAAATTAAAAAAAAAACTTGTCCATAATATCTGTTGGCAACAACTGATAATTTGATTCATGAGAGGACAAGCCATGTGGGGTCTTTTGTTATCATTATTTACCCTTTTACTGAATGCTCATGGTGCTGATGATGATCTTCAAAATGGTCTCGGTCCTCATGAGACCTGCAAAGAAAAAAATGTCACGATGAGAAAAAGAGTCGATAATGGTGAACACTTCTCGATAACATCATAAATCATGTTCAATATTAAAAAAATGTGTGCTCAATACACCTCAGCTTTGTTTAAAATGTGTTTTGAAAGGCAACCCCTACAATATGTGCTGGTCATGCTTCCTTTTGCGGCGAATCATGGCCAGATGACACAAACACCTTGTTCAATTTTAGCTGTTTCTCTTCCAATGTCATTTGATTTGTAATGAATTACAACTACCAGTCTGTAACTATATTCAAAATGATCGTTATTGAGACATTACGAAATATGTCATATACTAAAAATAGAAGATTGCGAAACTGGGCACTTGTGTTGTGAAATCTTTTACCTGGTATTAAAGTGTCCAAATGTATATAATATACTCATGCCATAAGACAATGAGCTTATACTTATTGTGTCTGAATGTGTTAAAAGCCCCGCCATAGAAGGCCTAGAAACTGGGTACTCTAGTTATTTGTGCTAAATAATCCATGGAACAACTGTTAACCCCTGCCATACTTCTCATACATTTCCTATGCCTGCTTCACTTTGATTCATTATTGTATCCAAACACGATATACAGATCACATTAAAAATTTATATAAGTTAAAACAATGAACGTTAACTAGACCTTCATAATTCCTATTCAGATTTCAGCGAATCAAAAATGTATTTTTCCGAGAAATTTAACACGTTTCCTTTATCACCAAGTTGTGTGATACTCAAAGGCGTTCATTCAATCACCATCAAAAAACGACCTTTGAATCTTAAGTTTGAAGTATCTGTCGAAACAGAAAATGAGATATGTTGGACGAAACGCGAACCCCAAAATTGCCCTGACGTGATCAGTCAACAGAAAGGGTCATGAATATAACCCATGATCGTGTTGATATTAAATCAAAGGGGATAACTGACCCATCATCCTATCTTTCATAAAATCAAGGTGATAAGAATATTAATGTCGTGTCCTCACACACATATGTTAAGCCAATGAATCACACGTGCCAAAAATGGCCGACAGGGTGAGTGCGTTCTTCCCTTTTTACCGGCACGAAAAAAGTTGGTATTTCTGAGGAAAATATGTGAAACTGTAGACATTATGTCACTAATATTGCAGAAATGGGAAAGTTCTAACCATCACACTCGGATCGGGCCTATTAATTAATGATTAAGGGATAAAATTTAGTCTCACCTTCGTTCATCTGAATATGACATGTTCACGTACTGAATACCGCGAAGAAAGGACAGAACTAGGGCCGCATAACGCATACGGCGGAAGCTACACTGCGAAAAGTAGCTCCTTAGAGGAAGCAAATTAATATTTGAAAAAAAAGACAGAAAAACATTATTTTACATAGAACATCTCTTTTCAAGTATGTCACTTTAACTGACTACATAAAGAGTGGGAATTATTTTAATTTTAATGCTGCGAATTTATTTTGTTGAAGGTAATGAGGTAAAAGATTCGGGGATCCCCCTTGCAAATAACAAATGCTTCCGAAAGGTCAGTTCCGTTGACGTCATTTTTGAGCACATGTTTGACCTCTCTCTCATTGATTGAAATGACAGAGGTGGGCGGAGCGCTGTATTACATATAATGGTGCATTATACCAGCTGTTTTAGCGACCATCTTTGAGTCTTCTACTGTTTAACTGCGACGGGTAGATAGGCAGTTTTATTAAATGTCACGATTATATGAAAAGAAACTATGCTTTTCAGATAATTTCATATTATTATTCAACCCCTACAAGCGAGATCCATTTCCAGCGTTTTTATGAGCCTTTTTTGTGCACTTTCTGATTTCAGTGCAAATAGAATGTTTCAGATTTATAGAAAAATGCACATATTTGATTGCCAGTCACAGTCTTGGTTATTGATAGAAATTTCCCACTTTAAATTTTTCATTTTTTATTGAATGGATGTACATGCTTATTTACCAATACACTTTCATATTCAAGTCATTACACCTTTTTTATTAAAATTAATTTTATTTAGTAATAAATGTAGGTACAATTAACAATTAAAATATTTAACTATGACTGAACTAATTTACATGACACAACTGTAAGTTATACCACATAATAATAATAATAATGAATAGTTCACAGAAGGCCATACAATTCTTTTCATGTTGAATATGACACATTTTATAACAACAAAATCCTATTTCAATTTAAAATTACTCCAGATAAGAGACCTTCAAATATATTTAACAAAACATCATGTGGAAAAATGGAAAAAGTACATTAAAAT
This sequence comes from Lingula anatina, assembly GCF_051362555.1. Classification (NCBI taxonomy): domain Eukaryota; kingdom Metazoa; phylum Brachiopoda; class Lingulata; order Lingulida; family Lingulidae; genus Lingula; species Lingula anatina. Next base: position 7,091,229 of record NC_141776.1, read on the forward strand.
TCATGAACAACTTCAAACAGAATATGTAAGAGAGTACATGACATTGTTTTTTCTGAATTCTTTGCATGATCAGTTCATAATTACGAAACCCATTAACATGTACAAGTTTTGAAGAAAACATTAACCATCCATATTTGGAACTATTTTGAATGCACACGAAGAGTGCAAAGAAGAAACACAGGACTACAAGAGTGTAAAATCAAAACTGAGTATTTTAAAATCCCCCACACAAAGTCTACAAGTAGGCTAAAATTCATTTAACGACATCATAAGAAGCAGAAATTGTTTTTATACACAACTACTACCAATAAAGTAATTAAAAGCATGGAATATCAATGGTGAAGACAACATATGTTCTAAATATATGTTAAGGACTACTAAGAGGGGGGAAAACTTCACCTTCATCCATTTTACAAAATGCACTTAAAATTCACATTTGACTTATGAACTATATTCATTTTTTAAAATTTGACAATATTATCTTCAAATACAAGACATTTTTAAAAAACAAAATATCCTTAAACATTGGACAGAGTTATAATTTCATGATTACAAAAGCTATCATTTTTAATTTCATTAATGTGTACTTTATCTTCACCATCCAGCATTCTTCACAAGAGAAATATATGTACATAAGCAAGAGACAGAATATATGTGAAAAATAAGTCTGATGCCCCACCAAATGCATTCTACAATCAATTTATATCAAGCATCTTAAGGAAGGAGCCTCTTTATATCAACGGTAACTGATAAATAAAAGCAGGTTCTTTGTCATACTGACTTACCATATTTTCTTTATAAATCAAATCACCTTTTGCACAAAATGGAGCTTTTATTTAATTGGCGAAAAAAAAAAAAAAGTGAATGGGTATTATAGTTAAAATAGATTGCCTTTAAACAACATTTTAACAGTAAGTTGACAAATAAAATGCCTTAGAATGAATATCTAGTGAGAAACCACACAAGATGACAGCAAAAAGTCTGACATATTTAATAAAAGTATGGCAGTTTTGGTGTGTAGATTGTGTAAAGCACGGTTTACTTATTTCACATTCTCCAAAGCAAAGCAAATATGTAGAGGGAGACTAATTGTGGAGTAAAACTTTGGTGTTTTTTCATTTTTGTTCTGTGTTTTGTGTTTGCAGTGACTGCGACCTGAGTGGGTAACTAATACCAATAAGGCTAAATGGTGACATCCTCAGTATTTTACTGTCTAATCCAGGAGGAGCCATTAGTGAACTACACAATGTGACTGGGACCCAATACTACAGTAATACTAAAGTAGTCTATTCATGTCAGCATGATTAAAGAAATATTCATCAATTAAATATCACACAATCACTTAAAATCCATTTGCCATGTAACTATTAAAAATACTCTTCCATAAATTATGTCAGAATTACTCAAAATAGTTCTGAAATAGCCTAAAATATAATCACAAAAGATTTTAAAATTATATCATATATCCTCAAGTATCACACTTATTAAAAAGACATTTTTCAGTAAAAGCAATTCTAAAACAATGTGCTGATGAAGTGTGCTTGTTTATGCAATCTACAACAGTTTCTCTGTTTTTTTTTTTTTAAAGTTGACAATAAAAGGTTATGATGGGGATAAATAACTAGGTCAGACAGATCTCATTTCAGGACCAAAAATAAACTTAAACCTCTACTGACCATATTTGACTCATTTTCACTGATACTTCTCATACAATATCTGTTTTGTTCCCATTGCCCCGAGTGCCCTCAACTTTGTTCTCTTCTTCCTTTGGTTTTTCCGTAGAAAACACAACTTCGGTGTCTGTACCACCATTAGCACCATCTATATGTACTTCCACATCTTTCCTCTCCTTTTCCTCCTCCTCATCCTCATAAGCCAAGTTCACAGCTTCAGCCTCCAATGGTCCTGTTAGGTCATCCTCACGAGATTGTCCTGCCACACGATTGCCACCAGATGGAGCTACCTCCCCAGATGACCCTGTCACATGACTGCCACCAGATGGAGCTGCATTTTTAGGGGGGTGACTGGCATGCACCAATGGAGTGAATGGGATCTCATCGCCCTCAGATTCACTGCTAGTTTCCGGAGACTGGCTACTGCTGGGTGTGTCACTTATGAGAGTGACTTCAGCCCTCATGGAGGCAGGCAAACCTGAGGAAAATTTCACAGCCATCACATATCAGGGAACGTGTGTTGATTACAAAAACATTCTTACATACATGATGCAGAATACTGTAACAAAATACTACAATAAACATGAGAACAAAAAAGTTAAATGTACTTTTACTGCCGACAGTCAAATGTACAAGCTCCAGCGAATCCAGGTATGCATTACCTACCGGTACACTTTAACCACCAGCTCCATGCCAAATGCCAGCAAAGTTTGTTAAAAATTTGCAGTTAATGCCCACTGCTTCTGCTTTGGGCCTGTAGCTTCTTAGACTCCAATCTCCTGAAGTGCCAGTAGACTAAATAATTTTTGGTAAAGACACTATTATGTGTATGCTTACCAGAGTGTTCAAAGGTGGATCCTCCCCTCCCACCAGTGGCAGTGGATAGTAATGGGGTTGACTCGGAGACGGTGTTACTCCCCTCCTCCTCATCGCTGCTGGACTCGCTGCTGTCTGCGCTGCGTCTTCTCCTCCTCTCCTTGGGGAACACCTTGGCTTTGCAGACTGGGCAGACCCTCTTGTTCTTGGTCAGCCAGGGATCCACACACTGCTGGTGGTAGGCTGAAAGTAGAGTTTAAAAATGTCAAAATTTATTGAAAAAAATATATGGTGTATATGAAAAGAGGGGGCGTCTCGATAGTCCGAAGGTTCATTGGTCCGAAAAGTGGTAACATTTTCATCGATTTTTTAATCAAGGGTTCATTGGTCCAAAGGTTCTATAGTGAATATTCGTACCAATGAACCTTCGGACTATTGAACCTTCGGACTATTGCTACGGCCCCTGAAAAGATATGGAGTACTAAAATAACATGGGTATCCCATTAGCCTGTGTCAGGATTTTTTTTTTAAATCTGAGAAGCATAGAAAAAGTTTCATACGTATGTTCTGTTATCATGCTGAAAAAGCAAAGACTCAGCTACAACAGTCCAGTAGGTGAGACAGTGTGCTGTATGTGTATACAGTTATGTATAATGACAACTGAGGACGCCCACAAAGTTTTAGTTTAAACATTGTGCTAGGTGTGACAGTGTATTAGGCATGACACTGTGTTAAGTAAGGCAGTGTTTTAGGTGTGACAGTGTCATTGAATTCTAGTGTATAAAATGTCACATCTTATATAATCTTGTAATCAAATGAGCCAGTTAGCACTAGGTGCTAGAATATCTTACCATGCTGACAAGGTAATAATCTCAGCTTCTCTCCATCCTCATAATCATCAAGGCAGATGGCACAGGTGTCATAATGACTCTCACCTGTAATAATCATCACAGAATATATATCTAATGGCAATATTTTTAGAATCCAAACGTGACTTTTTTCAAAAACCACTGACCAACCCGCTGACTTTTAGTGACCACATTTGGCAATCACAGGCCCGTAGCCAGGGAAGGGGGGGGGGGGGGGGGGGGAGCGGTGGGTGAGTTAGAAAGAACCACCCTCTTTGTCAGGAAAAGGCCCATTCTCGGTAAAATTTGATCTAGCTACACATAGGTTTCATTGTAAAAGGTCCACTTTTTCAGAAAAAGAACCCCCCTTTTGAATTTGCTGGCTAGGGGCCTGAATCAAGTGGACGCTACGATGTCCAGGGTAAGGGCCCTTGTTACATGAAGTCATGAACTTAAGAGTACTCAGGGATGAGACCGCCATTTACTGAAAAAATTGAAAAATATGCGGTGGGGTTCAGGGGGCTGCCAAGGCCAATGATTTTTTTTTACTTCCCAAAAAGTCAGAAATCCACCAAAAGTCGGAAAAATCTCATCCCTGAGTAGTGGTCTACTTTGCTAGGTTCTAACACATAATCATGGTATGGGGGCTATTATTCCTTTAACAAGTTTGCTTTCTGCTTTTTAATTCAAAGATTGATGTTACAGTAGTATTCACCATGCTATAGGAATGATATTTTACAACACCCGAAACAGATCTGCTCTTGCATACCTTTCTTAAACTTCTCAACAGGCAGTTTCTTTAAATTGGCCTTTGACAAGCGATTCTTTCTCTTCTTCCTCATGTCATTGATCCATCTTCCCAGCTGAAAGAAAAACATAAACCCAAATCATGTCAATCTGTTATGAAACAACAGGAGGCCTTCTCATGCCACTTAATGGGTAAGAAACATGAAACATAACAATAGTGTGGTATTCACAAGTCATCTCCTTATTCAAACAATTGGATTTAAGTTGAGAGTTCCACATAAAATAAGATACCTTAAATAGAGCCTGGATGTATAATTTATAGTTCCACTGGACATATGGGCATAAATTGGAATGCTGTTGCTAAATTGAACTCTAGACACAAGAATAGAATAAATATACCATGAAGACAACCAGGAGTATAAAAAGCACACACCATGAACACAATCATGAGTATAAAACACACCAATACCATGAATGCAACCATGAGTGCATGAAGCACTTACCATGAACACAACCATGAGTCTATAACGCACTTATCATGAACACAACCATAAATATATAAAGCACATACCAATACAACAACCATGAGAATATAACACTCTAACCAAGAACGCAACTATGAATATAAAACACACTTACCATGAAGACAACCATGACTATAAAACACTTACCAAGAATACAACCATGAATATATAACACTCTCACCATGAGCACAACCAGGAGTATAAAACACACTTACCATGAACACAACCATGAGTATAAAACACACTTACCATGAGAACAACCATGAGTATAAAACACACTTACCATGAGAACAACCATGAGTATAAAACACACTTACCATGAACACAACCATGAGTATAAAACACACCCCTACAACTACAGCAAAAGGCACAAGATACAAGTTGGGGTTAAACTCTGAATCTCTAGGGTCCAACATAATGGAATACCTGAAACAAATAATTTGTCATCTAAACTTGGTTATTTGATAACATTTTTTGCAAAACATTTACTCTTATGGCAACTTACTTGCTTTTTTCTCTAAATGTAATGATAAGTGAACATCTATTAGGAAAATGGGCTTGTGTGATATTTTTGCGATTTTCTAACTAGAAAATTCTGAGTTCAGTATTTCAAATTTAAGTGATGCAAATCAAGTATATACATATTCTTATCATTCTTTTGAAACGGCCATGTTTGAAATAATGTTATTATCTCAAGTTTCAACTGTATGTGTTTTCACTAGTACTTACTTGTGAGTGGGAGAAGCATAATAGCTGTATAATGTATTGAGCTGGGTCCCGTCACTCTCAGACACAAACACAGATGGGATAATGATTTTGTCACCTGAAATATATTGACGTGACAGTTCAAAGGCAGCAGTTCAGAGGCTATTTGTTGTAATAAACATACCTTACCACCATTCTTAAAAGATATCCAGTTTGAGCTTAAAACCCAAATGTAGGTATAAATCCCATCTTGTACTTTGCTCTAATACACAAACTTTATAAAAAATTCTTGTTCTGGTTTGAATCTAAAAATAAAATATGATTCAACTTTTAACTTCAAATTATACAAGTATGCAATATGGTCGATTTTAAGTCTCAAGTTATAATATCCCTAAAAATATATATTTAATTAATATCTCCTGCATATTCATCACTTAGTGCCAGATTGACCTCAAACTTACCAAAGCCATCATCCCCCATTGGAATCAAGGCATCAGAACCCACATTGTGAACAATTGCAGCAGAGAAACCAGCCTTCTGCGCATTAAGAACCTACAAGTACAGTTGCATCAGTGAGTTAATGGCTGTAATAGTGAGTTAGCTGGTTGTATAAGTGAGTTTTACTGGTTGTTTTAATGATTGAGCTGGTTGTATCAGTAAGTTGGCTGTACTAGTAACTGGTTGTATGAGCAATTTAGCATAAAAGATGTGTTTAAAGAGAATCAAACATAGAATCTTTTTAAACCTCCTGTGTAATATAAATCATAGCATTAACCATTGATAAACAGCAGCGTTACTCTATCATAAGCATGATGACCACTGTAAGATGGGCAATACACAATCAATGACTTCTGCTTACATTTATGTCATTGTCTTTTTTTTTTACTTTTTATTCCTTTTTTTTCTTTACTTGGAGAAAACCACTTAGCTTTTATCCAATGTAATAGCTAGGACACTGTAACAGCTTCAGTGACCAAACTTGAAAAAGTTTGGCCACATTCAACTGGCACCAATACCATGTCTCATATAAAACCCCTTTCAATAACATACTTCACCTTAGTAACGAAGGAGCAGGCTTCATTTCCATAGCTTCTCTCAATCAGTGCTATCCACTTAGATACATTGGTAGTTTGGAAAGGAGGAGGATCCACTGGGGCACAGGCATTATGGGGCTGTGTATATATCAAATATCCCTAAAAAATGAAGTCATCATAATAATAATAATAATATTAATAATAATAATCCACTGGGGCACAGGCATTATGGGGTTGTGTATATACATCAAATATTCCTAAAAATGAAGTCATAACATAATTTTATAATAATAATAATAATAATGATATTGATAATAATGTATATTATTTACAAAGACCATAACAATCTACACTTTTTAGATTTTCATAGACAAAATAAATTTAGAACAGAAATACACTAACTATACTGGACTAGTATTGAAATCGCAAAATTACCAAAGCCCAGTTTCAAAAATTAACTTATTGGTAACTTAACTTAGTTTTTAACTTAAAGATGAACATAATTTGTCTCTACTCACCCAGATGCCCCTGTTAGAAATACCTGGTCCAAAGTGAGGTTGAATGTCATAGTATTCCTCCACTGTTTTATTGAGGTGGTCAAGCTAGAGGAAAAACAGGCAGGTTAAACACAGGTGTCATATGAGGTTAAATTTTAAATAAAAAAATTTTACGTGTACATTAGTAATTTTGGTATTTAATTCTTAAACCTAATCTTCACATGTACTTCTTTTCAAAGTCTAAAACTAATATATATTTAATATAAGCTAAATAAAGCAACTATTGTCATTTTATTAGTATCATTAAAGACTTTCTTTATGCTGAACCTGTTGATCCTTTTTAATATCAAAATCTTGAAATTCACACTTCATAGAATTATTTGAAATCCTAATCTGCATGTTGTTGGCTGTTTTCTTTACATTACATTATTGTCTACAAAAATAAGAAAAAAATTACAAAATTCTTACTATTTCAACTTACCACATGTACGTTGGCCTCTACATATATGCTCTGACACAAGGACACCAAGTTGAGAATACCATACAAGTAAATCATGCTGGGATGCTTCCCCATAGTTCTGATCCTCAACACCTGGGTAGTCAAGTAAATTGTAGTACAATGCGGGGTTTTACTAGTACTAAATTTTGTTTTTAAAGGACATCGTCAATTTTGGATGCTAGAATAAGATGTTAATTTTATTTTCTTCATTTCTTTTTTCAAACTTGTCACATAATTGCTAAACATTTTTTGGCTACAATGGAATGCAAAGATTCACTGGTTTCAGATATAAAGAAACCTTAAACCTTACCATATATTTTCCCTTAAAACAACTATTATAAAACCCCTAATACCTACTAGTACTGACTTCAAACAAACTTCCAGTCCTACATAATAACCCTATTTGAAGGAAGATAAGAGATCTTTAAGCTGACCCTGAATATTGTGGTTTTGCAACACTAATAGTGCATGGCAATAATAAATTTAAACCTCAGCTTCAGGTCAGATCTAATTGGGACACACAAAAACATGTTTTAAAAATTATTTTAAGATATCCTTTATATCAGTATTACTAGATAGATTTACTTGTGCCTATAATTTGTTCTGTGTGCCACTTGTAAGGGCACTCCAGTGTCACCTTATCTACTGTTGTTATCAATATGTATATTGAAGTTGTGGTTAATATACATAGGTCATGAATATCATGCATGATTTCAGTTTATGTAACAATAAAAAATGGACACTATTGTGCCTCTTGATAATGATTTAATGATTGAAATTAAAGGGGCAATGTTGATTTATAACTCCTACATAAATTAAAAAAGGGGCATCTTTGATTATTATTTCCATTTTAATGAAAAAGAGACAGTTAAAATGTATGCACTAATAGGAATGGAAAAGAGTAATTTTTTTTTCATTGACAGACATGGTTTTTTCACCATTTTGATTTAGTACAAAACCTGTATTGTTCGTCATAACACAATTTATTAGTAAAATATAGTCTGATTCAAAAAAGTTAAAGTAAGTATCTTTTTGCAAGGGAAATAACAGGTAAAACCTTCAAGGCTTAAAGTGAATTGTTCTGATTTTCAACAGCATGTTTTTCAATTTTAGACATAATTATCAAAACCAGGATGTAAAATTTCAAAATATCATTTTGGCAACTTTTTAAATTCTTGTTCATGTCATATTGTCTTTTCCAAAATAAAACCTTCTTGTGACTATCATATTTGTAAAGTCATTATGCAATTTTGAAAATTTAATCACTCGTGAAAGAGGTTTGGGAGTATGTTTAAAGAAATGAGCAAAAACTACATTACTGGGCAGATAAAATCATTTCTAGGTCATATTTAGTTTTACTTTTACTTCAGAACTTGCTTCATTGTGCGAGGCGATAGAAAATACAACTGTTTCATTCTCGGTTTTAATTTATCAAATTATTATAATTATTGTTATTACTTTATATTTTGTTTCTTGAAAACTGCCTCTACATCAAGTTGCAAATATACACCCAAAATTATTTAAACACAATAACAATTCCCTTCTTGCACTAGCGTAAACAAAACTAAGAAAGTCAAAACGCGAAACAGCTGCCCCCCCCCCCACATCGAATATCAATTGTGTACTTTGATTTACGCTTTTTGTTACGATCGAGGAGAAAATAAAATAAATACATAGCTTTTACTTGTTACAACTTACCTTTCTACTTCAAAAATGCGAAATCACCTGTATTTACTTTATTTTTCTATACTCATATCAGTGTATTCCGTCTTCTTTTCCAAAGTTCACAACTAACGTGAAATCTCACTGTAGATGGCGCTACTTTTTTAACAAAACTTTTATTATATTACAAACCAAATGACAGGTATATGCATAACAACTACAACTTCACACTAGTTGAATTTCTTTTACACCCGTATCTTGGCTATTTGTCACAGCTGCCTTACATTTTTCATTGAACTCATCTAGCACGGAGTATCTTGAAAATCACACACCTCTGTCCACATGCGTTAGAAAATAGTACTGAATATTTACCACTTATGTAGGCTTCTTTAAGATATGATTAATTTGAATAAAATATTGTTGCTTTAAGCATAATCTCCGATAATCAAAATACAATTCACTTGGGATTCTATTTTGTTTTAAATGTATATATTCCCAATTAAATACATAACGTGTTACTACGCCCCTTTTTCTTCATTAACACATGCTGCCATCTATCCTAAATTTTGAGCCTAGCGCCTCTAGCTTTCATCCGGGCACTTGATCACTGCTAAGAAAATGGCGTCCACAGAGGTGACTTACGTTCCACCGCCTTCCAAAAAGACTGGGCCGGCCAAGAAAATCGAATCTTTGAGAAAATTTTTGTGGAATCCAGCCCGCAAAGAGTTCTTGGGACGTGATGGATGGAGTTGGGGTAAGATGGCACTATCAGATTATGCAGAAAATTAACTTGAAGTTTATCAGAATGGCAGTTGCAAGCGAACATTTGCATCTCAGTTGAAAATGTGCGATTGCGAAATCGCGACCATATCGCCACTCCTGCAACACTGGTACTCATCATGTTGCACAGTTTTGAATTTTGGGCAGTATGGAAATAGAATTTATAATATAATTGCATTATGATCGCGGCTATGGGCTGCATGAAGTGCATTTTTCTTTAAAACATTATAATGCATTATAACTTATGATAGAATGGAAGGAGGCAGGTCATTAATTTAAAGTCGGACCTGCATGCCTTTTAAATCGTATGCATAAAAAAAGGTGTTTCTCATCATCCTGCATGGAATGCAATCACATCTGAAGAAAAATAACGAAAAGTTGCTGAAGTATGTTAAACTTAATACAACTAAATTTGCAACGAATTAAAGAAACACTTGAAAATCCCAGGAAGCAGGAGACAAGCTGCAAATGCCCCAGTTTATATACAAAAAAACTTTTTTTTTGTGTAACTCATTAATTTTTTCAATCATTTCTTTTTAACTACCATTTTGTAGTATAATGTGGTTTTCCCAAATCATAATGTCAAAATTTCTGTCCCCTCCCCCAAATAAATGAATAATAATAAATAAAGATAATACCAAAAAAATTAACTGTTAGAAAACTGTTAAAAGTCATCCCATAAATTGACAAATGTAAGGTGAAATAGTTGACTGACAGACAAAGTTGACACAAAATACAACCTTCTTGTCATGTTTGCAGGTCGCATTGGTTTGTTCTATTTGATCTTCTACTCTGGACTGGCTGGTTTCTTTGCCATCAACCTGTCAGTGTTCATCTACACCTTGGACAAGGACACACCCAGGCTTTCTGGAGATTCTAGTATAACAACCAACTTTCCTGGTAAGTAATCTGGATAAAATGACTGCTAATGACTCATTGTATAAAGCTTAGAAATTGAGTTTTTATTATTATTATTTTTTAAAATAAATATTATTAGTATGTTGAAGCCATTGTGAACTCACCTTGGTGACTTTTTTTTTTGGAGGGGGGGGTGGGGTGAAATTACAAATCAAAAGTTAATGTGATTTGACAAGTACTGTGATGTTGATTTACTTGTGATGCAGAAAAAAGTGTATACTTATGTGATGTTGCATACAGAGAGTACACAATATTTCACTATTTATGTCAAATGACATCTTAAGTTAGATATTTGATAAGTAATAAATGTGTGTTGAACTTGTCTCTGCAGCATCTGAAACTGTATTTGGAAAATAACTTTTAAAATTATTTGGGAGATGAAAAAAATTGGTAAATAAAAAACAAAAGAAGAACTGGTGTGTTTCTAGGGACAACAGCATTTTAATCTACATATGCTGTTTAGGACAGAGCACTTGGATCAGTGTTTGTTGATGGTATGATTTTGTAGGGAAAGCGGAAGGCTGTGGCTCACAAAAGGGCAAAATTATTTTTAAAAAATCCATGTAAACTTTCTAAATAACTGTTTTTACCTGCTCAATGAAATAAACAATTTTTGTCTTTGATATGACTGAGAGAGACTTAGATAGACTGTACCTTGGGAGGGAGTCGGGGATATTAAATTTTTTCAGGAAAATAGTTTTTTTGTCCTTAAAAAGGTGTTGTGCTCTATATAGAGAAACAAGTCATTTGTATATGAACATTTTCCATATGCCTCTATGCTGAAAATCCATCATCATCCTGATGATGACAGATACTCTATAACCTTTCAAGAAACTTTGTGGAGGTTATATTATCAAACATCTGGTTGATGTACATAATGAGACATAGATACATTTAAAAATCCATTACTTGATTTACTTTGTAAGCCAGTAGATTATTATTTTGTCATGTTCACAAACATGTTTTGATGAACTGTGTAACTTAAGATACAGGTCAGGGATAAGTTTTGTATTACGTGTAATTTGGTGTTCTATGGAAATGGCTCCAGCAAGGAAAAACCTTGAAAATCCATCTATTGCTGCGCTAGAGTTCCTGTGATCAATAAATGTTCTCTTAATGTAAAGTTAATCTGTGTCTGTCACTTTTGCTGCCAGCCTTGCCTTGTAGGGTATACAGCAGAACGAACACAGTGAAAGGAAATCAATAGGGAGAATTTTTATGGAGTGGAGATTGGTTGAGCACAGCAGATAATACGTGCACTTAATCTATTGCCAGAGGCGTGAACAAAGGGAAAATGTAGGAAGACAGCGGCTAAAAGATGACTCTTTCTTATATAAAATTTTCTTTATAGGGTACAAATGCCTTTTCACACAGTATATGTGTGAGGTGGGGGTGGGGTTAAGTAAAAGAAAAAATTGATTGCTTTTCTCCTGCTGTCTGACCTTTAGAAGTGCGAGTTACAAGGGTGTTGCGAACAAAAATGATTACTTGACAACCTTGGGTCTGAGCCCATGCCAGTATATGAGATGCTTGGTAAAAACTGAAGCCTAGTGTTGAATAGCAATTAAAGGAAATGATTTTTTCCATTTGATTTCCTTTTTTTGCTTTAAAAGCAAGGTCAATTATGAAGTGACTTTTTCTTTTGGGGGGGGGGGGGGGGGTGCTAAACAGTCTTAAGTGTTTATGGCCTTGTTTGGTTGCAAGCATTTATTACTGATATACCAGACTATCTGTCTACAACAAATACTTGATACAGAATTAGATGTAGATAATCTCAGATTTAGGTGTTACTGATTTTATTCAGTGGTAGACTATGGGTGTATTCCCAGAGATTTAGATCGATCCAGAGATTAAGATTTAGATCGACCTAACTCGCTGGGGGTTAACGCTAAATTGCAGTCAGCTGAGCTTACCCCCCTTACAGCTTTTAGTAGGCGGGACAGACGCTTAAACCGGCTAAGCCGACAGTAATCTAGTGAAACTCCCCACAGGGGGTAGATCGATCTAAAATCTATGGAAATGGGGTCTATGAAATATAAAATGAAAGGAGAGAGAGCGGCCGGGAGAATTAAGAGAAAGTTGAAAATACACAAAATGGTGAAGGAGGAATTCAACAATTAATTTGGTGTTCTACCTAGGAAATTTGCCAAAATAGGGAAAAACGCGTCACTCTTTATCTCCTGAACATTCCACATTTCTAGATAAAGATATTCACTTATTGTGTTTCAGGTATTGGGTTCAGGCCAATTCCTGACATCCGGACCACGCTGATTCGTTTTGAGCAGGGCAAGCCTTCTACTTACAAGGCCTATGTGGACCATATCCAAGCAACTTTAAGAGGTGAGTAATTGTTTTTAGGTCAAATGGTTTTTTGAGGGTGGGGGCATATCCAGGCTTTGATATGAGTACTTAGTTTTGAACCTGGTATATCTAGGCTATGGTTTGAGTATATGTCTTAAAACCAAGGGATGAGCAGGGCTAGACACTAACTTTTATGAGCACCTGTCCTTCGGACAGGTGCTCATAAATTTGACCTGTCCGATTTTCAATCCAACCTGTCCACAAAACCAATAATTTTTTTCTATTCATACGTTTGAACTTTGTCAATTTATATGTGTGGTCATACATTTAAATTAATGTATATATTACCAAAACATTCAATCATATGAGCCCCGAAAATGCACCTTAAAGTGAATCTATGTTCAGATTAAAATTTGTTTTTTCATACTTGTGAACTCCTGAAGATTTAATCTTGCATTTAAGTCTGATAATTCACATCAGGGCTTCTCCTAGGATTTGGGGTACAGGGTCTACTAATTGTAAGTCTGCAATTTGATAACAGATTCACATGAAGTTTAACCAAAGCTAAAAAAAAACCCTGAGTGGGAAGTGGGGAGGGGGTACAGTACTGTTAAATTAATTTTATTAAAATATTCAAAATTTATAATATTTGAATAAATTTCAATGAAAATTAAAGAAATTTTATAATACTTTACTTATATTTATGTTAACAATTTAACTTTTTAAGGGGTTATCACGTGTTTGATTTTTTAAACATATATGAACTAAATAAAATCAGTATAAAAAAGTTCCCCTTCTTTTTATTAAAATTCTCATATTTGTTATTACTCATTTCTTCCTTACATCAATATCACACTGGTATATGAGAGCAATGTTAATTTATCATATTCCAGCACTAAATTTTAAACTGTAAATAACAGAGGTGATGCTAGAGTCATTAAAAAAACATCATACATAATTTCAGGTAATATTTTGGCAAATAAACAACATTTCAACAAGATCTTCAGTCCCAAAGATTTCACTTTCTATAGTGAGCAGATAGCATACAACGTGTTTGATTGACAGGCAGTTTGTTGCCGTGACAACGAACTAGATATAGCCAGTTCATCCAGTCCAATCTGGCTCCAGCACAGTACTTGTGTAGTTTCTGTTTTTGGAAGTGTCTTTATTACTAAACCACGTAAATTTTTAACTAAATAAATGTTCAGTAGTGAACCTGATATGTGAATAAATTTTGTCTGCTGAAGTTCTGGAGGGTGTTCACTTTCATAATTTGGCGGTAAGTTTGCTCAGACTTCGTTTTGCGACTGCATGTGTTTTGTGCCAAAAGTAGGTCACTCTTTTTCAATGTCGTCTAGGAAGAGGCAAAAAGACGTTAGTATGCAACAAAAAATGATTTTTAAAAGATTTTTGCTCCAAATTTCTCATAAAGCATGACCTGTCCGTCGGACAGCCAACCCTGCAACTTCACCTGTCCGAACTGAATTTTTACCTGTCCCGGACAGGCGGACAGGCGCTAATGTCGAGCCCTGATGAGGGATTTGGGGAGGGGGAGGGGGGGAAAGGAGATGGGAAAGAAGACTGTAATATCCAGTTACAATAAAATTGTCTCATCTTTCAACAGATCGGAGAAAAAGATAATACCTGAGTATCCAAAAAATCCTCAAATAATGCCACACTTTAGTTCATAGTAACCAAATCATGTGATCTTAATTTATTGTTAACAGCTTAAATTTTCAGATTTTTAAGATATGGAAATGTCATCAAGCACAATCGTAAAGTTAACATATAAAAATGTCTCTTAAATTCAGATTATGAAAACGATCGCCAGGAGAGCGAACAGTTTGACAGCTGCCAGTCCACACGTCCCCGCGACAAGATCTGCAAGTTCCTGGTGGATGACCTTGGTGAGGAGTGTACTTACAGAAAAGACTTTGGTTACGATTTAGGCAAGCCATGCATATTGCTCAAGATCAATAAGGTGAGAAAAGCATGATGTTTCTATTTATTGTTGTTTGAGGACAAGGTGAGCTCAGAGAGGTTGTGAGAAAGATGATAAAAAAAAGTAAATGTGTATGGGAAAGAAGTGTTAGTAAGATGACATCTTTGATATAGCTGTTCACAACTTTTACTAGTAACTGCTTCTTATATATATATATATATATATATATATATATATATATATATATATATATATATATATATATATATATATAGTTTTTTTTTTCCCTCAAAATACATATCTCTCTTCATTATAACCTACATGCATGATCTCAAATTATGACAATAATGTTTTACAATCAGTGAAGATAAAGTATATCAGACTGCATGTATTCAGATTATGAACAATGCAAAATCCCAATACATAAACTAGCCTGACCCTAGAAAAGGCACAACCTGTAAAGGTTATATATTGTGTGTATGTGTGTTATTTCAGCTGTTTGGCTGGGAGCCTGAGATGTACACCCCAGGGTCTGATGAAGCCAGTGGTATACAGAACAGCACAGGGGTGTCCCTCACTGAGGACAATGTACAGGTGTACTGCGAGGGAGAGGTGGGTTTTCTTGACTGACTGGCTGGACAGTTTACACTTTTTAACAGGCTGCTGGAGTAGCGTTAACACTCGCCAATTTAGCTAAAAATGCTAAAAACTGACTTTAATTGGCTAAACAAAATGGGCTTGATTTGACTTTTTAAAGTCAAATGATAACCATTTGGATAACAAATTGACAAAAAAGTGGTGATTTGGGTAAGGGAAAAAATTACTAGCACTACCCCAGACAGGCTTGCTGACAGAAGTTGTTTTTCATTGGTGTAGATGTCAGACATGATTTTTCTTCCCACCCACCCCCCACCCCCCCTTCCACTCTAAAGGATATTGCATTTTTTTTTTCTCACCTGAAGTTGCTGCTAGGACCCTAAGGCCACTGAGCCTTTTTTCCAACTTTTCCAAAATCATGTCTGATTTGTCAACATGAAAAGATGATCATGGTTTTATACCACTACATATATGAATATTCATGCATACTTAGTACATTTCAAAATGTCAGATGTCAAAAGATACAAAGTGATAATACAAAAATGCTTTTATATATTGAAAGTAACGATGGAAGACATCTTTTAGCAATTTTCTTTACAGACTACACTGAATTTTTACCAGCTGAAAAAAGTCATTAATTCAGTATTCTTTTCCACAAGCATATGTATCAGATTTTGTCATTAGTCAGTTATTTTAAAGCTCTAAATCTGATATCCCTTTCAGAACCCAGCTGACAGAGAGAACATAGGTCCTATCGTATACTATCCTAGTGCAGGCTTTCACAAGAAATACTTCCCATTCACAAACCAGGAGGGCTACCGACAGCCTATCGTCATGGCGCAGTTCACCAAGCCACAGGCTGGACGCCTCATTCAGGTGGTGTGCAAACTGGTCGCCAAAAATATTCCAAACGAGGAACGTCAGCTGGATAGCATGCACAAGGAGGGAAGTGTTCACTTTGAGCTTCTAGTAGACTAACAGTGGATAACCTTTAGGAACTTACTTTCTTAATTTTTTTCAAATTGGAATTTTAAAGTAGATTGATATTTGGTGGAAAGATAATTTTTTGGGTCGGCTCCAGGAGGAAAATTTGAAATAGAAAGGTTTTAGTCCCGCACAGCATCTGACCTGCAGTGAAAGCAACTGGTCCCAGTGATATAACTCAAGAGAATTAGATTATGATGGCCTAGTTTTAGGAACCTTTGACCTAGTTTAGCACAAGTAGGTCAAAAAGGGTCTATTTCTAGGTCAAATTGACCTAGTTTATGGGGAAAGAGTTGTTTTTTAAAAACATAATTTTTTTCTCGTACTTGACAATATCAGTTATCTAACAAAGAAAAAGAAAAAAAACGCTGCAGGTTCTTGTATATAGTGTATGATTATTTTCTATATTTGTTGAACCTATCACAATGCAACTGTTGCTCTGTGCATTAATGATGAAGTAGACTGTGCATTGTGTCATAATAGATAATGTAGCTCAGACCTAATGTGTCATCTTTGTATCTCCGTATACCACAGTTCCTTAGGCTTGGTAGGCTGTACTTATATAAATAATATAAATCCCGGTTTCTTGTGGAACAGACAAGGGATGAGGACGGTTAGGTTTGAGATATGATTTAAGTATCATATACAAATGAAGGGGAAAAGAAACCCTGCTCAACAGCTTTTGTTTCACTGGACGCACATAGGCACTCTCTTACACTGAACTTCTCCCGCACAAAAGTGTTGGGATATGAAAGCTTTTTTTGCATGACTTTTTTTTTCCTTCAGTCATATCATCACTGCCCTTTATAGTGTTCTATAGTATTATCTGCCTGTTTTACCGAATTATTATGATTATGCTTATATTCGCTTTCGTCTTCTGTATGGTTGTGTTATTCGTTATATGTAGGGCTCTTTATCGTCTTGTCTCTGATTAAATTTTAGAAAAAAAATGTGTTATTTTTTCCTTTCCCTGAAGCCATTTTCCAGCCACTTTTATTAGGCTTTAAGGTGTATATGATTAACATTGTTTAGTCACTACTAATGCCAATAAGTAATAATTCAGTAGTGTTTGCTGGATATAACTATGCATTGATGTAGTCTTGTTATATTTAGGTCAGTGCGACCTACTTCACACTGCATCAATGTTGTTTATTGAGCATGTATTGTTACACCTATTAGCAATTTTGAGGCATATACAAGTTTATAAATGTAATGTAAATGTACATTTATCCTCTGCAGGTACGTGATCATAAAAAAAATTATTTCTTAAAAAGTGTCAATTTTTATGTTAAATATTTAGTGTGATCAGAGTTGGGAATTTTGAATTTCTGTTTTTAAGGAAGTGTCATTGAAACTGGAAATATTGTTAGACAAGTGGTGGAAGTGATGCTTAACCAGTTACTATCATTCGGGTCAAGTTTGTAGTGATGCTTTATCCATGCTGAGATTAAGATTGACCCCAAATTGAGGCAATATACTCACAATAGTCTGTCATGTAACAAATATCCTACTTCCTTGTCCTTAAATAGTTCTTTGCCTATCAAGTATTTTATTCATTTATTTGTGTTTTGCATATCAAGAGTGGTAGCTCTAAATCAACATTTTTCTGGAGAGCTGATTTTCAGTGGATCACATCCCAGCATTTAACTCTTTAAGGAATTGCTTGAATTCACCCCCACCCCCAAACCCTTGCCGTGAACCAGTCCTGTCTCTGAAATGTAAGCCTTCATTACAAAGGTTTTGTTGAAATGGTAATTAGTGTGTGTAATGTAGCACTGGCCTTTACCATTTCAATATTCATGTCACAATGGTGTAATTATTTGTTACTCAAAATATGTCTAACCTTATTGTCAGATTTCATGTGTCATGTTAAATGACTTACACGCATTTGAACCCGGTTGGATTTTATTTATTTATTTATTTAATTTTTTTTTTCAAATAGATTTTCATCATTAATTGGTGTAATGTGATGGTGTCTTTTTAGCAATTTATGTATTTCAACATGCACAAATCCTTGTTAACTGGTAAGTCGCTAAGACCATTAAATGTCCTTATAAGGATAACTGTAAGACTCCTAAACCAATTGTGCTAGCTGGATCGGTCTTATTCTGCGGGGCTTCTCCCCAAAGTGCTTTTAGCGTAATCAGCTTAATCATCTGGCATGCCCCTTTGAGTAACTAGGGGGTAATAGACTGTTGTTAATAAACCCCCTTACGGCAGGAGCACGTGTGCTGGACATTTAACCTGCTCACAATGAATGCAATTTAGCGAGAATCCCCTTAGTTAGATTGTTCCAGCTAGTGCGATGGGTTTATGGGAACACTCCCTAAGATTACAACATATTGGACCAGCTGTACTGTTAGATAGACCATTTTAACCAGCCTGTTCAAGAATAATTGTTAAAAATCATTTGTGTTATGTAAAAGTTTGTTGTGTGTCTAAGTTGAGAAAACGATTGACCTCCACTAGAATGATAGAAAAATCACTAATAATTCATTAAGATGAGATAAAATTTTGTGTGCAAATTGGTAGACAAATGTTATATGTTGGTTCATATCTTATACTCACACACAACATACACATACACACACTAGGATGTGAAGGAGAATGCTTCCAAGACTGTTCACAATGTAGGAACCACAGGAGAACTCTTCTCTATCCTTACTGGGTGTATGGATTTGCCATAACTGGCATGATTATCTCTAGTGCTAAACAGTGTAATACTGGGGTCCTGGGGGACTGCACCGCAGGATCCCGGGCTCAGATGTTTTTTTGTGTGAGTATATTGAATGTGTACAATTAGTTTTTAAAGTTGAATTTGTACAATGAAAAGCACCAATAAAAATGATTACTGGAGAGAAGGTGGAATTATGTTTTTCTGTGAAGGTCTGAAATCTGAAAAAAAAAAAACAAAACAAAACAAAAAAATTCTGGCCCCTGTTTCTCAAAAAAAACTCCAGTTTCCTGACAGAGTTTGGTTACTAACGTAATTAAGTCTGTATATATCACTTAGTCCCGTTTCATGAAAAATCTGAAAGGCTGCCGTTTTTTTTCTTAGCTGCTAGTTGGCGAGGCCTAGCCCCCTCGGGAGCTACCCCTGGTCATCAAAACATTCCCAAAAATGAAAACCTCATAAAAACTCCAAATTTAAAGAAAAATAATTCAATGATACAATGAAGATATATTCCAAAATTTTATTTGTATAGAAATCCCTTTGTACATCATAACCTTCAATTCCACAAAACAGACAAACTATTATAATAAATACTATCAACATTAACCATTTGCCATTGTGCCTGTAAACCAGTGACTTGCTTTTAAAGCTCTTAATATACCACTTGGCATAAATATACCCACTGCATCAAGTTTGAATAGAACCATTCTATTAAATATGTGCTCCACAGGAAAAATAAGAAATCCTTTCTTTTCTCCACAGATTTTGTGCAAAAACTCTCCAGTTTTGATAAAAGCACCAGACAGAGTGATAGCATAGCTGTTAGTAATCAATGACTAACCCAACAATTATGTCCAGATTAAATGTCTTACACATGCCTTGTGACTATCCACATTTCTAAGGAACTGCACGTACCACTGCCCATTAACAAGCTTAGGCCTGGACTTAAAAGAACCTGTTATAGAAATGGACTCATTTTGTAAAATGTTAGAAGATTATTGAAACTGTTTCAATTACTCGTGGTCTATTGCTCTCTAGATATCTACTACCTGCCAAGCAAAATTTCACAATTATGCCAGCACAACTGTGACAAATTGTATTATCCTCCCCTCTTCTTCCTCCAAGTATCAAAACAGTTGACCACACATAAATTTAATTCTATGTCAACCAGCAATTACACAAGACAAAGAAACTTCTGACAGCACATCAAACGTGACAAAAGTTGAAACAGAAATAAAACGATCATTTTCTTCAAATTCATCACAACTGATTGAAGAGAATGTCCGTGCAAATATTGCATTTTCAATCCTGAGTACATTAGCGTGGTTTTGGTAGATGCTGCATTCTTCCATGTGATAAAATGTACATATTAAGTTACGTTTTTGTGTTCAATCATCTCTCTTAACTGTCCTCTAAGAAGACTGTGTATTAGAAAATAAGAATGGAGCTTTGGTATTATGGCAGTCCAGCACAAATATATTGATTCCCCCAATATGACCCACAAAAGCAAATGTATCAGATATTAATAAATCTTATAACCTATTTTATTCATAAAATATGAAGGAGAAAAGCCAGTTTTCAACTTAGAGACTGTCCACCAAAGTTCATCTCCACTAAAAAAAAAAAAAAAAAAAAACAGTTCCAAGCTCAAGCTTTGGTTTGTATGTCAATGTGAAGGTCATCAAGGTGTCATCTTCATCACCAAATTTATCTGAAAAAAGGAGAAATAATTCTTTGAGAATTTCAGTCCAATAATAACGTCATTTACATGTCTTCATTTGTTTAATCTAAGGCCCTTTTCACATTGAGTGGAGTACTTCAGGGATACAGTGTGTATACTTTGTTAGGTCCCAACATTTTATAATAATGATAATAATAATTTCAAAACCTCAATATTCCAACATAGCCAGTCATATGTTGTGGCATGTAAATGATAATGAAATGTTAAATTCATTTACTCCACAATAACATCCCAGTTTTTACTTAATTCCTGGTATGGGAGACGGACCAGACAATTGATATTTTTATAGCCTATAGCATGAAAATTTAACCCGATTCCTATAAAGAAAACTCATACTCACCTGATCAAGTGAAGGACATCCAATGATCTGTTGATCTTCTTCTGAATAGTTCTCACTGAGAATTGTGTGAAGCTGCTGGAAAGCATGCTGGATATTGACCTGAAATATCAACACAAAATCAGGTCACTGAAATGTACATTATCATTGAGAAATAGGTCAAAGTAGCCTATTTTTGTCACTTGGCAATAGCATGGAGTTGTTGGAAGGGATGTTGAAAAATCATTATTTCATTTAATTACTTAGAAACAGAAAACAGTCATCTATTTTTCAGTTAGTCCATTTAAAGGCATGTTGAAAAAAAAAAAAACCTTGCACATGTTTCGTGTCCTCATTGCCTATTTCATTCATACTTTGATTGCTTTTCAGAAAATGTGCTCTGTGACCCTATTGGCTATTTCATACATACTTTGATTGGTTTAAAGAGAATGTGTTCCGTGTCTCTATTGGCCAGGTAGAGCATCATGCTTTTCTGTATGCTTGGTATTTTCTGTTTCAGGTGTTTGTAGGTCTGGGTCACTGCTTCGTGGACTTTCTCGGGGCTGGCAAAAGGCTGTTGTCTTAGAGAAACCTTCGGCCCAGTGTCCCCTTGGCCATGTTTTACTATTACCTCAGCCTGAGGAAAAAATCAAAATCCAGTAAAGTTCAGTACATCTTGCCAGGGCAGATCCAGAGATATTTTCTGACAGTCTTTCAAATTATCTTTGTAGATCCACTCTTCATTTTTGACCGTCTTCTGACAGAAAAAATTATATATTAACTTGAAAAATTCTGCCTATCTTCAGGATGAACCAGTCCGCCCTTGTTTTGTAGCAAAACTTAATAAGCTTTTTTACATCCATGTATTAGATAATCATTCAGTGAGAAATTCTCAGTCTTTAAGCTACTGTCACGTCAGTTTAATATAGCAATTTCCATTTTATACCATTTAAAAAAATAAACATACATACAACAATGACTGAAGAAATCCTTATTTATTTCAAGTATTTATAATTCAAAATCTGTATTATAATGAAAAGTGTGTAACCACAGGAATTGATGACGGTTTTAGATGGGTAATGTAAAATACTCATTTAAATATCAAAAGTACCCACCTTGGTGAGAAAAGAGTGCAGTGGGCCTGCCACTGTGTCCGACACATAGCGAATAAAATCCTCGCAACTTTTCTTCAGCTGTGTGTCCACTTCGCGCTTCGAGTCCAAAAAATGTTCAGTGACTTGTGGAGATCCCTGTAAAGATTGTGTCACTCTTAACACTGCACTTTAGTAAAGGCGGCATTCAGAACACTGGTCTAACTAGTCCGAGGGTCAAATATGGCGACCCACTAAAAAGCTTGCCATCTAATCCGCTAATAGACACTGAATAGATTCCCCGTGGGACCCTCCAACTAGTTAGGCCACTGTTCTGGATGTGGCCAAATAAGCTTTAAAAATGTATCTGTTGATAAGATTTCATACCCAAAAAGTTGATAGCGTTGATGAGATTGTGAAACAAGGCACTGGATGAAATACACCATTTACTCATCATGCTAAAACAATATCAACTGTAATTAATTGTTCAAATTTAGATTTAACCAATTTGTCAAATGAGAGGAACTTGCAATATATTTTAATTTTGAATTTTCCCTGCCAAACTTTTATTGCAAAACCCTGCAAAATACCTACTAACAATGGTTGAGATAAATTGATTGAGATATGCTGGATTTTGACACGGAATACTGGCACAAAATTAGGTCACTGAAATGTACATTACCATGCAGATTTCAGCAATTGTAATCATTTAGGGTTGGAAGTCTATGATACATTTGGTGGTGCTAAAGAGCTAGAATCATGCAAGGAGTAAATAGACATAAAATCGCAGTGGCGATAGCCTCGTTTCAGGCATGCTAAAATTTCCATTACATGTACAGCTTAGCACTTACTTCAAGCAGAAATTGCAGGAAAGCATTGTTTCTGTTCAGAGCAAACATCATCGATTTATGATGCATCAAACCATAGGCAGCATCTGAAAGATAAATGTGTACCAGAAAACCAACAATAAAACCAGAGTGCTTTTTCATATGTGTAGCTTATTTGTGAGTTTAGCTCAAACCCTAGAGCTATGTCATTTTCCTGTTTTAACAGTCTTTTTTTATTGTTTAAAAGTGTGTAAGAGCCTTTCTGACTATTCTTTAAACAGTCTATTAACATATAAAACATGTTTGGTGCATTGGTTCAATCCTTAAAATCGAGGGGAGAAATAAATGCCTCTGAATTCACCAAACTTACTCTAACATCAAGTATTCATAAATACAACTATTACAAAGTTCTCCAGCCATACCTTTGAGTTTACTGAAGTCTAAAGCTGTCTCTCGTACTGCAAAGTCTATGTGGAATGGTGCAATCTGTTCTCGTAGAATCAGCAGGTGCTTGATTAGAAAAAGCTCACCATCTACCTCTGAATTCTGAAAGCAAGACCACAGTCAGAGCACAGTATTAAAACTGGTCTCAAGCTGGGGTGTTTGATGTTTCACAAATGTTTGACAAGCAGGTCTAGGGATGTCAAAGAGTACAAAGAAACCTCTGGAGGCAAGTATGCTAAGCATGGATAATTTGAACTGAACTGATGAGCAGCAGAATACAGAGCATCATCTCCACAAGTGCTTTTGACAGCCTATCCTTCTCATTTTATTGAATATTCAGAAATTTTTGGCCATCTTTACAAGATATATGGCATACAAACAGGATAATAAGGACTACTTGGTAAAATTTCTAGAGCAAATTCAGTAAAAATATAGCAAGATGGAGCAAGTCATACTCACTTTTCTTTTCTTAATGCTGTCTGTTGCCTCTACCAGGGACTGTATGCACATAGACAGGGCCTCCTGAGAGAGCCCTTGGAAAGTTGTCCTCTGAAAGAGTACAGGATATCAAGCTTAATATAACTTATATTACAAGAGCTATCAACTGAGCTCACCTACTTACACCTAAACATTGAACATGGGGAGGGGAGGGCATGGGGGGGGGGGGGGGGGGGGGCGACAGCAAGGAAGGGTTGAAGGGTGGAAATAAAAGAATTCTCTTTCTTGTATACTGTTTTGGTACTAAGTGATGTCAAAGGACACGCCTAGTTACACCAATACACAGCAGATAGGTTTGAATGAATGGGGATGACAGGTAAACAATCAGGGCATGCTTTTCCTCAGGTGCAGCCTATATACTGTTTTAATTCCAACCGATACCAAAGGGCACCAATGCTTACACCAACACATGTAACAGTTTTGAGGGAAAGGGGCTGGAAGTTGACAATCAAAGCATTTTCTTCCCCTATTAAGGCTTATATATATATGTTAAAATTTATCTTATACTGTTATAGTTAAAAGTGATGCCACATAAGCCCCCTTACTAGCCATACTTACATCAACACACCTGAACAGCTTGGACAGACAGACCAGAGTTCTCCTCACTGTGGGGTACCACATGCCATGGAGGTCTGCAGGGGACATGGGCATATTGCTGCCTATGAATGGCTCTGAAAGGAAAACGGAACACATGTAATAGCATGGTATGGCATTGAAACATAGAGGCTTACAAATGGTGAGAGAGAGAGAGAGGGAGTGATAGAGAACGAGAGAGAGAGAGAGAGAGAGAGAGAGAGAGAGAGAGAGAGAGAGAGAGAGAAGTCTGTGTATTTAGCACTGGCCCTATATATGCCAAACACCAGTAAAACTGAAAAAAAATTTTAGTAAATTTATTTCCAATTGCTATCAACAGTTACTGCTTTGTTCCACTAGATTTGTAGGTCTTTTTTTGGCTTGTAGGGCCAGTATATTAAAGGTTTTCTGGCATAGACTCTCTGCGAGTCCATGCGGGTGTGTGTGTGTGCATGTGTGTGCATGTGTGTGTGTGTGTGTGATAAACGTTCAGAGCCACCACATCAATGTTCTCTAAAACAGAGGACCAGTTGTCATGAAAATACACAACTACCACTAAATACCTCCATCTGGAGAGAGCAACAACAAAGAAGAAAACATGACCACAAATATTCTATGAGTCTATGATAAATCATTCATATCGAATAGAAAAGCAAAGCACATTTCACTAAAAGATTGGATGTGAACTATGTGCAGACCCTTACTGTTTTACACTGCAAATGTTTCATATAGCACAATTAACTATGTCAATTTAAAATAGGTAGCCAATTTTTAATAAACAATATTTATAAGTAAGATAATGGGTTGAAGGCAGTAGAAACTGATGCAATTGCTTAACAACACCTGGCGCCCTCCTTTGTAATAATTGATGGAGACAGCGTGTTGTTTTCATCTTCTTCTGTCATGATTTGAATGTAAATGTGTACAACCCTGATCTTCCACAAATTTAATCATCTTCTACATGCAATAACATAATTAAGTAGAGTATAATTCATAAAATATACAATTTTTTCGATAAAATAAGGTACTTGACTTACTTCTGTGCACAAAGACTGGCCTTGGGCGTACTTTCAAAGATAAACATTCAAATCCGTTATTATTGAGTTTTGGACATTCAAATTTAGCATGACCATTCCAAACAAAGTAAAACTAATATGTTTCCCAGAAAACTGTAGCCAGCCAGTCAAAGTTGAGAAAATAAAGATCAAATGATACGTTTAAAAGATCATTTCCTTTAAGAAAAATCCCACACATAAACCATTTTCCACATCTCATCCAAATAAACCACATTAATTGAGTGCAAATACAATGTGACCCCACAAATATCAAGCTTAAGTGTCTTACTTCCAGCATAATAGTCCATTAAAAATGCATGAGCTGCCAAACCAAAATATCCTTGAAAATGGAAATTGAACAGAAATAAAATATGCATACTGAAGACAAAAAAATATTTATTGAAAACAGGCATAAGTGATAAGTGTAATCCCTATCAATTCATCTTTTTGAAGATAAAAGCAAAAAAGAAAAGAAAAAAAAAATGAGGTGCAGATTTGCCATCTTGTCTATGCTCTGCCAAGTAATTGAACTACCCCATTATAAACTAATCTTTCCTAAGATAGCAATTCAAAAACAAGATGACCATTGCATGCAAATTTATTCAAGTGACAATAATTAAGTTCTGTGATGCAACCTGAACACATCCTAACTGATTGGTTATAGCAATTAAAGTTAATTAAATGTAATCTATTTAAATCGGGTTTAAATCAAATAATGTAATAAATGCAAAACATAATATCATCCATTTGTAAAGGGCGAAGAAAATATATCAAGAAATATTCTCTAAAGCACTTAAATTAACAAGTCTTTTTCATATATTCCATATATACAGCCTTGACCTTTTGACTCTGACACTGAGGCTATGACCTTGACCCAATTATTACCTGGCATGTTCGGGTTCAACGGTAGTACCGCAAGGCCTCCATTTTCTACAGGCACTGCTGGCACAGCCACTGGCTCCTCAATTTTCCGTTCGCCATTTTCTTCAGCATGTGACGTAATCTGTGCAACTTCTTGACTCGTGTTGGAAGAAATCGAGGATACGGAACCAATGGAGCCTGACCTTGTGTGCTGCTGGTTTTGTTGCTTTATGCTCTCTGCTATGCTCTGAATCAAACATCAACATAACAAAACTGTACCTTTAAAGTTGTAATGAGGAAAATTTGGCAGATAGGATTTTTTTTTTACCAAACACTGTAGTTACCATTTATTGGGGCTTCAGAAAAACAATGGACAAAAATACAATTTCAATTCTTTGCCCCTTATTTGTCATCAGTTTGGTGTAAAATTATACAGTTGGATTATATATGATCTTAAATCATGTTTGCATATATTTGCTAGTGCTTAGGATATCTGGTGACTCTTTAAATCTAAGTATTCCAAGGAGACTCTCTTCATTAAAAATAGATATAAACCACACCTCCATCATTTCAAGTTTTTCAGGATACGCCAAGTCACCAGCTGCAGGATGATAATTCAAGATGTCGGAACGGATGTAGATATGAGTTCTGTACACTAGTCTTTCCTGGACATCTTCAAGCATCTGAAGGCAGACTGTCTCAAATGCCTGTAACTCTTTGGCTACAAGACAACAAAACAGACTGTAAAGAATCAGTACACAAATTTTGACCATTTTGCCATAGGTCATTTCCCAAATTATTTGTCCCAAGCTAACATACGGTTCATTAATCTATTGCCCAAGGCATCATAATGCTAATCTGCCAACTATTTTCACAATGCAATTGTTGTCTGCTATCTCCAGTATATGCAGCAACATATTTAAAACATTTTTTTCATCTTGTACCATTTGAACTAATTCCAAGACACCTTTTTCTGTAAGGAAATACTCACGGTTATGCAGTACATGTTCCTCCAGCATTTCAACCTAAAAACAGGAATAAATAAATAAACAAATAAATAAATAAAATCTTTTTTCAAATCAACCACCCACACTGCATAATGTCAGAGTCTTTTCAGAAATCAGGA
This sequence comes from Lingula anatina, assembly GCF_051362555.1. NCBI lineage: Eukaryota > Metazoa > Brachiopoda > Lingulata > Lingulida > Lingulidae > Lingula > Lingula anatina. The sequence continues at coordinate 7,118,962 of NC_141776.1, forward strand.
TATGAAACCTCAAAGATGTGGGATTTTAAAGGGATAACAACTCTTCATATGAGATTCAAAATTCCAAACTATATACATTGTAAACAACACATGCACTACTAACACCATTTTTTTTTATCTATCAAAATGTTTTATGTCTTCATAATTCACCACTTTTGAATGAAAATTACATGGGTGTTCAGAAAAGGCTCCCCTCTAATGTAAATACTAGAGCAGCAAAAATCGGATTCATTATCATTATCAAATAAAATGTGATACAATCTTATCATTTTTAAAAATAAAACCACCAGTATATAAATTATGCTCACCTTCATTATGCTACAGAGTTCTGCCAAGGTCTCTAGATGATTCACATGTATGATGAGAGGTCGAAGAACATCGTAAAGCTGATTGCACAACCCAAGTAACATTGAGCTGAAAGTGAACAGGGAAGCACTTGCTGAAGTCATTCAATGCACCGCTTACATCAATGACAAAACAGTGATGAAAATAAAATAGACAGCATACCCAGGGGCAGATTTAGGCCGTCTTCTGGGTCTTCTGGAAGACTGTCAGATTTTCATGTTTACATTGACGGGTATCTAATTTTTTCAGTTGGAAGACGGTCAAAAATGGAGGATGGACCAATAAAGATAATTTGGAAGACTGTCAGAAAATATCTCTGGATCCGCCCCTGGCATACCTATCAAATGTTCAGACATATTTTCATGGCGGACATTTCCCATTTGGGAGCTATTTATAACACTCACAAACTTTAGTTGAGCTACATATAAACATATAACCAACTGAAAAAAAATTATAGCCAGCTGCTACCATACCACTCAACTTTGTGCATATTAAACATTGAACTTAAATAAATTGGCACAGAGTGTAGAGATAAAAAAGTTACGTGACATCATATTTAATTGCATCATCAACATAAGTTTTTATGAAGAAACTGAATCATTGCAATACTGGTAAAAATTAAAGTGCAAATTGACACAAAATTAATCATCGTATAACATATATTTTTGCCATACATGACCAATCACTAGACCGGAAGATATGAGCTGGGCTTCAAGTATTACTCACTCTAATAATGTAGTATGATGTGTAAAGAACTGAGAAAACAGCTGATATTCATCTTCACAAACATGGACCATGAAAGCACATCCACTGCGCATCTGAAAGAAAGAAAGATCAGAGTGAATGGCATCATCTCCAAATGAGGTTTCTTATTTAAGATTGAGGCCTCATTTTGATGTAAACTGATCTTTGAAAAAAAAATCACACACACACACAAACAATAATAAATTTTCATCCCTAAAAAAAATTTAATAAAAAAAAATTGGCGCTGTTTGGCAAAATGTTTGCTAGGAGCCTTGATAATGGTTTATACATACCAGGGCACAAGATTCTGTTAACACATACCAGGGCACAAGATACTGTTTACACATACCAGGGCACAAGATACTGTTTACACATACCAGGGCACAAGATTCTGTTAACACATACCAGGGCCCAAGCTATTGTTTATACATACCAGGGCACAAGATTCTGTTAACACATACCAGGGCACAAGATACTGTTTACACATACCAGGGCACAAGATTCTGTTAACACATACCAGGGCCCAAGCTATTGTTTATACATACCAGGGCACAAGATTCTGTTAACACATACCAGGGCCCAAGCTATTGTTTATACATACCAGGGCACAAGATTCTGTTAACACATACCAGGGCCCAAGCTATTGTTTATACATACCAGGGCACAAGATTCTGTTAACACATACCAGGGCCCAAGCTATTGTTTATACATACCAGGGCACAAGATTCTGTTAACACATACCAGGGCCCAAGCTATTGTTTACACATACCAGGGCACAAGCTACTGTTTATACATACCAGGGCACAAGATACTGTTTACACATACCAGGGCACAAGATTCTGTTAACACATACCAGGGCCCAAGCTATTGTTTATACATACCAGGGCACAAGATTCTGTTAACACATATCAGGGCCCAAGCTATTGTTTTACACATACCAGGGCACAAGCTATTGTTTATACATACCAGGGCACAAGATATTGTTTACACATACCAGGGCACAAGCTACTGTTTATACATACCAAGGCACAAGATATTGTTTATACATACCAGGGCACAAGATATTGTTTATACATACCAGGGCACAGTGGTCTCTGACATGTTTAGTGGACAGGTCCGTGAGTGCAGAGCTGACACTAGGACCAAGAAGTGTCAGTCTTTGCTGGAAATAACACTGGTGGCAGTCTGTCAGCATCTGGGAATATCTGAGGGAATCAAAAGGTGTGTTAGGTTCAACACTGCCTTGAATCTGATGTCAGTCTAGGTGTGCCATGTGTCATGGTGTTAAGTGTGGCACATGTCAGTGCACTGGGTGTGACATGCCATTGTGACACTGAGACACTTTGTGACACATGACTGTGCCAGATGTGTCAAATTTGACTTTTTTCTTCGCATGCAATTGTTGGACCTTGTAAAAGGTAATACAATGTGACAGAAATGTCATGACATTTTGTAAAGCTTAAAAGTGCCAAAAAACCAGACCAAGTAGTGACATTTTGTTTTAAACATAATTAATTAAAAACTCCCTAAGCCACCTACTCTGGACTCTTGTCAATTCTTTGCTCAATCTGTTCCATCAGGGACTTCACTCTGGGAGCATTGGTGCGAAACTTGCCATAAAATAGAGTGAAAGCATTTTCACTCTGAGGAGGACCATCCTGGAATAATAATAATAATAATAATAATAATAATAATAATAATAATGATGTTCAATTTGCCAATTAAATATATATACAAGATACATCTAACTGGAAATCAGTCCATTGTTTCAAGAGTAGAATATAACATACAACACAATAGTATTATGAAAAAAATCTTTGAATGAATAAAGAGATGATTTAAGAAATATCTATTGATGGTAATAATGATGCTTGGCACTGGAAATTGGGGGGTGGGGGGGGGGGGGGGAATCAAACAACACTTTCTAACTATTCTGAGGAAATGCAATCTTGTTTACTCTGGAAAACTACAAAATAGTCCTGTATAAATCCATCTGTGAGAATACTGAGAATGAGTTTGATAAACTGAACTACATTTTTATCATTAAATCTTCAGAAACTTTAACAAGCATTCAGTTTTATACATAGTGTCAAAGGTTAAAATTATGAAACTTTTTCATTACACATTAATTCCGTTTTCTTTAACCAACCATTAAAAACCTCCTTTTAATACATCTTACTTTAAACAGATACAAAATTCTAAATCTCCTTTTCTCATTTATTTCACTGAAAAACTTCAATAACCTTATGACCAATTGAATTTAGGATGAAAATAGGCTGGTTCTGGAAACAAAAAGGGCAAACGACCCACCTTTTTGGGTAAAACATGTTGTGTAGCGCTCTGCAGTAGGTTGACTACGTGGGTCTTGATCAAAGTGAGAGCCCTGCACAGGCACTGCTTAAACCTGGCCAGGTACGTGTGGGTCTCCTTGTACTGGGGCTGAAATAATAAAATAATAATTAGAAAAGCACTCCGAGAGCGCAGACCCCCGCCAAGGCAGCAATTTTTGATCATTATTGATTATTGATTGATTATTGATCCGGATCACCACCAAAAACTAATCATCTGTTCTTTGGTCCACTTCTTACGGTTCCTGAAAATTTCATCAAAATGGGTCCATAACTTTTTCAGTTATGTTGATGACAGACAGACAGACAAACAAACAAACAAACAGGGGTGAAAACATTACCTCCTTAGCAGAAGTAATAATTAAGACATTGATTTAGAGTTATGTAAATGTGAGCGCTTACAATAAATCCAATAAAACAAATTCATCTCTCCTGAAAAACAAATCACTTGGGATAGGCTGTTGGGGGGGGGGGGGGGGGGGTTGTAGGGAGGTTAATTTGAACACTGTTATTTCTATAATAATTACTGACATTTACCTGTATTTCAGCAATGCATTAATCTCTCCTGGAAAATGAATTGCTTTGGACAGGCTAGGTAGTTGTTGTTGGGAGGTTAATTTGAACACTGTTATATCTATACCAAATTACTTACATTTCCCTGTATGTAGGCAATGCACTCATCTAGCCTGCTAAGCATGGGCACAAAAGATTCACTGGTCACTGCCAGGGTGGGAGACCCGAGTTTCTGAAAAGATATAATAATAATAATAATAATAATAATAATAATAATAATAATAATAATAAAAATAATAATAATAATAATAATATTTACAGCCTAGAAACCAAATATGTTCAATAGACTAAATTGTAAAATACAAGTCAAAGAACTGAACTGCCTTTGTAAAGGTCTGCCCTCTTCAAATGCTTGACTTTTTTTCATCAAACTGGACACTTACACTAGATATTCTCTCTAGCTCATTGAAATAGGACAGCCTGTTGTTAATGCTCTCCGCAGTATTCACCAGCTTTGTCTGCTCGGCTAGAAGATGCTCACATGCTTCATGCAGGGCGTTGGTCTTCGTTGACACCAGCACGTACTGAGACTGCAGAGCTTTAAGATGGTCCAGAGAGTGGGACACTTCAGACAACACTTGTGTGCATTGGTCTCTGTACTCTTGAAGCTGCTCTATGAATGCTCTGTAAATAGGTCACTGGAGTTAGTGTCTAGTTGGGATTTTCAAAAATAGTTCAGGGTATCAAAAACTTGAATAATGGATTTTTTTTTTTTTTGGGGGGGGGGGGGGGGAGAGAGAGGACTTTGCAGTGAAGTTAATTGCCTCTGAAAAATGGCACATCTAGTTGCTGATTGCCAGAATTATTTCCCCAAAGACTGCATATTTAAACCAAATGCAAAATTGAAAATTAAAAAAAAAAAAAATAATAATAATAGTACTAAAAATGATGTACTTAACACTGATTAGAACAGGACCTCGAGAGTATCAATACAGTAACTTTTGCCTTCTTACCTCTGGCCTTCCTCTTCTTCAGCCTCCATTTTCTCCTCCACTTCGGCAAACCAGGAGAAAAACTTGAAAAAATGAAGCAATTATCAATGATCAATATATGCAGCTACATTTTGTTATCTGTCATATAAATACATCAAATGTATGAGATATGGACTGTTTTGACAGTTTAGCAAGTTCAATATTTGACTGATTTTGTCATGTTTGTTATTATTTACCAAAGTCTTTCATATAGCTTTATTATCATATTTGTCATGACATGGTTTATAAGTAATGTAAGTATTTTGAAAGGCTACACACAATTTCCATATTGAACACAAATTATTAAGTTTACCTGCTGAGCATTCTCCACTTTTTGTCCCCCTAAGTCAAACTCTGCCAGGCACTTTCCAACACTGTCCACATCAACAGAGCTGCCATCATTCATATGAGTAGTTATGGTTGGGAAGTCTTCCAGTGGAAGCTGGGAAACAAATATAAAAATTGTGACTGTCACTTTAAAGACTATACCTACCTGTCAGTACCACTGGGGACTGTTATTAAGAACAAAAAATAACATTTAAAAACATAAAATAAATTAAATTAAATATACAAGAAAAACAATTTATGTAAAATTGAAAAAAAGAACTAAAGTAAGTATATTTACTTCACCCCCATCCCTCCCCAATCTTGTATTAAGTTCTCATCTTTGTGTCATAATGTTAAACTTTATGTTTAAGTATGCATCTAGTTAACTATGTGCAAGATGGAAGTGTATGTAAACTGGTCAAGAACAATCACCCAGAGTAATTACATTTCAAGAAGTTTGTACATGGACTTAAACTGTAAATGAGAGAGAGAGAGAGAGAGAGAGAGAGAGAGAGAGAGAGAGAGAGAGAGAGAGAAGGAGAAAGGGGAGGGGGGGGGGGTTCACCAACTTGTCAGCAGATCAGTCCAGACCCTACTGACAAGCATTTAATCAGGGATCCACTTGTATAACACTGAAACACTGGCATTACAAAATCAGCTAGTCCACATAAAATGTTAAACTAGTGGAATATTTTAAGCTCAGGAAGAGATGGGTTTCTCCCGGGAGCGGCTCCTATCACCTCCCCTCCCCCTCCCCTTTGAATTTTTTAAACCAACCTCTATCGGAAGCGGGCGCACAGCAGACTGAGTGGTTAGCTCCATGATGCTGTCCCTCTGCTTTTCTGTTAAAGGAGCCACGGTATCGGTCTTGGCCTCCCATGCCGCTAATCGCTCCCGTAAAACCATTTGGTTCATTCTGTATTTGACTTCTCTCTCACTTCTGCAACGTGTCGGCCATAGCTGACAACACAAGATGAGCGCATGCGCATGAGTTTACTTCTCATGAACAAGAGCAAAGTTGAGGGAGACTTAATACAATTATCTTTTTTTAACTGTAACTGCAACAAAATTTTATCATAGATAACAACTTTTAACAATTATTCAGTATCTTTATATTGCTTAATAGTTTTTGTATTTTTTTTTTATGAGACCTTTTCAAAAACAATAATGTCCAACTTTAGCACTTGTGTAAAGCAGTATTCAAAATGTCGCTTAGTAGGCTGCTGTCGGCGACGTCCCAAAATTTTAGAAATACCACACGATTGTTTACGGACAGGTATATATCGCAAGTACCCTTTGAAACCCAAACGACTCTTTATCACTCAGCTGCCATAAATTTCAAAACATAAAGCGTGGATTTTTAGATAAAGTTTCATTTGTTGATAGAAAAATTAACTGAGATTTACCAGCCGCGGCAATATTTCGTCTGCTGACAGGCAAATTTCATCAGATGGTTGCTGAATCATTTTGTGGCAGTGTAGTACGAGACTTCTGTATTAGAACTCCTATTGATGATTTCTGATGTATACGCTGTGCTTACGCATGGAATCATTTAGCCCTTAAAATGTGTAAAATGACCGCAGCCACCCCCACCCCGGGCCGGCGGGAGCGTTTGCGTGATTTTACAGCAATCTGTCTGGTAAGGCAAGCAGATGAATTTTACCTCCCTCATGATTCTGTCAACAGGAAAACTGGCCCGTTTTATATGATCAACTGTAGGCAGGTGCTGTTTCAGTGTCATGCAGGGAACAATGATATGATATTTTTTTGTTTATGAATTCCATGTCATTTAGTTGTTAAATAAGCTACCATATTTATTTTATTTTCAGAACCACAATCTCAATACTAAAGACTGAAGGACTTATGTACAGCACACTAGGAGGCAGCACATGTCACAGACTTGGCTCTCAATTTGTTTCGAGGAGTAGCAATATTAAATATGTCATTTGTAAAAACAACATATTTAATGGACTACGACATACACAGCGTAGAATGTTTGGGAAAACTAGAAAAAGGCGTACTGACTTGGAATTCACAAATGGCAAAAGGCATATCCGGCTATTAGGGAAACCTATTTTGTTTACCATTGTGGTGAGATTGTGTATTTTTGTATCATTGACTTCTCACACCCTACGGTTAACGGATTTAATTTGAAGACAATGCACTGCTAACACGTTAAGTGATCAGAAAACACATCTAATACCTAACTACGCCCCTTTTTATGAATGGGCGCCGTGGGAAGAAGACGATGTGACCATAAGTAATTAACGCATCGGCATCAAGGTGAAACAATGATGTTTTTCTCATGCCAGCAAGTAGCACTAGCCTTGTCAAAATAAGCTGTTAAAGCGGCAGCGGGATGCCAACACCACTTTATCTTTGGCTGTTATGTAATCCGGTAGAGGACGCGAGTTGAGTCAGCTAATAAGATCACTTCAGTTAATTATAACCTTGAGGATCATGCTTGCATTATTTATTTCACTAGACAACTTGATTGACTTATTTCATAATGGATTACTAAAAATTTACCTGAACAGTTTACCGGGCGATCTCGACAGTGTGACCCTCACATTGCAGGGCATGACTCGCGTATATGCACGGAGAGTCTGCCTGTTATGAATATATTAATGCTGCCGTGGTTTAATATGTTCCTTAAAATTTCATGTTACACTGTTAACATCTTTTCAGGCGACCATTCACAGAAAATTTATTTCCGAAATATTAACTACATTCCGTGTCGAGTCGACTTTGAGCACAAGGCTGACATTTGATTGGTGCCATTTTATTCATGTGCAAGCAACAATATATCGAACGTGCTAAGTACATCGCAACAAAAACGTCTTTATGGCTTTAAGATAGAACTGTTAAGTGCTTATGCACCTGAGTGCCCTTTTTATATGCTTTACTCTATTATATCCAGTTGAATTTCAAGTTACAAGTACAGTTACAAATAGGCACGTGTACATGCCTTATCCGACGACAGTGTTCATTTATTAATCATTTTTATGTTGCCATGTTGCTCACTTTTGTTGTTAAAATGTTTAATCTAATAGCCAACTTAAATTTTATAATCATTAATTGCATGGAATTAACATTTGTTCAGTTTAAATTAGACTTTTAAGTTTAAACTTTAAAAAAGTTAAAACTTTTAAATTGTGTAGAAAAGATCAAACTAACATCGGAACTAACATATTCACTGCATTTAACGTTCAGTGTTATTTTGTTATCAACATGTGATTGCTGGTAAACGTTATGTTGTTTTAAATAGGTCTTTTTTTTTATAATTAAAGGGCCCTGAAATAGCCTAATTTTCATAAGAATTTTTTATAGTTCACTGCCTCCACCTTTGCTGGCTGTTTGATTTGGAAATTTGAAGTTCTGCAAGAGGTAGTACAGAGGCTCATGAAGGGAGAAAAAGTAAGTTTTCTTTTTTTAAATTTTTGTTTTACACACTGTGTCCTTAGCTGTAAAGAATTGCCTTGTAGTTGAGCCAACCTCTACAGAGAAAAATTCAGGCATAGTTTTATACATACACAGTTTATTTTCATTTTAAATAGTTTCAGTGCAAATTGTTTATAATATTTGATAACTTACATATTATGTATGCTTTGATTTTGAATTTTAAAATGATGTGTTTAGGTCAACTAATTTTCCAGTGATACAACAAACGTATCAGAGCCTCGTTTGCAATTCATTTATATTTTTTCCTGTTTTTTTAGCCTCAAAACATTGCAGAACAAACTTCTCATCAAGCAATATTAGCTGGAATTATAGGCATAAATTTTGCAGTGTTTCTCTGGTGGAGAATGGCTAAATCTCCCAAAGATATAACCATAATGACAAAACTTTTCACAGGCACTCTCTTTAGCAGTAAGTATGAGATGTTTTTGAATTAAGATTGTAAAATACTTAATAAAGATTTGAAAAATTTGGTGGCGTGGGAAGTTCCAGCATTTATTTTTCCTTTTGAAGATTTCACACAAAGACTGTTGCCATCCAATGCAGTTGACTTCAAACTATTCTCCATCTTGATTATGATATTTACATGAAATCATAACTGCTCTTTTAAGTCCAAATTTGCCATTTGAAGAAGTTGAAACTGTGCCCCAATAATTTGCATAATGCTATCATTGTGGCACAGTTTTAAATGTTTTTCTTTCTTTAATTTAACGTTGTAATCTGTCTTCTCTGCCAGATTTTAGTCTACATTATTTTACTTTCAGAAAACAGGTGCTCTTCTATGTTTTTAAGTACATTTAGTCATCAGGAATTCTGGCACATTTTTCTCAATATGTATGTATTGTGGTCCTTTAGGCGACACATAACATTTATGGAGAAGGAGGAATTTGTAGCTTTCTACCTAACAGCAGGTATGTATGTTTGGCCCTTATTTCATTCATTCTTTCCTTCTTTCTTCAGTCCATTACCTTTTAGTCGAATAATCTAAAGATGCCTTTGTTATTTGATTTCTAACAACTTTATCATTCAAAAACATTCATATTGTGTACATGCAAGATGAATAAATATATAGATAACAAGTGCTCCTCTATGTTAATAAGGGAATTTTAGCACATTGAATAAACATTTTATGAATAAACACCTGACGATTGGACATACCCTATGTGTATGTCTGTGAAAGTGAGGCGAGTTGAGGTTTATATATATATATATATATATATAAATAGAGAGAGAGAGAGAGAGAGAGAGGGAGAGAGAGAAAGATTATTGTGTTTTTTTTTTTTAGGTGTAGTGGCTTCACTGGCAAGTTATGTGCGCTTGGCTCTGAGCCCCTTCACAGCAGCTTTAGGTGCCTCGAGATCACTGGGTGCAGTAAGTATATAAATTACTCAAGCCAATTTCTTATACAACTCCATCATCAGACAACAGGGGGCAGCACTTGGCGTCATTATGAATTTTTTGGCATGAACAGCAGGTTTTTAAAGTTTCTGGTTCAAGATTTTCTGAAGAAGAACTCATACTTAATTTATTTTTCTGTATTTTTTCCTACTAAGCAATATTTGATACCCTTTTTATTCATCATTACTCTGAAACAATTTGTGAAAATTAGAAAGTCCTAAGTTCATGCTTTGAGCTTATGTGTAGGTTTTTTTTCAAATCTTGCCACGACTTCCTTCATTTTACTGACTTTCTGGTTGTGCACAATTCAAAAACATGTCGAGAATTATTCAATGACATTCATTTGTTAAAAGATTATCAAACAGTATTATTTGTCTTAGAGGTGTTCTATTCAGCAAGAAGAGCTTTATGTGGTTCTAATGCTTGCTCTTGTGTTAGATGAGACAAAAGACACAATCCTGCTGTGTCAGGTGAGACATAAGAAGCAATCCTGCTGTGTTAGGTGAGACATAAGACGCAATCCTGCTGTGTTAGATGAAACACAAGACACAATCATGCTGTGTTAGGTGAGACATAAGACACAATCCATGTTCTGTTCCAGTCAGGAGCTATTCTTGCAGTTGTGGCAGCAGTGATATCTCAGAACCCAGACACAAGGATGCAGATAGCATTCATCGGGGATATTATCCCACATTCTTTTGAAGGAAGACATGTAAGTAGCCTGGGACAATCACGCCTTGGGATGTTCAGTTTTGTTAGTGTCCTACATGCCATTAAGATTGTTCTACTAATGGAGATTATACCAGTAAAACCAAATTTATGAACTAAGAATCCATTCCCATACCTAGATCGATCTAGCAGGAACAATCCATCTCCGAGGGGTTTCTTGCTAAATTATGGTCAGCTTAAGCGACTCTGATATCTGGCACGCCTACTTTTTTTTTTTTTTTTTTTTTTTGTGAAACTTGGGCTGGGTCTAATGAAATTCTTGGGTTGTAAATACATTTTTCTTGTAGAAATGGACTCTTGGGGGGTGCAGCATATGTATAGCTTTATGCCAAAAAAAAAAAAACTATTTTGCTGTGCTCCTTTTAAATATTCAACAAAGCACTCTTTTCTAGTAACAGGTATTTCTCCTTGTTTCAGGCTCTCCTCTTCCTCATTGCACTGGACACTATAGGGATTCTACGAGGTTGGAAACTTTTTGACCATGCTTGTCACCTAGGTGGTGTTTTATTTGGACTGTAAGTATTTATGGACTTGACAACTCATAAAATAAAGAAGTTAAAGCCTTATCTTTTACTGCATTGTATTATTTTGTAATTTTATATATTGTGCTTTGTTTTGCGGTTGTTGTTTTCTGTAGTAAGTGATTGTATGTTGTGAAATTCTAAGTTTTCAGATTTTTTTTAACTTTGTGACTGTTGTTTTCTGTTGCCTGTATGTTATTTGCTTTTCTGTCAAAAAAAAAAATGCTCCTTCAAATGATATTCTCCATGTACTGTTTATTAGACAATACTATTAATTGAAACTATTAATTAAGTTCCTTTTTTTACAGTTATGATAAAGTCTTTTAGTCAGTTAAAGTCTTTTTATTTTGTCATGGAATTTGCATTTCGATTACCATAAATTCAAGAACTGTAGATCACTTTAACCTGACTTTTGAAGAAGTAGCAAACTAATTTTTTTCACCAAAAATTAAGAAAAATGTGCATGGAATTTAAATTTTAGAATTTTAAAAGAAACGAGGCATCTGCATATAAAGAAAAGTAAGGGTGGCAGTCACTGCATACATTGTTGTTATTATTATTACTATTATAATTGTTATTATTATCTTTTCAGCTGGTATGCCAATTATGGACGCAAATATTTATGGAAAGACCCAGAAGCTACTGTGATGAAATTTTGGCATAAAATCAGACATGGAAGCAGAAAAGAAAAATAGAACTGTGCAAATATTGAGACTGATAGGCAAATTATTTCATGATTTTTTTTTATTTTGCAAAAATATCACAGATAAAGTATTATAGTACTTTTGACAGCAGTTTTTATACATTAATGATAATGTGATATTGGACACATTTATTATCTATTAATTATAGTAAAGCAGTATGTTACAGTATGTTAAAAAAAATAAAACATACATAAAATAAACATACATAAAATAAACATAAACTGTATTCTGTACAGTTGCTCTTATGTAACAGTATATGTTGCTGTTATAAATTTCACCAGTTGTCTAATTTTTTTCAAAACTGAAAAATTTCCAAAGGAATAGTTTAAGTGATTTGAATGTCAGGTTAACTGTAAAATTATATCTACTCTTACATTTTTTTTTTACAAATTTAGCAAATCCTTTTATTAAGATGCCCATTTGTATGTTTTACTGTTTCTACAGATAAAGGCAAATTTCCCTACTATACTGACTCAGTAGTGATTTTTCTTTTCTGCTTAAATAGATTTATTACATATGATGTAAAGAAAAAATATATTTCGTACAAGTTGTTGATTCTTGTACACTCAACCAAAAATAATTTTAAAAAACTATATAATGTAGCGGGAAAATATTCCGTGTATATAAAAAAGCAATGAATGTTACCATGGTGCATTATCCATCAAAACTTGGTTAAAAATTTAACTTTATGATTATTTAAAGTTTATTAGAATAACAGTGTTTCCGAACTTTTTTGTCCATTGTAGGATGAGGTATTTTTCACATGTGAAAATTAACATCACAGGCATCTATCACAGGGATCTATCAGTTTTGAGATTGCATGAATTTTTAATTTGAATTTATATTGTAATTTGAAAATAACCTGCCCACCAAGGAAATGGTAAAATAAAAAGGAGGGTAGGTGGCCTGTACAAATTATCCCACGACTTCAAGACAGCTACTCTATGCTGCAGAACCTGCTGCGACGTTAAATCATAAACAAACCAAAATTAGTTGATCTATAATTCCTCTCAGAAAAATATAAACTCGCTATGTTATTGAGGCTAACATACACCTCGTCATTCTCCCTAAGGTCAAAAGTTCCGCTCAAAAACGAGGTCTGTACGTCGTAGCGCAGCGCCGAAGACCACCTATTTATACGGACCGCCCTCAAAAGCTCTCTTAGGGCTGAGCTTGCCGACTTCTTATGCACAGAGTGTATCAAAGGCGGATCATTTGACGCTTTAAATAACACGCTTGCCCTGGTATATAAAAAGTATTTACCGGTGTGTTTAATGCGTATGTGTCCCGTGCTTGGAATGAAGGCGACGTTAAACAAGTGCGCGGCAGCATCGTTATACAGCCAGTGCTTCATGGTTTTGCTAGTACTTCCTAGAAAACGAAACTTCATTATTGATTATTTGTCGCGACAATTTCACTCCTCAAATTCACACATTTCAGAAAAGAAAAATAGCACTTAGATTGATATAGGTACACGAGATTACTTGGATAGTGGATGTATTCATTTACTTAATTGATCAATAAGAAATATAAGACAATTTTATAGTCTGCTAAAAAAATGAATAAACGACTAAAAGGACGAGAACGACCACCCCAAAATATCATCCTATGTTACAACCCTTCCCTACAATCAGTTATTTTTATATTCTTTAAGAGAGACGGGAAGAGGAAGAAAAAAACCTTACATTTACGTCCTTGAACCTATTTTATGACAGAAGTTTCAAAAAAGTTTTACGTGTGTGTGTTGGAGGAGGGGAGGGGGGAGAGAAGATACTGTATTCCGGGTCATTAATTTAAGCCTAGATTACATTTGAAATGCGATGCCCGTACGGTGCACGTATACTGCCAGTCATAGCAATTTCGTACGGCTTCTGAGCGGAGGTACACGCTGGCCTTGCGAAATCGCACGGAATCGTACGGATTTAAGGCCATGTAATGTAGATATACTCGGCTTAGCCCTTAGCACCTTACGATTTCAAAAAAAAAAAAAAAAATTCGGACAATTTCATCGCACAGCGCTTGCGTAAATGTAATCTAGTCTTTACAGTAGGCCTACCTTCCGCGGCAAGATCCACCGTCGGGTTAAGGATTAAATGAGCTGACGATTTTAAAGTATTGGACGATGGTGGCTGACGAAAAGAACGGTCTGAAATGGAATTTATGCACGATATGAACAAGAGAATTGGTATGACACTTTCTTGACGTGGAGAAAAATTTCTTGGAGCAATATTTAAAGCGTATAACAAAAGGACTTTGAATGTTTTTTCGCGTAACATTACGTAAACACTATAAGGGGTACCGTTAGAGTTGAGGGAGCGGGTGCTAAATATGAATTGTGCCTAAAATGTAACAAATACATTAAATAATTATTAGCACTCCCTTGTCTTAAAGAGAGAGAGAGAGAAAAACGAAATGTTTTTGTTTTAAACATGTCTCGTTTGCCAAAGTTACTTATAATTAAATAGTTTTTTTTGCCTCTCGTGCAATGACCTTAATCTCTTGGCGCTCACATCAACGAGTCAGTCACTTGGTCAAGGCCCTTTTATAAAAGGTGGAAATGACTTTCATGGGTGGAAAAAACGATTTAACTCAAACATTTTGCGTTAAAACCAGCTCCAAAGTTGGTTTTTAACGCACTAGTGGTCCCCTCACCTTCTTCAGCTTGTTGTATTTTCACATCCACATACTGAAAAGGAAAAAAGAAAATTGTGTTATTCATGGGAACGGGTGCATGAAAATATACCATACATGACCAGGGGTTGATAAATAATACGTTGTCAAATGTCTCAAGTAATCCTAATTCTTTGAAAGGTAGAAAGATACCCGAAGGTTAGTTTTTTTGTTTGTGGTTGCAAAAGAAAACACATTTGATGCTAAGAAAAACATCATACGATGCACTCACACAAAGGTAGTCCCTTTTTGGTGTCTCTGCAAATTATACACCCCTAGACTTTCACAGATATCACAAAATCAGGAGGACGGTAGTTTGAATAAGCAGAAGTTGCAGTCAGTGAGCTTCTTCAAAAATTTCCTGACGGGGGCTTTGTTTACCCTGGGTTGATCAGTTGCTTTTATTAAGTTAACTCCTCCCGTGGTATCATGTTCAAATACATGATAAGTTTTAGTTAGTGTGCTTCTTCAAAAACTTCCTGAACGGGGGCTCTGTTTACCTTGAGTTGATCAGTTGCTTTTATTAAGTTAACTCCTCCCGTGGTATCATGTTCAAATACATGATAAGCAATTATCTGTTTTAACAGAAGATGACTTTTTTAACCCCCGTATGCGTGTGTCTTAATCAAAGTGCCAAAATAGAAAAAAAAAACTGTAACCTACACATCTATATATATTGTTGACTGTTTTCTGAGCAATAAGGGTCGTTTAATTCGCACCAGGTATTCCTTTTGCTTTCAGCAATAAAACTGTTAGTGGCGTCTAAATTTTATATTTTAATGACAAAACTCTGAATGTACGAATTGTTATTCTGTTCCTTGTATAATATACTAACTGTCGTAACTATTTAAACCAGGCTTGTTTCTGAAATAGCACATGCCTAGACAGCACACTTAAGGGGTGACAAATTAAAATACTGAAGTATTACAGCCCTCATTTCCCTGATTAAGTCTGACTGTCAGCAGACATTATATTGGCTGATAAATATCGGTGAATGTTTTATAGCTATTGACAAAAGAAACTATCACCGATACTCCCCCGCACCGATACTCCCTCGCACTGGTACATCCCTGCACCAATACTTCCCTGCACCGACATTCCCCCACAATTACAGATATACTGAGGGGAAGTATCGGTGCAGGGATGTACCGGTGCGGCGATCTATCGGTGTGGGGTCGAATCGATGCGCATAATACAAAAAAATTATTAAGGGGGATAATCGGCGCGGGGGAGTATCGGTGTGGGGGAGTATCGACATGGCATATTTTGTCATTATGAACCCCGCCCCCAGCCCTACCCCCCCCCCCCCCCCAATGCAGGGGTATGAATTTTAGTATTTTTTTCTTTCAGCTTACAGTGGTTTGAATATGTTAAACATTTTGTCATATGTAAATCACATTTTGCTGATTGTTCACAAGATATATCCCCTATGCCCTTTCACAAACTTCATTTCAATTTCATTAAAGTGCAGTCTGTTTGGCGTTTATCTGATATTTCTTGCGGAATTTGTAAGCTCACCCATTGCAGGAGTTTATGAAACTGCGTCTGGTTTCGGGCGCAGCAGAGGTCGGGGTTCTTTTCCATTCTAAGTTCTTCGACCGATACGTCTTGGGAGAGGTCAGCGCATGGTATGCAGAGCGAGGAAAGGGTGTCGTCTGCTACGCCAGCTTGCTCGGCGTTGACGCTGTGCTCTGCCGTGTTGACGTAGGGATGAAAGGAATGCACCCCTACAGCAACCACCGCGCTAATAAGTAGGCAGGTTATAACCACAAACACTATGACCAATTTCCTGATACACAGTCTCAATTTTTTCACGTCTCCTTGCAATTTTTCTAAGTCTTTATCGGGGTTCTTTTTATTTTCTCTTCCTGGTGCAGCGATCGGGGTCACGGAGCGGACGGATTCACCGCCAGTGCTCAGTTGACTAACGCCGCTGTCACTGCTACGTTGTCGGGAATATGACGCTTGGTCACTTTCGTTTTCTCTGATTCTCGTGGAGACCCCGGGCACTTGACCGCTGTCACTGGTCACATAGATTAAGATTCCGTTGCTATGGTTGTCGATCGCAGGATGAGACATCTTAGAAGTGCGTCTCGAAGTATATCAGGGAGGCATTTTTCAGGCCGAGGTGACGATTTTCCCCTCTATAACAATGTAGAAATAACATAAAACTGCCTTTCCTACTTGGAATAAGAGTGAGAAATGACTGATATGAGTTTTAGCGCTAACGCTTTTGCTTTTATTTAACAGCGGTCATAAAACCATTGCACATTTTCTTCCAGTGTTATTTTAAGTTTTTTGCCTCCTTCGACGGAGAAAAATGAGAGCAAACAAAATCGATACTGAATGGATCTTCTATAAATGAACAGGTCTGACCCGTGGTCAGTTAATTACAATTTTTTCGCTCTCTGCACTGATGAAATCAAATGTTTCTCTTTCAAATGAAAACCTGGTAGCATAAAACACCAACCATAACACGCGCCAAGTGCACTTACCGACAGATCCGTTTAAGAAAAAATAAAGAGTCGACCAAGTGAGCCGTTTTCCCGCTCCTTTCACCACCGCCAGATGCGCAGCGCATCGGACCCTGGGGCGCTACAGTAGAAATACGTCCACCCCGGGGTTTTTACTGCACGCCTGAACTGTAGCTCGCTCTAGGCCACAGGTTTAACTGCCCTGGCTCGCGACGGTTGTTATTATTATGACACGCCACAAAGCGTGTGCTCGATGTCACTATATAAATAACCCCGTACCTGGAACTTTGTCGTGTGGTTCCCCAAGATATCCAAGAAAAGCAACTTGTGCGCATGTCCAGCGGGAGATTTGGTTTCGTTTTTAAAACCAAAAGAGTAGCTACGTTGAAGTAAATATGCTTTTCGTTGAGAGACACAAAGTGTTTGTCGTATCTTTACGATATCTGAAAGCTAACATAAATGATCCAAATACAAACAGATAAATAAAGAAAGAAAAGTAATATAACATTAATAATAAAGTTTTTCTTTGCAGACGTCGCGTCCGCAAAAAAAAAGTATAGGCTTAAGCTACAGAATAGATTTCTGATATAAAGTTTCCCCGTACCTTTTAATTAAATTGACTTCGCTTTTCCAGTCAATCTATGTATATACTGTATATAAAATAAAATAAAAATAAATAAAAAAATAAAAAAGCATGGTTTCGCCATATATTGTGAGCTAATGTTTAAACCTTTCTTGGAACGGTTAAATATATACCTTCTTCCTGGAAGAATGGGATAATCGATCACATGTACGTTGGTTCTATCAATAGATTACACTTTTATGGGTGCTGCTCAGCGGAGGTTTTGACAGTGACACGACAGCCATTTAAACACCGATCCATGTCCTCTTTCGCTTACAAATTCTAAATGAATTTTCACTTCCTTGTGGCACACAAAAAAGTAGCTATAAGAATATTATGGTAATGGTGAATTTCTTAAGTATACAACATGAAAAACATTACGGTAACAAGTACTTTATTCATAAATGAGTTGTACATTTTTGATTTTCGCACGGATGGCCGGATAAGATGCTATTGTTAACATTGTCTCTTTTGGAGTTTTAAACTCAAAGCCGTATTTTGTGTTCATTAGCCTATCTTTTGCATAGCTAATGGATAATAATTGATAGATGTCTATGTTCAAGAACAAAACTATTCTTTGTTTGTAATAGAAAATAATGTATTCTAGTATTCAAAATGTCGCCAACAGAAGTTTGAACATTGACTATATTGTATAAAGACTACTGATCATCAAACCAACATTAAAGAAGTCATTTGACTTCTATTAACACGTAAAATCGATCACATGCACTGTGGTTTTATCAATAGACTAAGTTTTAATTGGTGCTGCTCAGCTGAGGTTTTGACAGTGACACGAGAGCGATTTAAATACCGATCTCTGAGTTTCCTCTTTCGCTTACCCATTCTTAATGAATTTTCACATCCTCGTGGAGCAAAGAAAGAAAGAAAGAAAGAAAAAGTAGCCATAAGAATACTATGGTTATGATGGTTTTTTTTATGCACACGCAAAGATAAAAAACATTACGGCAGCAAGTCCTGTGTTAATATATAAGTTATCTTATTTTGGTTTTTGCACGAATAAAGAAAGCACGCTATTGTTGTTCCTTTCGGAGTTTGAAACTCTTTTGCATATGAAAGAAAATAATTAAGGCACTCTAGTTTTCACAATCTCACAAACAGAAGTTTGAACATTGAATATACTGTATACAGATTATTGATCATAAAAAAAAAAAAACATTGAAGAGGTCATGAAAAGGTGAATTCTATTAAAAAAAAAAAAAAAAAAAAAAAAAAAAAAAAACGATTCCATGCTGGGCGAATAAAACCATTAAAACAAGTGAATATTTTCTTGCATAAGTAAATTTATTAATTTTTTTTCTCTATAACGAATATATATTTTAAGTTATCATAAGGTGAGGACATAATGCGTATAGCAAATTGCAATCTTCACATATGTACACCATATATATATATATCATTAATTACAATAATAAATGTAAGTAACCTGCAGATTATGTTACAAAGTTTATACTTACGACTGTACAGAAAATCCTCTTACATTTCCCGTCACGTGGTATGTGACGTGATGACGTCGAACTTTGCTTTAAATTGTATTTGTAATAGAAGGAATAGATATACAGGAAATAACCATCATGATAGGACCTACTGATGACTGATTAAATTTGAAATAAAAAAGTCAAAAGCAGAAAATTCATTGATTGCGGTATGGTTTTTAAACATTAAAATGGCTTTTATGTGCCAAAAATTGCATGGATACATTAAATGGTATCAAATGTGTTTTTAATTTTCGAATAATAAATGAGATAACTCTATTTTACCTGTTACATTGTTAAAACTAGAGCATCAGAGAGGCTATACCGCCTCCGGGTATTGTACCACCAGCTAGAGTAAGGGCATTTGTATGAAAAGCAAAGAAAGGGACACCACGTTCAGTGTTGTGCTTGACAAGCTCTATAAAATGCAGTAAACCAGACTTCTCAATTTTTTGGTAGAAAATTACAACCATAACAAAAGCGTGGGGAGAAGTAAACGGTCAAACCCAAGGTTGCAGTTAGATTGAGAATTTAGGACTACCCATCCAAGTTCAATAGTAGACACAAGAGCTTGGAAATTTGCGGAGTGCGATTCATTGTGAAAAGTATTTCAAATGTCAATTTCAGGGCAATTGAACTTTTAAAAAAGGAAGTCATACTCGCCTACTCGCAATCTAACCGTGACCTTGAAATTCACCTTTGACCTACTTTTCGAGATAAACTGAACTTTGCAAATTTGCAAATTTCATTTTATTTTCTCCGCTGACTATTACGACGTTGTACTTTTTGATATAGCGCAACTCTTACCCCGGTAAACCGCATGGAAAACAAAAATCGGACACTATTTTTAGTATTGTGCTTGATAAGTTATACAAAATGCAACAAACAAGAGGTTCTACATGTGGCATTTACGGTTCCAGGATTAGAGAGAGTTTTCAGTTTCAGCATTTAATGGCTGCTTCTCCTGTGACCCCAAACTCACGAAGATGAAAGATGACCTTAAGCGTAACACCTTCCCATAATATTATAAGTTAGGTCTGTGTAGTTCCTGAAAATCGGTGCAAATAAATTTTTTGCCAAAAATTCATATTTTTAGAAAATTTGGCTCGTTTGACCTTGCCCAAAATTTACGTGGATTGAGTTGAGATTATGACCTAAATCCAAGAAATAGGTACGCAGGTCCTTGTAGTCTAGGAGGAGAAGCGGTAACAGTGTCAAGCCGGTGGATGCGGCGGATTCGGCGGACGAGAAGGGTCGGTACTAAAACCACGGTTACCGCCAGCGCCTACGCTGGTGGTACAATAATAATAATAATAATAATAATAATAATAATAATAATAATATGTCATTGAGCAGTGTGAAAGACGAGTGCACTAATAAAAATCAAGAGGTTTTTGAGTATATATCACAGTTGGCCTTGGACTCTCTCTCTCTCTCTCTCTCTCTCTCTCTCTCTCTCTCTCTCTCTCTCTTCCACTACACAGGGGATAGCGATTCTTGGTTACATTCATATTCACTCAATACTTATATACACTTTTGATCTTTACACATTCAGATTGGCAGTGAAGTTCATTTTGATTAGATTTCATCTCAATCTTAATTCGTCTCTGAACCCCTCTTATAATGGGAATTCTTATGATCAAAAATATTGTACAATGAAAATCTACAAAAGATCCAAACACAATATCCAAAAGAAAAAGGAAAAAAATGAAGGACGAATTTTCTTTCCTTTTAGCTATTGGGTTTAACAAATGTTTAAACATTTGGAAAGGCGCTCTTTAATACAAAAGCCCATCTGCAAGCAAAGAAACGACCCTCACAATTTAAAGTCTTAAAAATTTACAGGGAGTAAACCTTTTATGGTAAAAAGAAATATATCCGTTATTATGATGTAGTCATAACTCTTTTTTGCAAACCATTTGTGAAACAACTTGAAATTTACAACATGTACAAACCAAAATACGTGGACTTAAAGTCGTTTATTTTCACCTTACTGAGGTCAGAAACTTTGACATACACCTCATCTCCCGCCCTCAGGTAAATCACCCCTCCTAGATAATTCGACTTGACCTCGAACGTTTTCTCCGTGGACCAACAGTTCGACTTCCGTCCTGTCATCATCTCTTCCTCTGCAGCGCGGCGGATGTTATTTCGGTAAATGGAGTGGACCACCGTTTCCCCACGTGGTTTTTGGGCGGAAGTGACGTCACTGGGCTGGTAGGTGAATAAGAACAAAGCCTGGCTGTAGATGAAGTACCGTCCTTCTTCTTTGATGACGAAACTGCCGGAATGTGAATGGAAGTCGACGCCGCTGAGGTAGCCAAGGCTGCCTTTGGCCCAGTTAGTGATGGTATACATTCCGTCCTGCCCTGTGAATGGAATAATAATAATAATAATAATAATAATAATAATAATAATAATAATCATCATCATCATCATCATGATCACGTCCATCGATACTAAAACTGATAATTTCTAAATCATGAACTCAGACACGCCCTTTAAATATGCATACGTACTTTGGGTGTGAATATATATTAACAAAATATCTGATAGATGATAGATAGGGGCTTACGGTACATGTGTATCAGTGATTCCAAGATTTAAATCGTGACACAAGGCTTTTAAACATTCATACACACACTGGACAAAAGAAGTGTCACCCCCTAACTCAGAGTAATGAAAGTATGCAGATCTTGGGTACTTATAATGCCTGGTCTACTTATAATGTGACTGAGTATAAAACCGCTGTACCATGGAATTGTATTGTTGGTCTTGTACATGTACAGCAAATGTTATTCCTGTCTTCCTCCAGTATGGCAAGATACAGGTAATTATCTAACGGTTATAAGTGCAAGTTATTAACCTGAAGAGGCGGAATATAAGCAATGTCAGAATATCGATACAAATGAAATTGTTCAGTCAGAACCGTGCAGAGGGTCTGGTCTCGGTATAGAAACACTGGATCAAGAGACAAATTGCCTCTGATGGGTCATCCAAGAAAAAAACAGGCCGTGAAGACCGACGACTGATTTTGATGTCCAGGTTGTCAAAGTTCGACACTGCTTGTCAGTTGACAACACAGTGGAACAATTTCACACATAAGAATGTGTCTGTGAAAATTGCTAGGCGTCGGTTACATGCTCAGAGAGTGTACAGCAGGGTAGCAAGACTGAAACCTCTTATATCGTTACAAAACAGGCAACGTAGAGTAAACTAGGGTCAACAGGATCTGGAACTGGACAGTTCATGACAATTGGTCCTATATATTTTTTCTGATGAGTGTCGCTTTGGTCTGACCTCTGATGACAGACGGGTACTACGCTGGCAAACTGCTGGTAAAGCATTTGAACCACATGCACTGAATTTTCGAACCCGGAGCAGCATATTCATCATGGTGTGGGGCTGCATCAGCATCCATGGCTTGGGCGAATTGATAGTGGTTAATGGAAACATGAATCACTAGAAATATATCGATGTTTTGGAGTCAGGCTTGCTACCATCTATTACTAACATGTTTGGTGAAAGGATTTATCCATCTGTTCACAAGGATGACAATGCTCCTTGTCACAGGCCCAGAGCAGTTGATGATTGGTTTGACCAACAGGACATTCGCAGGATGATGTGGCCTGCCCAGCGTCCGGATACAAACATAATAGAAAATGTGTGGAATGATATGTCAAAACTTTTTACAAATGCCCGTCTAACCAGCAGATAAACTCTGTTATATTCAGTGTTTCATGCTTGGGCCAGCATAAGCCCTGAACGCATCAGACAATTAAATTAATCCTTGCTTCGTAGACTGGCACCTATTATTAGGTCACGTGGCTATGTCACTAAGTACTAATTTTGGACTTGAAACTACATATTTTGGTAGAATGTATATTTTGTTCTCATTTTGTGATTTTTTGTGAAATTTGATGTTAATAAAATGATACCAGGAGCATATCATTCCACAGTCATTTATCTCCCCCATAGTATTGGCTCAGTAGGGGTGACACTTCTTTTGTCCAGTGTGTGTACTTTGGGCCTTAATAGATATTACCAATGTGCCAGTCAGATGACAGACATTTAGGGATCCGATACAATGAAGTCAATACAGATTAGGACCGCACGTCTATTTTCACGCCGTTACCACGTGCTTACCTCGAAAACCGCGCGGTGTACTATTACCCCCGCGATAAAGCAGATGGGCAGACGGCTTATCTGACGTCATTGGTGAGGTGCCATTTGGGTGAGTGTGCAATGTGCCTAACAACGACAAAGAAGATAATTATCAATCGTGTACAATGGATTGATATGTTCGATTGATGATTTATCGAAATATCTTTCTAAAACGAGAACGAAATGAGATTCTATTTGTACCAATATATTGTTTCAGGCAAGTACAATGGCTGATTGTTTTATAGCCTATCTTTGTTAATCAAGCTCTTCAACATGGAGGGGTATGAGTAGCCTTTTTAATCGGTAAGTGTAAGTATTAAAACAAAAACTGTTGCTTGAAAACATGAATAAAAAACATGGAAAACATACCCTCGGATCGGATGAGTCGGAGCTTTCGTTCCACATACTGAAAAAGTAATAAAATCCTTTGTCAGACATACAAAAAGTTATCAGTAAAAGAGCCAAAATATAGACCGGCATTTCAGTCGACTTTCCATGGTCATCTGAAATTTAAAGGAAAAGGATGGAGGAAACTATTGGAGGGTAGTATTAATCAGTAATAATGCTATGGTTGAGTGACACAGGGATTCAGTATTGTTTTAAAATTCCTCATTTTCTCTAACGCCATCTGATCGCGCGAGCAGAAAGCATCGGAGTACAGGGGGTTATTTAAAAAGAGAGAGAGAGAGAAACTGCTTTGAAACATTGGCTTGGGTGCCGTAGTACTTGCAATGACCGTGAATACTGTAATGGGATCTGCTGTCTGTGTGTTTAATAATGGTGCGAAATCAAATCAGACAAAAAATAATGTTGTTATTTTATCCGTCAACGCTTGCTTAAAGATGCGAAGTGTAAGGATTGTCTTCCTATACGATTTTTTTATGGGTAAACCATATTTTCCCTGGTACTAGCCATGACTCTGTAGCAAAATCCCTCAAACCACGCTTCAGCTTGTGGTTTTCAACTCCCGCCATAATGACTTCCGGGTTGTAGGCAATCCTAAACTGTGTCAAGTTTAGATCATTGTTAAAATGAAACAAAAGGACGACTTCGCCCCAGATAAGTTCAACAAGACGTGGTTTGTGTAATAAATGTTTGTTTAAAATCTTAAACTTTGTCCCTTAAATACAATTCGGAGTAATTTATGTCGATCTTGTCATCCATATCAATGATGCAACAACGGATTTTAGATTAGCATTAGCTGGAACAGATAACAGAAGGTTTTGTGTTGCAATTAAAATTCACTTATATAGTACAATACACTATCACGCAGAAGAGTGTGTTTCGGAGTACCCCATTTCAGTAAAAATCCAATTCCCCAATTCCAAAACTTCCAAATTTTTCTGTGCTCGTTAACCGATATTTGGATCAGGTTGCACTACCCGAAATTTGGTTTTCCTGAAAGAGGCAAAAACAGAGCGCAGATAAAAAAGAACTGGAAAAACCATGTGCCATAAATAAGCGCCTTAATTCGAGACTTGTGACAGGACTTAAACTTGTAAATCTTTTTTACCCGGCCCTAGACTACGTCTACAAACACTTTTTTGTTACTGTTTACACGTATAACAGGGGGTGGCAAAGTGCCAAATTACCCTGGATGTCTGCGCACGTTAAGTGGTTTCGCAATCTTTATCACAAGAACGGGTTAATCATTAGCTGGGGGAGCATGTGTCAGGGGGGACTGTAAACAAACTGCCAAAACACGGGACTTATTTTTGAGAAGTTTAATAATAGACCTTAGAATTAAATAATAAAAAATAGCAATAAATAAAAAACGTGAGTGATTCTCATAACCCTGCAATACTGACAAGTCTTCACCTGTCTTTCTGCTTGAGAACTCCCTCAAAATGCAACGGGTGTTTAACCTAATTTTTGATGATTTTGACGCTTACTTTATTGTACCCCTGAAAAATTGCCCACTTGGTAATTTTCCAATCGATATATCGAGGCACGGAAACATGCACTACGTTTTGGCGCGCATTTATCTTTAATAGACCTAATATCTCTATCTTGGTTAATAACTTCCTTTCATAGATTATTAATATAATATAAACAGAGTTGGTATAGTGATTGTATCACAATCTTGGTTAATAACTTGCTTTTGTAGATTATTAATATAATATAAACGCAGTTGGCATTACCTTGCTGTTGGTCACTTTACCATATCTTTTTGTTAATGGTCCTAAATACTGCTTCTGACTTGCTGATTCATGACCGACAACTAATGGGTGGTATACAGAAGTTTACATTCCCCAAAGGGGTGGGGAGGGGGATCGAGGGCCAAGCATATCTCCTGGGTTGAGGTCATTAACTTGGGTAGCGCAATTCTCCGATGAAGGTGACGACAACAATTTCAGTAGTAACTGTAGTTTGAAGAAACGTTACTGCTTTATTCTTAGTGCACAGCATAGCTGATGGAATTCTTGATCCATTTCCCCAAGTTTTTAATAAAAGTAATATACTGTATATACAGGAGTCATTTTTATTATGTTTAGTTTTGTTTATGATACGCATTTAAATGAAAGATTTTTTTTATAAATTCGATTTCTTAGAACACAGATACCGACATGTTATGATAATATACAGCTTTATAGCAAATAAATAGCAAATAAATAAATAAATAACACTCTCGTACACCAACGTCCTTACAGATATAAGGAATCTTCTTCATTAACTTGTATCTTTTTATAATGTATGTTATATAGCATTACGTACATGTATTTTTTCTTGTAGTTAAAGAGAGCCTTTTAATGTAAAACATTTCTGTGCTCAATAAAATTATTATTATTATTATTATTATTATTATTATTATTATTATTATTATTATTAATACACAAGGTAGGATCACTATTTTGTGGACTGGGCACTCGCATGCACTTAGGTCAGTGTCCTTACATAAGGTATCGATAAGATAACAGTTCCAGATACCGACATCGTCATATGACATGGTGAACTTGATTACAAGCCAAGTGCCCTATTTATACCATGTATACAAACAATGCAATGTCAGTGCCAATCTTATGCAAACAATAATTAATATATACTGGCAGTGGTCTTGTCAGCTTGTAATCAAACCAGTGTTTGAAAAAAGATAACTTTGAAAATAAATAAGTAACCTGTTAACTTGCGAACAAAATGTGGACGCAACTGGTATTGTTTTGTAGTATCTTACAGGTACACGGTTGGTCTAATGTCAGCACGTTTATTTACGTTTGTGACGGCAGACTGAAGGCAGCGTTTTCTGATTGTATATCATTTATAGTGTGAAATTTGCGAACAACGCAATTGTTCTCTGAAAGATACATATTTCCGATCTCCTTTATTTAAATTAACAATAGCCAATTTTGGATAAATCA
This sequence comes from Lingula anatina, assembly GCF_051362555.1. NCBI lineage: Eukaryota > Metazoa > Brachiopoda > Lingulata > Lingulida > Lingulidae > Lingula > Lingula anatina. The sequence goes on from NC_141776.1 coordinate 7,145,860, forward strand.
GTAAATTGCCGACCAATACAAACAACCAACACTGTATATAAACACCACAATATCTGTACTGTACGTGAGAACCACAGTTATCATAATTTGTGGCAGGAAGATTAACCTTTGACTGATAAGTAAATAAACATAATCATATTTTTATTTATACAAACAGATCCATGTCAGTGTCAAGTTACTTTGTACACAATGAATACAGTGTAGATATACAGCAGTATGTGGGAACGTAACAGCATAATATCTTTTTCCGACGACGAAAAAGCCCCCTTCTCTCTCTCTCTCTCTCTCTCTCTCTCTCTCTCTCTCTCTCTCTCTCTCTCTCTTATCCCCCATCCCATTCTAAAAAAAAATTCATGGTCTGTTTATTTGCCAAGTTTTGGTTAATCATAAAACAGACAAAAATATAAAAGCACCGAGAGCGTGCAACCTCCATTAAGACAAATAATTAAGTAATAATTAATCTAATCATTTCGCCCTTAGCATATTTCATGTATTCATTAATTTATGAATGGATCATCACCCACATATGGAAGTCACGATCTAGTACAATGATTCACAAATAAATAAATAAATAAATAAATAAATAAATAAATAAATAAATAAATAACGATACATTCAGTACTGTTAGCCATATACTGCAAACAGACTTACAAACTAACTTGCAAACAAACCGCCTGACCAACATACTTCGAAATCACCCTTTGGGATTTTGTAGTTACAAATCCACAACCACTTGACTTCCCGAAAGTGTCTCATTTAAAGTTCACTTACGGTTCTCAATCTATTCTAGAACATTTGGTGTTTTTTTTTTTTACAGATCTATTGTTGTTCTGTAATGAATGTAACAGCTTGAGAACTGTTTTTGGGAAGTCCTTTAGAATGTCCTTGAAAAGATTAAGAATATTTTTCATTAAAAGAGAAAAACATTATGTTCTAGGACAGATTGAGAACCGTTAAATGAGCGTTAAATGAGACAAATTATCGCAGGGGCTATCCACACTGAGTGGGTATTTCATTGGTCAGCATTTGGAAAAGAGGAGAAATTTGGCATTGGATTGTCAAAGTGCTCACTTTGAACTTTTGGTCAATGTTTGGGTGCAACAAGGTCAGGTCAATGCGAGGCAACTTCTATACAATCATCGTGGACTTTGCCAAAGTTTGTAATCAGCGTATGATCAGCGTGTGATCATTCATTAGGTCAAAAGCACATGAAGCTCACTAGCATATGAGTGTACATGTATACGTTAGCATAATATTTCTCCGGCCATCTTTTGTTGTAATTGTAATCAATACAGCATGCACGCACAAACACGCACGTAACCACATGTGCACGCACAAACACACACACACACACGCACACACACACACACACACACACACACATCGAGAAAGAGCGAGAAAGAGGTGCTAGGAATTGCATATAAACAAGGGCATGCTTCTTCGTACCTCTTTACAACACAAATTGAAATAAATAAACAAAAATCATGAAAATATTCTTGTGTCATCACTTTTACGGGCACGCAGATCCTATGAAAACAAATACACGTGTCACTCAATGTAGGCATATACAAATATTTTGATGCCTGATTCACGTAGTCACTGGCACCAAAATATTGGGACATAATAATAATAATAATGGCTTAGGGGAAGTTTGTATGCAAACTATATCTATGCGTAACGTAAACAAAATATTTTAGGCAGTGTCATAAAAAAGGGCCGTGTTAAACTAGATTATAACCGATCAAAATCCGTGTACGTACCAAACGTTATTGGCATAATTTCTACCCATCGTGTTTCAACTATAATTAAAACAGATGAAAAATAAATCGTTCCTGAAGAAAAAGAATGCCTTTTTTTCTACCTATGAGGAATGAAGTATCGACCCTTATTCAAGGAACGTTTAGCTTTTTTTAGAAACAATTTTTTATCGTCAGTACACAAGAAACAAATTAAATGAATCAGAGTAAAACTCCTAAACCGAAAAGTATTCCAACAGCGACCATATCTCTGTTGGTAGGGATTTTTTCAAAATCATATATAAACTTCCATTTTATCGCAGTTGTTATTATAAAGATAAGATACGTTTGATGAAATAGGGCCACAGAGATCAACTCGTAAATGTGGATTAAGAAATGTGCTCAAGTTGATAGGACCTGAAGTTGGAGATTAAAAAAAAAAAAAAAAAAAAAAAAAAAAAAAAAAAAAAAAAAAAAACCGCTACTGAAATGAAAATAAGTACGTTAGTGGATAAAAAGGGTCTTACTCCTCCTTGGAATCTCTCTCAGCAAAGTAGCATGCAGAAGGCCAAATAACACACTACATTTTTTAATATGACAAACAATAAAACAAATGTAAAAATGATGAAGGCAGTAATAACTTGATTAGTTGAGAAAATGAGACAAAAACGTAGTAATGATTGGATGGTGGATGGAGAGAGAGAGAGAGAGAGAGAGAGGTGAGAGAGGAGAGAAAGAGTAAAGCATTTCTCACCCTCTGTAACAACATATTGAACTGTGTTTTGTCCTTAGCACAGCACTCTGCCACGCCCTCTGGAGTCACCTGTTTGCGAAACTCCGCTATTATGGCGTTCTCCTCCGGGGACGTCAGCATGACGTCCGTGCACGGCAGGCAAAACTGACCAATGGATGCCATTACGTCCCTAAAGTTCTCAATGTCCGAAGCGACACTGTTTTCGCTCATTATCACAAACGCCACAACTCCAACGTTAGCGACGGTCACGACTACCGCCATTATTATGCTAGTGAATGCGACTTTCCCAATTCTTTTTACTTGCCTGTCATTTGGCGTCTGTGCCTCATAGTCTTTTCGTGCGTCGGCACTGTCAGAGCTAGATGCACTGCTTATCAGACTCGAGTCACTGTCTTGAGTGGAAACACTATCATTTCTACGCTGTCCTCGTGAATTGGGAACTACGTACGAAATCCCGCCAACGGTGACGTTAACTTCAGGTCTCCGGCCACTGGGGGTCTTTTGCATTGTTGCTGTTGTGGTTGTTGAAGATTTCTGGGCTCAGCGTTTCTGACGTCTGCCATAAATACCGCACCATGCATGTGCGTCTCCCTTGTCATCTGCCAGATGGCTATTTCTGTGAAACAAAAGACGAAACTATGAGTCAAAATAAAAAAATCAGACTTTGAGATTCAAGGTTGCCCTGCTGGCAACTTGCTCTATTTCACGTGATGGCAAGAGTTTCCCATGGCCTTGCTCCCCACGTCTGACTGCCTGATGTCAACAAACAAGTTTTCTGTAAAATAGGGAAGAAGACGGGCGCGTGGAGGCTGTGCTCCTTCACTGGGTCCATCTTTTGCGGGGATGCCAGTGTGTCCGTCAACGCGACGTCAGAATATGATGTAATTTAAGGACGACAGACGACTGAAGAGAGCAAAGAAATTTTCTGAATTGATACTGGGAGCGTTACAACAGTGCATAGTCAGATCCAGTCCCGTAAAAGAGGGGAGAATGCCCCTTTTCCCCACCACACATTCTCAGTTAAAGGAATATATGATAAATCTTTTTACTTGTTTTCGATATGTGCGTGCCTTGTGTGTCATGGATAACTCATATTCCCGGGCTCAATTCTATAACAGATTTCTTTAAAACCATAAAAATAGTTCAGTTCAACTAAGACAAGCAAGCAAACAAGCAAGAAAAACCTTTCCCGGCTTATGCTTTGGACAGATTTTTTGCAGCCTCTAAGTCCAATTTTTGTACTGCTGCCTGACAGGTTGTCACTCATACTCATGCGATTTTTCGACATTTCACGAAAGGGGGAAAATATTACATAATTGAGGGTTTACACCTTGAGATGGCTTAAGGATGAAGTCCGGGGGGTGGGGGGGTGGAAAGGGTAAGGATGAAGACGGGGGGGGGGGGGGGGGGGGGGGGGGGGCAGCAGGAACGTGGCCATCTTTTTAACCAGATTATACCAACAGGCTGCATATCAATAAAAAGCTTATTTCCTGTATTCATTTCATATCATTATTTTATTGCGTAATATCTATAAATACCTAGTGAAATAATCAATCTGTGGCCCTGGTAGAGGGTATAATGTGAGAGGGTCCGTATATTACAAATGTAGTGATTGCAATAATACATAAAACTGCACTCCAAGCATTATCCGTGTCTGCATCATTAAAAATTTACAAAGACCAACATTCAAATTTTAAAGATGATGAATAGTTAACCTAGAAAAATGCGAAAGTATCTGGGTTTCTTGGAACCCAAACCGCCACGCCACCCCATCTCTTTATCGCACAAATTCTAAGAACTGCAAGAACGTTCAAATGTGAAAGAAGTGTTCAGTGTCCAATATCAAGGCACTCCACACCTGAATTCATGTTACAAAACTGGTTTTGAAAAAGGAAAAGAATGAATGCATGGCTGCAATTGAGATGAAAATAACACCAGTAAGACCGACCTGACACATTTGTTATTCAAATTATTTGAACCCTTTTTTTCAGAGGACTGAAATAAAAAACCCGGACTGGGGGTGCATTTACACTCAATTTATGTCGACTCTTCCCGTGTAATCCTTCTCTGGTCTATCTTGTGTCATTATGGACTAAAAAATTGGCATTAAAGTTAAGGCCAACTTTCGACTTAGGCGCTTTGGTAAAATCGACTGGAGTCAGCTTATTTCACTACGCTCTAGCAAATATATGGTTCTCGTTATAATGATATTGACCAGTATAAGCGTAACAAATGAATAAGTTTGGGGTTCATTTTTGACAATTGGGAAATCAATAAAGAAAATATCGAAATAGTGGTTCTTTCATATCGATTTAGAATATGAAAACTAAGGCGAAGCAAACAACTTTGACAGAAATGCAATATACAAAAAAAAAAAAAAAAAAAATTAAATAAATAAAAAAGACGGTACCAGGAAGCCCATTCAAATTCAAGTTTTATAGGCCTACCAGTACAAAAGAAATCGGATCGATGATCAAATATACAGGTGTATTTGTGGCTCATTTACTTCTTTATGCTCTGTATTATCGACACAAGGTTAGGTGAAATAAGCATTTGTTTGATCGTTGCTAAACCACTCGTCTAGTTTTTCATTCTCTTCTCGTTTCTTCAAGTCCACCGGGTAAAATACTAACTTTGGCTGCCTTGTTGATATTCCCTTTATTCTCTCTCACAGGTGTGTGTGTGTGTGTGTGTGTGTGTGTGAGAGAGAGAGAGAGAGAGCGATTAAAACTATACTGTACATAAACTCTTACCTCCTTGGTTGTCTTGTCAAAAGTTCTATCTAAACTGTCGAAATGTTTTTCTTCTAAAGTATTATTCGCACCATAGAAAATGTCAGGATACAGTCAACACAATACAGAACTATTGGAGCACCGAAAATGTAAGGATGAACAAATATACAGCAATTTAACCGAAATAAGACATAAAATAATTCACGACAGTTCTAAAGACGGGAATTTGAGTTCCAAATCGGGCACAGTGATTACAGCAGCCCTTGTTTCAGTTTCCCTTATCAAAGGTTCTCCGTAATCAGTTCTGTCCTTCAGTTGAACGTCAACAGTAGCTCTTCACAGAAAGTTTGAAAAAGTCCGCCACTGCCACCTCATAGACCGCCTCTCTTCATTCACCCAAAACTGATCCTTTGGCGCTCGGAAAGTACTGCACAAGAAAATGTAATAACTACAGGTGAAATAGTGACTTTACCATAGGAAAAAAAGACTCCCAGTGACTTCACCCGCCAAATTCACGCGATGACTTCACCCTCCATGGTTTCAGTTGCTACTTTATCCGGGGGGTATTGCCTTGCCCTCCCCACCGAGCGTCAGAGTGGATTTTCCGTTGACTTCACCTACTATTTTCACCCTATTATCTGTGCCCGGGCTATGTTTATACGACGCACTTTGATTAAATAGGCAGAGGTAAATTGACACTGCGATAAAGGCATCATTGGCCAATCACCTGACTAGACGACAAGGGGTATTTTTAAGTACAGCCCTATTGTACATGTACGCGGAAGAAGGGGATTCCCCTAGAGTTGGAAAGTCCAATTGGCGGTATATATTCCAGCAGCGTCGGTAGATTCAGGATATCATGAACGGAATAAAATTATGTAATTCACTTATCCGTGTGCTGAGCGCCATGTCGCTTTTTTGAAAAGAAATACTTCTCTCTCTCTCTCTCTGTGTGTGTGTGTGTGTGTGTGTGTGAGCGCTCGCGCGTGTGTACGCAAGGGCGCTCGAGAGTAAATTTATGCGACAAAGGCAGTCTGGGTAAACAGTCGCGTATTTGAAATTGAAGAATAAACAAACTGGAAGTGCTTATATTGACAAATATCAATATCGCAGACCCAGGCACGTAGTCTCGGCTGCTAAAATTTAATTTGATGATTCAGACCTACAAAATAGCCCCTTCGTCATGTTTTAAAAAATCCAAAAACCAAAGAACACATCAACGTCATAAAATTTTCTATCTAATCTAAACAGGTGACTTACTGGGTACATAATCAAGCGGACGTCATGTGATAGAGAAAGAAGAAAAAAATAAACTGAATGGATCCCCCTTCCCGTACGGCATTCGCGAGATTTGAGGGACTTTGAGACGTTTGCTGTAATTTTCTAGTATCAAAAATCGGGAATAATAATGTCAGTGCATATGTAGTAGACGTAAATATTTTTCACACGAGGGCATATAAACATAAAGTTACTTAATAATAATAATAATAATAATAATAATAATAACATGATAGTCCCCCAAGACTGCTCACCTCCGCCAAAAAATGGCAATAAAACATTTAAAAATGTACTGCAGTTGAAATTTGAATAACTTCTTTTCCCCTTGAATAACTGCCTATCTTGTATAATTCATGATAATAACAAGAAAACTTTTTGAAATGTATTGTTCACTATCAAACTATCGACGAAAATTTCCTCTTTCGCTGGGTGAGGTGATATGAACTCAGTTTGTAAAACAAGCACGTTCCAACATAGTTGCTAAAATTACTTGACTGGCATAAGACTTCTTCTTCTTCTTCTTCTTATTATTATTATTATTGTCACGAAAAACATCCTGGTTTGGTAGGATGGAAAATTATACATTGAAAATTATCTGACAGTGTGTGTGTGTGTGTGTGTGTGTGTGTGTGTGGGAGGGGGTGTTTAAGTTAACACAGCTGACGAATAGCTTTAGGGAGTTAAAAATTCAAACTTGATGATCTATCGATATATGGATAAAGAAGATAACTTTTTCAGTGTGTGAGTGAGTCACCCACCACAAATCGAAACAAGTAAACAATGCTGATAAATCAAGATCACTTTAAATAATGAGTCACCAAAAATAGACAAAACTGTGCTATGGAAGGTAGTTTATGACAGATATATTTTATTTTCAATTTTACCTCTTGTATACCTGACGATATACAAAGGAAAGAATAAGATATTCACTGATAATATTTTGTATTTGTATTTTGTCTTACGATCAGATGAATGCTTTGATTTCAGTATCAATCTAATGAAAACGTATACCCCTACTGACGGAATAGATAGCATTAATACTCAAAACACCAACACTTATTACAAGCATCCGAAAAATAATCTAATGCTCGGAAAAAAATACAAAATTTCCCTCAACAAGTAGTGAGGGTTTTGCTGGTACACCTCTTTTTCCTCCTACTCCGGTATTTTATATCCATTGCGTAACAATGCGAATTCTATACCACTTGTTCCGAACAATTTTCTTCTTGGATTTTCCGTCTCCTTTTCCCTCCAATTTAGGAACCTCCTTAGTTGTCCATTGTCCTTAAAGATACATTTAAAGTCATTTTTTTGTCACAAAAGCCGATTAATTGCCCCCATATGCTGTACTTTCAAATAGTATAACTTAGAAAAATACCAAAAAAATCTTTAAATTATTACCAGAAACAATGACATTTGAACGGATTTTTTCTCCTGACTTTCTATGCTGTCAGATAAGAAGGTTAAATTAAAATTACGACCAAAATTTGAAGAAAGTGGAATTTAAAGCTATGTTATGTCTGATGAGGTGACTAATATTCGGTCATTACTTTGTCTTGTCGACTTAATTTGAGTACGTATGAGAAACTATTAGGAGTAGTTTATATGCGTTATGGGAATTCTCGTCCTCCGAAGCTCAGTTCAAATGATCAGGTCCTCATACCTCTTTACAATTTCGTATCGCCTAAAATACGGACAAACTCCATTTTGTGACGCCCTTTTTCTAAGGGGGTTGCAGATGCCTCACTTATGACTCAGATTGGTCGGAATAATAACAGATCAGCAAGATGCGTACGTAGTATATGCACTATAAAAGAAATGTGAACAAAAGTCGAATATTTTCAAAATCGAAACTCAAAATTCTATTAGATCAGTTATGATGTGCGCATAAAAGATCTTTATCTGTCACGCCTTCTAAAGCGGCTAGGGTGTAATTGACTTTCGTGCACGCTTAAACTAAATACAATTTAGCGAGAAACCATTCGGAGAAAGATCGATCCTGCCAGTACGATAGGGTATGGGAATGGTTCCTTTCTGTGATAAGTGAATAAGTACCCGCGGCTGTGTTATGGCATATTGGCAGAATCCTTCGTATCACATTCATATTTCACGATAAATACATTGCAAACAATTCAAAGAAATATGATCAATCTCATTTTTTCATTAATAAAGCAGTTATCACAATAAATATCGGAATTTGTGCTTGCTATCAGACCACGTGGACCTTCACAGGTGGCTATACCTCCGTAATATTCTAACTTTGGACTACCTTTGCATGTAAGAAGGGATTTTTGAACGATTTGTAGATTAAAAAAATCCGTTTTAATGGCCAAACCGAACAGTTGTTATCCCTTTAAATACAATATGAACTGTATGCAACGATAGTGGAGTTCAATGCTCCCCTGAAAAGGCATAAATAGAAACAGGCATCAAACGAACATAAGCCTGTGTAGGTAAAACTTACGTAAAGTGTAAAATTCGGTGCTAAAGGAGGAAGCCTGTGCATAGTGCATTTCAGGGATCGGACCCCCCCCCCCCAAAAAAAAAAAAAATAATAATAAAAAGATTAAGCTCTGAAATGAGTAAAAAAAATGCCACAAATACGTTCAGGTGTACGTGATTTCAACAAAAATGGGTAAAAATATTAATGGGCGTGAAATCATGTTTGGCAGTGCTTTTGAACTCTAAAAGACAAAAAAAGACAAAAAAAAAAAATACAGTATTCAATATCATTATCTTATTCGGACCATTTGAATACGAAAATAAATGCTGGGGGAACTGCGGAGTCCATTTACTAAAGCCAATTTAGAGAATAATTAAAGAGGCGCGCATCGAGGTCGTAATGCCGCCATAGTTTTCTGATATCTGTGAGGTTGACACTGGTAAAATACTTCTCCCAGATCTCTGAGGAATAATGCTGCCGGGCTTTAGATGATGGAAAGTCGAACAAGTCCGCGACCCCTAGCAGCTCCAGCATCATTTTGACGTCACGACTCAGTGTTTCCCACCTGATGATGACGTCATAGTGAACCTCACATGGACTGCACAATCGATTATAACTTTCAAAATGGATGTCATAGTCTTTTCTCGGGTCCAGAGATGAAATATACTTCACAAAGGCCGGAAACGAAACTCCCTCTTTTCCTGCGAGCTTTCCAGGAGATGGTTTGACCTCGAACATTTTTGCAATCTTTTTGGCAGTTTGGGGATATACAACATCATTCGTGACACCCTCAACCTTGTCTCTGTAGGCTGATACAAGTCGTTCTAGCGGGTGGCGCACTAGGATGACTTTTAAGTATGTTTTTAGTCGAAATTGAACACCAAACGGCGAAAAATGCTCCAATCTTGGTAGATATTTCCTGTAACTGGTGACCAAGCTTCCCCGATTATCGCCAAATTTAAAGTAATTCTCCTTATCTATATTGCCAGTCAAAGCATAGAGCAGGCGTTTGGAGTTTGTGCAACCGACTTTAGGGATGGCGCAAAAAATCAAGCGGTGCCTGTCGTCAACGAACATCACGTGAGTAAACGGCCCTTTATTTGCAGTGCTGCCGTCTAGTGATCTATTTGTCTTTCGGCACGTGGCTTCCATATGATTAACTCGGCGTTTCATTTCTTCTTTCCAGGAGTCAGGAACGCTAGACCAATTAAAATGCTAGGGAAAAAGTGTAAATTGTTCAAACGCATTGATAGAAAGATTGATACCTTAAAGGAACAGAATGTACATTTGACTTTGACAGTGAAAAATTAAGGGAAGCAGTTGGCGGCTCATATACGGCCTATAGGCTGCATGTCAACAGGTTATTTCGTTGTAAGGCTTGGGATACTGACGTAGACGCCAACTAAGTGAAGAGTTAGAATTTCGATAAGAGATGGACCGAAAGAACCCCCCTACTAAAAAGTATTTAATCTCTTTTATATATGGGGCACCGACTTTACACTTCAGCGGTTTCCCACAAATCAAGGTGCGTTTCTCATCAGCTGCTTCACTTCTTTAAAAATTCATTTTGAAGAAACCAAGTAAACTTCGATAAAGTATAAAATAGAGTTATCATAAAAACTGTAAAAACTACCTGACATTTAAGCCTGGGAACAAACTAGATGCTACATGAAACATTTTCTCTATTAGGCCTACAATGTGTTCACACATGTTGTAGCTGTTTAAAACCTACCTTTCGCCCAAGTTTCGTATTTCCCTTACTCCCAAATGACACTAAAAACAACAGAAATTAAAAAAAAATGAAAATCATCCAAATCATAAGATCTCAATTCCAATTAGATAAAAGAACCGATTTATGGTTTCAGTCTCCACAGTATGTACACTAATTATTTATATTTCATTTAATAAGATTAAAATATTGCAAAGGAGAGAGAGAGAGAGAGAGAGAGAGAGAGAGAGAGAGAGAGATGATGATCCACGGACCTTTATTTTTTATCTCTGGAACCATATCCTTATTCACAAAGGACACTAAAAACAATAGAAAATGAAACGTATGAAAATCATACAAATCATATGATCTCTACCCCCTTAAGATAAAAGAACTGTTTTAGTTTCTATAGTATGACAACCAATTATTTATATTCGATGTGATAAGATCAGTATACTACAAAGGAGAGAGAGAGAGAGAGAGAGAGAGAGGGGAGTTTACGTACCTTTTGGTAATAACTCAGGAACCATAACATAGCTAACCACGACAAGGAGACACAACAAAGTGAAAAATCTATAGTAGAGTGGGAACTTGTATGTTGAGCTCATCTTCCTATAAAAATTACTAAATGCCAGAAACTTATCTTTCAATTCAGCACGTTTTAGACCAAACACAACATTACCTGTCTACAGTTTCAGGATGGTTTATGAAACGAAGAGAAAAATCTGCGTAATGTGTACAGTCAGCAATTCCATATTATGATCTATTAGGGCGCATTCCCATAGATTTTAGATCGATCTATCCCCGTGGGGAGTCTCACTAGATTACTGTCAGATAATCCGGCTTAAATGTCCGTCCCGCCTACTACAAGCTGTAAGGGGGTAATTAACTTTCGTTCCCGCTCGGCTGACAGCTATTTAGCGTGAAACCCCAGGGAGTTAGGTCGATCTAGTTGGATCGATCTTATCTCTGGGAATGGGTTCTTAGACTTGGTGAACACTTTGATAGATACTGAAAGTACGGAGGACCTCCACTACAAGAAATATGCAGACCATCCAATCATCTTTGCTGGTCCGAATTAATAATATATTTTGTTTCCTTTAGTCTTTGTTTACATGTGATTTATTATTATGAATAGTATTTTTATACATGTATAAACCTTGCTAGTCCAGGGGACCTGTGATATTAAAAATATTGCGGGTCCTCTGGCATTTCAAGTGGTCTTGACCTGTCGGACAGGCAGTTAAGACATACTGCACTGAATAACGACTTATACCGCTGATACACATCTGAAATCATTTGCTGACGGAGCGTGTAAAATTGATATATACATGTACATGTATGATCATTAGATAAAGCATTTGAAACGTGAAAATTAAAATGATCAATTAAAAGAAAACACATTAAAAAATCAAATGAAATATTAGTCAAACCGAGAAATAGCTTAAGGGCAATAACTCGTTAAAAACATCTTTCTGTCTTTAAATGCAACGAATGCCAAATATCGTTTTATATTACCTGTATTGCCTGCGAATGTGCAATGTGCCTATCCGTTTCCATGTCGCTCTACTTAATTGCTAATAAATATTTAATTTTTTACACGGGTCTGGCCTGTTTGAAATGAACAATTTATTCAAAAATGAATATTATGCGATTTTTTGTTAGCTGTAGGGTATTTCAAAATGATGAATATCATCATATTTTTTTTGCTATTTATATCCCATCATGCCGAACCACACCCTCTCTACATCTCGCTCTTTCTCTCCATCTACCGATTTAAAATGTTTAGGTCATAGTTTGCGCATAGACAGACACAGCAGAGGTTCGTCTTATTTGTGAAAAGAAAAATGTTTCTAATATTGAAGATGAATAACATTTTAATTTACTTGTACGGTTTATGTAGATATAAGGGCAAAATATTTACCATTGGTTCATCCCACAAAGGTATGCTGTATATATTAATGATCTCAGATATTGCACAATTAAAGGGATAACAACTCTTGTTTCACAATAAATACATCGTAAACAACTCATAGAATTATAATCAATTCTATTTTACTACAAAACGCCGGTTTTAACTATTATTCTGGAATCTGTGCTTGCCATATACCACGTGACACCCCCCCCCCAAAATAAATAAATAAATAAATAAATAAATAAATAAGTAAATAAATAAATAAATAAATAAATAAAAATAAAAATGAAAATAAACAGGGACTAACTTAAAAGGTACAATTTATGTAAAGTGTAAAAATTGTTGTAAAAGGGGGAATGCCTGTACGTAGAAGATTTCGGGGGTCGGACACACATCCCCAATAAAAAAATCAAACTCTGAAAGGCGTCTAAATGTCACAAACACGTTCTGGTGCACGTGATTAAATCAAAATTGGGTGAACTATTAATGAACGTGCATTTAAGTTTGGCAGTGCTTTTGATTTCTAAAAGACAAAAATACACTATTCGATGTCATTATCTTATTCGGACCATTTCAATACGAAAAAAAATGCTGGAAACACTGCTGACTCCCTTGACTAAAGCCAATTTAGGGTATAATTAAACAGGCGTGCATCGAGGTCGTAATGCCGCCATAGTTTTCTGATATCTGTGCGGTTGACACTGGTAAAATACTTCTTCCAGATTTCTGTGGAATGCTGCCGGCCCTCGGATGTTGGGAACTCGAATATGTCCGCGACCCCTAGGAGCTCCAGCATCATTTTGACGTCACGACTCAGTGTTTCCCACCTAATGATGACGTCATAATGAACCTCACACGGACTGCACAATCGATTATAATTTTCAAAATGGCCGTCATAGTCTTTTTTCGGGTCTAGAGATGAAATATATTTCACAAAGGCCGGAAACGAAACTCCCTCTTTTCCTGCCAGCATTCCAGGAGATGGGTTGACCTCGAACATTTTTGCAATCTTTTTGGCAGTTTGGGGATATACAACGTCATTAGTGACACCCTCAACCTTGTCTCTGTAGGCTGATACAAGTCGTTCTAGTGGGTGGCGCACTATGATGACTTTTAAGTATCTTTTTAGTCGAAACTGAACACCAAACGATGAAAAATGCTCCAATCTTGGTAGATATTTCCTGTAACTGGTGACTAAACCTCCACGATTATCGCCAAATTTAAAGTAATTCTCCTTATCTATATTGCCAGTCAAAGCATAGAGCAGGCGTTTGGAGCTTGTACAACCGACTTTAGGCATTGCACACAAAATCAAGCGGTGTCTGTCGTCAACGTACATCACGTGACTAAGCGGCCCTTTATTTGCAGTGCTGCCGTCTAGCGATCTATTTGTCTTTTGGCACGTGGCTTCCATATGATTAACTCGGCGTTTCATTTCTTCTCGCCAGGAGTCAGGAACGCTGGACCAACTGAAATGCTAGGGAATAATGTGTGAATTATTTAATTGCATTCATATGAAGATCAGTATGGGATATTTTTTCCGAAGCATTGTCTTTGAATTTTTCCTACTTTTTTTCCGATTTAAAATGAAAACAAGGGTTTAAGTCTTTTTTCAGTAATCAATCTTTGAAGTGTAAATGTGACATCAGTTCTTTAAATGAATTCATTTTATTAAGCAAACAAAAATGCATGGCTGATTCTAATTCATACCACAACCATTAAAAGCATTATTCCATATTTGCAAAATTATCATCTGTGAAAGAGTTATACGCCTCACAAAGGACGATCATATCAGTGTCTAGTCACAGCAAGGGTCAATGGTGCGTCTGGCCTCATCTGGCTGCTACTAGGGCTCTAAATCGGCGAAGTATTGCTTCTGACAAGATTTTTTGAAGTTTGAACTGGAATCATATTCAAGAAATTGATTGGGGCTGAATATCCTTGTATTTTCAGGTTTAGGTTTCTATAGATGACTACTACTGGGGTTTGGCACCAACGTGAATTCCGCCCCAAATACAGATGCTACCACCGGTTGTATTTGTTTCTCTGTAGCAGCAAAACTGTACGAAGAATGGATTCTGTTTCCCTATGGTAAGTTCTGGATGCCTTGGGCTTGGCCTCTGTGTAGGTACACTGGACTGGGCGTACCTCTGTAAGACTGTGCGGAGCGTTCCTTGTAACAGAAATATCTGTCTGGCAATGCCTATCTGTTTTGCACCATTCTGGCGCATATCAACAATGCTGTATCACACAGCTTCACTCAGTTTTCGTACCGTTACATCCGCTGGTTGTATGCAAAATCCTTTGCCGAAATATTGAGACTTTTTTGGCTGAACCATGATCTGCCATAGTCATATTTAACACCAAAGAAACCAACACTCGTTACGTAAGGCAGCCGTGCTTCAGAC